>NW_004443943.1:25856157-25873823 GCF_000243295.1 Trichechus manatus latirostris
AAAAAAAAAAAAAAGGTGAGAAGAGCAGTCTATAATTTTTAAGTTTTGTCACAACACTTTTCACAGAGTTGTCACTGAAGGGAACAGCCCTAGATTAAGGTTCCGTTATATATAAGGTCACTATGAGTCTGAGCTGATTTGACAGCACCTAACAACAATAACAACAAAAGCCTAATAAGAACAATTTTTTTTAAACGCCAGAAAAAGCAATAATCAAATGCAAACCCAAAGAACTCCACAGATAAAAGTGAAGGATAAATCCCACAAGAAAAAAAAGGACATTTGGTGCCTCAGAAGAAAGACCTGGTGATCTACTTTCTTAAAAATCAGCCACTGAAAACCCTATGGGGCACATTTCTACTCTGACACACATGAGGTCACCATGAGTCAGAATCAACTGGACAGCAACTGGTTTTTGTGGGTTTTTTGAAAATAAAATATGGGAAATATATCAAAAAACACACAATAAAAGGAAAATATGAGCATGTCATTGAGACATATATCAGGAAGCATATTTTTATGTTGAAAGTTAACTGTGAATTGAAAAGTTTGAGACTGTTGTAATTAAAATTCTAAAGAAAATGAAGAAATGGGCAATAAGGAATTCAAGGTAACTAAGTATCTGGTACGAGTACAGATGGCAAATAATCCAGGAACTCAGAGAAGGCTATGGACCAGGTGAGTGGTTTGTAGAACAGTGTGGCCATAGGTAGAGTCTTGCAGAGAAAGGACCCACGTGGAGAAAGGAAAGTGTGGTGCACCAGAGACAAAGTGATGTTGGGAGGGAACCTGAGCAGGAAGGAAATCTGCCTGCCAATGGCAAAGTGAGTCCATCAACTGCAAAATAATCCAAAACAAAAAAGGCCCAGAGAGCAGAGTCAGTCGGGACAGACAAATAGAACCAAACTCCAAGACACTCCAACATTGCCTCTATGTAACCTATCTGTGGCCATAATTAATGAAGATTATTGTTGTTGTGTGCCACCAAGTCGATTCTGACTCACAGCGACCTTACAGGATAGAGTAGAACTGCCCCGTAGGGTTTCCAAGGCTGTAAATCTTTACGGACGCAGGCTGCCACTTCCTTCTCCCGCGGAGCGGCTACTGGGTTTGAACCACTAACCTTCTGGTTAACAGCCGAGTGCTTAACCACTGTGCCACCAGGTCTGCTTCAGTGAAAATTAGAACCAGAAAATTCCTTTGAGATGATCTAATCCCATGCATTGAATTTACAGATGAGAAGTCTTCAACCCAGAGAAATGAACGGACTTACAAGGTGACATAACAAGTTAGCAGAACTCTAGGCACTCCAACCTTAGTGCTCTATCTCCCAGGTGGTCCAGTGTCCTGTCCATTGCACCACATTGCATCCCCACCAAGTCCTCAAGTGATGTATGTTCATTCCTGTTACTCTCTCAGAAATTTCTGAAAGTTGCCTTTCATTATCTGTCACATTATAATTGTAGGTTTATATAGTCAATATCTCAGAGACCAAACATAACTGGATTTTGTTGTTGTTATAGCAGGATGGTTAATATCATAGGCTCTGGCATTGGACAGATCTACACCTAAATTCTAGCACTGCCATTACTAATTATATGGCCTAGAGCAAGTTTCTCTCAAAATCTCAGGTTTTACATCTATAAAAGAGAGATGATAACAGTACCTCCCACAAAAGATTGTTGTGAAGATTAAATAATATTTTACATATAAATCATTTACTACCCCTCCTGGAATATAATAAACAATAAATGTTAGCTATTGTTAAAGAAAACATTCACGCTTTCCCATATTTGTGCACAAAAGAGGCTGCATACCCTAGCGATTATGAGTATAGATTTGGAGCCCCCTGCTCTGACACTAGCTGTGTGAGCTTGAGGAAATTACTTAACTTCTCTGTGTCTTAAATTCCCTATCTGTAAATAGAATTTTTGTAAAGATTAAATGAGACATTGTATGTAATGTGCTTTAAAATAGAAGTGCTTGTTAATAAAAATAAATAAAGTTATAAGATAGAAACTTCCATCTACTGAGAAGTATTAAGGAGAAAATTTTGGCTTTTCCCAATGGTTAGGGAGGGGGCAGTGTTTTATATGCTTATGGTAAAATCAGTGCCCCCTAGTGGTACACTGGTTAAGCCCTTGGCTGCTAACTCAAAAGTTGAGGATTCAAACCCACCAGCCTCTCTTCCGGAGAAAGATGTGACAGTCTGCTTCGGTAAAGATTTACAGCCTTGGAAACCCTATGGGGCAGTTCTACTCTGTCCTGTAGGGTCGCTATGAGTAGGAATCAACTGGATAGCAATGGGTTGTTTGTTTGTTATGGTGAACTGTTTTGGGGAGGGAGGATGGCACTGTCTTAGTTATCTAGGGCTGCTATAACAGAAATACCACAGATGGAACAGAAATTTATTTTCCCACAGTTCAGGAGGTTAGAAGTCCGAATTCAGGGGGCTGGCTCTAGGGGAAGGCTTTCTCTCTGTCAGCTCTGGAGGAAAGTCCTTGTCTCTTTAAGCTTCTGCTCCTGGGTGATCTTCATGTGGCTTGGTATCTCTCTTCTTTCACCTCTGTTTCCTTAATCTGCTCCTTTTATATTTTGTAAAAGATACTCAAGACACACCCTATACTAATCCTGTGTCTTATTAACATAACAAAGACAACTCAGCCCAAATGGGATTATAACCACAAGCATAGAGGTTAGGATTTACAACACATATTTTTGAGGGACACAATTCAATTCATAACAGGCAGGAAAAGAAACTGCTCCAAGACTTCTATTAATTTGCCACCAAAATCCCTATTAGGTTTTCTGTTTCGATTAGCCAGAGTTGGCTTTTACTGCTTATGAGTTAGAATCCTAATCAATATAACATTTTAGGGTAGCATTTTATTTTACAATAATAGCACTATATTAAGCACAATATCCAGTACCTTGCTTTTTATTACTTGATGTCAACTTCCTCACACAGGTCTTTGCTTTCTAGATTTCAGATTGGCTAGAAGGTACATGCCAGGTTCTTCTGGTCTCCCTGCTCCTCCCTAACCTCATGTGACAGAAAAATTAAGGAAAATTTATATGTCTTCAATTTATGCTAAGAGAGTAAACTGCCCATAATTAGTTCTTTTCAGTCAGAAAGAAGAAATGAAATGTACCACTGTCATGGATTGAATTATGTCCTCCCAAAAATGTGTGTATCAATTTGGCTGGGCCATGATTCCTAGTATTGTGTCATTTTCCTATATGTTGTAAATCCTGCCTCTATGATGTTAATGAGGGAGGGGTGGCAGTTGTGTTAGTGAGGAAGGACTCAATCTACAAGATTGGATTGTGTCTTGAGGCAATCTCTTGAGATATAAAAGAGAGAAGCGAGTAGAGAAACAGGGGGACCTCATACCATCAAGAAAGCAGTGCTGGGAGCAGAGGGTGTCCTTTGGACCAGGGGTCCCAGCGTGCAGAAGTTCCTAGTCCAGGGGAACATTTATGAGAAGGCCGACAGAGAGAAAGCCTTCCCCTGGAGCTGACGCCCTGAATTTGGACTTTTAGCCTACTTTACTGTGAAAAAATAAATTTCTTTTTGTTAAAGCCATCCACTTGTGGTATTTCTGTTATAGCAGCACTATATAACTAAGACGACCACTTTCCCAGTCTCCTACTTCCCTATAGATATTTGATATCTAGTAGCTTGATCTTCTCATTAAACATTTTGCAGGCATTTTTAAATAAAGTTTTTTGTTGTTGTTGCATTTTTCCCAACTTTCCATCTTCCTGTCATCTATTGATGGAAAGGTGTTAGGTCCCAGTATCAGCACCATGACTTTAACCAGGGCCAAAACCCTAGATCTGGAACCAGGGTATTCACTGAGATTGCAGTCAGTAATCTAAACTGTCCATAGGTACAGCCAATGGCCAAAGCCAGAAGTCATGAAGTAAGCAAAGCTAATATCCAAGATCTGAGCCAAGACCATAAAACAAAGTTATGTATTAATGTGAATAAATGTGTGGCTACAGATATTTTGTATTTATACATTTGCTATATATGTTATATTCACACACATAAATATGTTTTTATGTGAATAAAAAAGGTCTAGAAGTTTATGCAATTGTTAATGGTATCTATTCTTGGGAAGTGGGACTGGGGAGCATAGGGGAGACTTTGTAATTTATGTATACTTTATATACATAGTATATCTTATAATTTTCTACAACCAACATGAAATTCTTTCATAATTTTTAAAGAAAAAAAGTTTTGCAGATTGTAAAGCAAAGTACAGGTGTTATGCTGAAGTTATACCTTATCAATCAAAAGATATTTAAGGTGACATACAAACGTGAAGTGTTCTTATTTCTTGCCAGACTGTCTTACTTAAAATTTCTTGAGTCAAGAAAACAAAGCCAGAAAATGTTGTGTCAAGCTTTCCATACATATAAAAATATGGTAAATGTAAGTTTAAAGTATAGAATTATAGTTGTCTTTAAAAAGAATATTAGAGAAAATTTTCTTGTAAATATTTCCACTATTATTCTCATAGTTAAAGCATATTACAGATATTACTACTGTTCCTAGAACATGAAGCCACCTTTGATCTCCTTTTCTTCTAATGTAATTACACCAAACTGAGATCTTCCTTCTTTTTACATCTTCCCTTTTTCTCAGTTTGTCAATTCATTTTAAATTTGAACATATTTCTCTCAGGTACAATATCACCAGTCCAATTTTGTGAGATTAGCAAATTAGACACGCATGCTTTCCATTTTACCATTGAAGGTAATATAAAAATGTTACAAACTTATCAAAAAAAAAAATTAGGGAAAATTCTGTTAAGTTCAGAGGCAAATAGAGCAACACTATTAAAAATTATTACATTGGTGTAGTTGGTCTTTAGTGCACCCATTTCCCCTCTCTGTGCTCAGTTCTCCTTTTGTGCTGCCTCTCAAGATACCCCTAGCTGCCTCCCAACAATGCCTGCTTTCAGGAAAAGATCTGAAAAAGAAATTTACAATGAGGAGTTAAAAAAAAAAAAATCCAAAAGAATAAAGCTATAACAGTTAAATTTTAGAAATCAATCTTTTTATTCAACAAGCATTTACTGAGTACCCAAGATGTACAGGTACTGGATACAATGGGAAATAAACTGATGGGCTCTGTCTTTACAGCACAGGAAGAACAAATAAATAAAAGCATTTATGCTAAAGTATGGTAATTGCTATAATGGGGTTAAGACAGGGTGTTCTGAGAGTGGAGGTCTAACCAAATGCAAAGAATCAGCGAAAGCACTCTAGAAGAAGAAATATCTAAGCTGAGACTTGAAGAGTGAGAGGTCATTGACCAGACATAGGTGGGTGGGAGGAAAGAAATATGAAGAATGCCTTCCTGACACATCTGAAATCACATCACTCCCTTCGCCCAAAATATATGTCTGATACTGACAAGTAGTGAACTCGGCAACAAAATCCAGGCCTTCTCATTTCCAGCTCCCTTTATCATTTGGAACACTATTTCCCTCACTTCCTCACCCGTCTTCAGCTTCACGTGATCATGGAGGACAACCGAACCAGTAAAATGAGAAGTCACAGAAAAACACTAATGCAGTCAAAAAGTGAATAGGCACAGGCAGACAGTCTGGGAAATGGTTTTGCAAAAGCTGCTCCAGAGAACAAATGTTTGGGACAAAACAGAATTCTCAGCAACAGTCTACATACCCCTAAAGATTATAGCTTTGGCAGGGCAGTAAATATTCAACTCCAATGTCCAAACAGAACAAATATCTGGGTAGTCTCTGCCAAACCAAGATTAGAAACTACCACTATATCTTCTGAAGTAAAAATAATCGGCAATAAATTTATCCATATTCAGTTAAGCAGTACTTAGAGGGAAATTTATAGTTTAAATGCCTCTATTATAATAGAAAAAAGATCTCAAGTCAATAACTTGAGCTTCTACCTTAAGAACAAAAAATGAAGAGCAAGCTAAACCCAAAGAGAAGAAAGGAAATAATAAAAATTACAAATAAAAAGAAAACAGAAAAACAGCAGAGAAAATAAAACCAAAAATTGATGCTTTGAAATGGTCAACAAAATTTTCACACCTTTAGCTAGAATAAGAAAAACTATACAATAAGAGAAAGATCACCAAAATCAGAAAAGAAAGAGGGCACATCACCACTGACCCTACAAAAATGGGAAGAATTATAAGAAATGATTATAAAGAACTTTATGCAAACAAATTTGACAACTTAGATAAAATGGAAAAATTCCTAGACAGACATAAATCACTAAAACTGACTCAAGAAGACATAGAAAATGTGAATAGACCTGTAATGAGGAAAGACACTAAATTAGTAATTAAAAATCTTTGCAAAAAGAAAAATCTAGATTCAGATGGCTTTACCAGTGAATTTTATTAAACATTTAAGAGGAAATAGTACCAATCCAGCATAAACTTTTCTTAAAAATGGAGGAGGAAGGAACACTTCCCAACTCATTCTATGAACCCAGTATTCTCTTGAGAATATTCTCTAAACTTGGTCTGAACAAAATCCAGCATTAAATAACTCAGTTTGTTTTAATACCTCTGGATTCCAGATAGATTCTTAAAGCCAGTTGGGAAGCTATGAATGCTGTCCCAGTACATGTTAATAAAGCTCTAGAATTAATCTGTATCTCAGGAATCCTTTAAATATTTAAGGTCATCTCAAGGGGAAATTCAGAATAGCTAACTGAAAAGAGCATAAGATGACACAGCAGGATTTTTTCCCCCCTATCTGCACAGAAAAGTTAGTAATCAAAGTATTTTAGCTTGGAGGGCAATAGTGGAAACAAGGCATAAGAGCTAGGCCTCTCAGTTCTCAAATCACTTCACAAATTTTGGACATTCTATTGGTTTAGGTGATAATATTATTTGTGAGGTTACTAGATCTACAGAAAACAAATAATTTTCCAGTAAAAAAAACTTAAAAGTATGGTACACAAAAGAGCTTTTTCTTTTCTGTCATTCCTTCTTATGTGCTTACATTTATTATATGCACACTATATTTATATCTAAGGAATCTTGGTGCTCAGCTGCTAATCAAAAGGTCAGCGGTTTGAACCCACCACCTGCTCCGCAGGAGAAAAGACCTGGCAATCTGCTCCCGTAAAGATTACAGCTAGGAAGTCCCATGGGGTAGTTCTAGTCTGTCTTATAGGGTCACTAAAAGTTGGAATTGACTCGACAGCACACAACGACAACATAGTTATATCTATATAGTGCCAATACTCAATTTTCTTCACAGTTGTGAGTGATACTAAAAAAGCGTTATTTCAGCATAAAATGACAATGATCATGATAACCATATCTAGCATTTACTGAGCACCCAATGTTTTCATTTATCATCTCATTTAACTCTTACATTATTGACATTTGTTCCCATTTAAAGACAGTTGTGTAGACATCACAATCACTATAACTGTAATAGTTTCTTACTTAATACAGTCAATCTCTGTATTGTGAATGACTTCCATTACTAAATCTGTCTTTAAGTCAAATTCACATGTAAGTTGGAACAGTTAGGTGCAGTTTGTATCTAACATCAGTCAAATATCTGTTTTAGTATATAGTATATGGTGTACCTTTCTATGCATCAAAAACATTAAAGAAACACTTCCAGATACACTAAAACTTAAGCATAAAAATACAGTAAATAATAATAATGTTTTGATGTGCATTGCAAAGTAGCACCCATTTGTTATTATGAACCATTGTATATACTTCAAATTTTTAATATAATACACTTTAAGGAGGTTAGTTTATAACTACGGGTGGTACACAAATTGGATGTTCATAATCCGGGAACTGCCTGTAATCTGAAAAAAAATTATGCTTATTTGGACAAATAAGACTGGGATGTTTTGTTCATAATAAGGAGAGGGAAAGTGGAGTGAAAGTAGAGAAGCAATAGAGTCTGTGTATCTAGATACTGAGGAGATTTTTGGACAGTGGAGAGCAAGGTTTTTCAGTACTATTGTCCAAAGCATCTGAGAGAAAGAGATGTCTAAAGAAGATTATTTTTAAGTTTTTCTACACACTAAGAATATAATACTAAAAGCATGACTCATAATAGAAAAAAAATGATAAATTGAACTGCATCAAAATTAAGAACTTCCAGTATTTGAAATACACTGTTAAAAGAATGAAAAGATAAGCCACAAACTGGGAAAAAATATTTGCAAATCACATATCCAATAAAGGGCATGTATTGAGAACATATAAAGAACTCTCAAAACTCAATAATAAGTAAACAAATGACCAAATTTAAAAATTGGTAAGAGAGTTGAACATACACTGCTCCAAAGAAGTATACTGATGGCAAATAAGCACATGAAATGATGTTCAACACCTTTATTCATTAGAGAAATGCAAATTAAAAACACAGTGAGATACCACTACTTATTACAATGGTTGATTTACAAAGACTGATCATACCAAGTGTTGGCAAGGATGTGGAGCAACTGGAATGTTCATAAAGTGCTAGTGGAATGTAAAATGATTACAACCACTTTGGAAAATAGTTTGGCAGTTTCCTTAAAAAGTTTTAACATACACCTTCATCTAACCTAACTTCTAGGTATCTACCCAGAGAAATAAAAGCATATGTCCATAAAAGACTTGTACAAGAATGTTCATAAGAGCTTTATTGGTAATAGTCAAAAACCTAGATGTCCATCAACGGGTAAATGAATAACCAAATTGTAGCATAGTAATACAATAGACTGCTTTCATCGAGTGGATTCCTACTCATAGCAACCCTACGTACAACAGAACGAAACACTGCCAGGTCCTGTGCCATCCTCGCAATCATTGTTATGCTTGAGCCCCATCTTCCAGCACTGTACCAGACAATGTTCCGCTGCTATTCATAAGGTTTTCACCAGCCAGTTTTTTCAGAAGTAGATCACCAGTTCCTTCTTCCTAGTCTGTCTTAGTCTGACAGCTCCCCAGAAACTGGTCCACCATAGGTAACCCTACTGGAATCTGAAATACCGGTGGCATAGCTTCCAACATCACAGCAACACACAAGCCATCATTGTACAACAAACTGATAAACGCGTGGGGGATACAATAGACTAGTACTCAGCAATTAAAAGGAATGAACTATTCACCAAAGAGGACATTCAAATGGCCACCAAACACATGAAAGATGCTCAATATCATTAGCCATCAAAGAGATGCAAATCAAAACCACAATGAGATATCATTTCACTCCCACCAGGATGGCTAAGATTTAAAAAAAAAAAAAAAAAAAGCAAATGTTGGCTAGAATGTGGGGAAATTGGAACTTTTTCCATTGCTGCTGGGGATGCAAAATGGTACAGTTGTGGAAAAACAATGTGGCGCTTCCTTAAAAACCTAAAAATAGAGCTACCATATGACACAGCAATTCGACTTCTAAGTATATACCCAAAAGACTTGAAAGCAGACACTCAGAGACTTGTACACCAATGTTCATCACAGCACTATTCACATTAGCCAAAAGATTGAAAAAGGAATGAATTTTTGATACGTGCAATAATATGATGTATCTCAAAAATAATTATGCTGAGTCAAAGAAGCCGGACAAAAATAATGCATACTGCATGATTCCATTATATAAAATTTTAGAAAACACAAATGAATGTATAGTGACAGAAAACAGGTCAGTGGTTGCCTGGGGATAGAAGAGCTGGTGTGGGGCAGAAGGGAGGTATTACAAAAGGGCATGAAGAAACTTTTGAGACCATAGATATGTTCATTATCTTGATTGTGGTGATGATATATATGAAATCATAACCAAAATCAATATATAGTCAAAACTTACCAAATTTCATGCTTTAATTATATGCAATTTATTGCATGTCAATTATATATAGATAAAGCTGTTTAAAATGTTGATATTTTGCTTAGAGACTAGAATAAATATCTGAAATGCATTGTTACATATTTTTGCTAAACTTCTGTTTCTCTGAATAAGATACTACCCAGAGACTGGTCATGTGGAATCCAAGTTATATCAGGTTTGAGTTGTCATCCTCGTTTTATAGATAAACAAAATGAAGACCAGATTAGATCAATGATTTGACCAAACTCAAAGACAGAGTACATGATAGAGCCAAGATCTGAATCCATATCTGTCTGGCTACAAAGACCATGTTCCTACACTATGTTATAATCCATGGACAAAGCAGAATACAAAATGGTATAGGCATGATATTGCAATTACCTAAAAAGAGCAAAAAAGAAAATACTTGTCTTAGGCTGTTGAGATAAAAGATAGTTTCTTATTTTAAAAAGATTTTGTTTGGGTTTTAAGATGTTAGCCTAATATTCCCTGTGGAACATGCCACTTTAAACTAGTTTGAACTACCTTGGCCAAGAAAACAGTAATACCAACATAAGTGCTTTCGTTACTTCTTAACTATCGAGTAAACAATATAAACCAGGTCTATGGCATCTGGGAAATGATGACTTTGAGGACAAAATACATGACACATTTCCTTCATAAGGCCAGAGGCCCCGTCAGGGATAGGGTGTCTTTGGCATTGACTCTAGAGAGCCTCAAACAAGTATACTCAGGTATGTAGGAAAATAATGTTTAGGGTTGATCGCATTGTTTTACTTGGCATTACCCTGACACTGCTCAATTATTTTGTAAATCTGAGTGATGCCAAGTCTACATGTTTCTGCTTTAGTTCCACTTAGCAAATCAAAGTGCTGTTTTACAAGTGCTGTTTGAGTTTTAAGGCAATACTCAAGTGGTATCCTTTGAAATAAAGAGACTGAGTCAAGCCATCACTCAAGTGGCAGATGGGTTAAAGATGCTTTATACAAACCAGCTCTATCAGTTTCCACTGAAGTTCATGCTCTTGCCAAATGCATTCTCTTAGCATATACGATGAGATTTTTTTTCACATTTACAGGCAAAATTCCTCTCGCAGACACATCTTGGTTCAGTTTATTTAGAATAAGTTTCTATCTCTTTTATATAATGCTGGTTATAGAATATTTGAAGCCAAAAAACCAAATCCATTGCCGTCAAGAAGCCATGTTGTTTAAATTCTAGAAGAGTCAAGAAGTGTAGTTAGATTGTAGAGAAATGAAGAGGAGAGAACATAAGATCAGGGCGAGTAGAAGCGCTTACATTCAAAGGCAAAAAAAAATAGGAAATAAACAGGAAGAAATGGAAAAGTGTATAACCCCAAGTCTCTTGAAATGAATGTGAGGGCTAGGACATGGAGTGACTAGAGATAACTTATGTGTTTGAAGTTTTAAAATATCACCATAAATTCAGCCAGTTAACTGGGAAAATGAGTGCTAATTCCACTCTTTTTCTCTTTCCCTCTCTTAGTTTCTCATCCATTTTGTGTTTCTCTTCAGCTCTCTAAATTTTTTTCTCTTATTCAACAATGAGAAAAAGTATGGTAAAATAAAAGTAAAAAAAAGGGGGGGAGGAACTAGATAAGAAAAAAACCAGGAATAGAGAGCGGCAAAGAGTATGAAAACACCTGAGCACCTGATAAATTTTAGGCACTGAGGCAATTTTAAAACGTTTTAGACTCTGATCATGGAGAAGCGGACTCTATGTCCCATCCCCTTAAATCTGAGTAGGCTTTTGACCACTTCAACTGATAGAGTATGGCAAAAATAATGTTATGTGATAGCCAAGATTAGGTCACCAATGGCCAAAAAGCTTCCACCTGGTTCTCTTGGAATTCTTGCTATCTGAAATCTCCTTCTCAGGGCCCCACCTCTTGGAACCCAGCTGCCATGTTGTAAGAGTCCAAGCCACATTGAGAGGCCACGTATGGTCCTCCAGTCAACAGCTCATCTGAGTTCAACCTTTGAGTCATCCCATCCAAGGTAAAAGAAATGTTAAGTGAAGAAGCCTGCACCAACTTCATAGCCATGCAACTTGTGCAGTCACACAGGGGTCCATGCTCAGAAGGGTCCCATGCTTGATTTAATGCTCTGTTGTTGCCATCTTAAAATTCTTAATATGTTGTCTTTGAACTTGTGTTTTGTAAATGAATCCTATGGGACAATGGAACATGCATGTGAGCAGAGGAGATATGAACAATACGTATGTCTACCAGAGTTCCTGGCTACTCCATTCACAAATAGCATTGATGAGCCCAGTGCACGACTTCCGTGACATGCTTACCTTATACTCAAGGCCTGTTCTCAGAGGGCTGAGAGGGCTCAGCATTTGGTTTAATGTTCTGCAGTGACCGTCTTAAAGTCTTGATAATTGTATCTTTTGGACTTGTGCTTTTAAGTGAAGTCCAGTAGCACAATGGAGCAAGTCCATAAGTTGTTGTCATTGTGCTTGTAAAGTGCCATCAAGTCGTTTCTGACTCACAGCAACCCTGCCTGGTCCTGACCTATCCTCACAATCATTGATATGTTTGAACCCGTTGTTGCAGCACTGTGTAAATTCATCTCGTTGAGAGTCTTCCTCTTTTTCCCTGATCCTCTACTTTACCAAGCATGATGTCCTTCTTCAGCTCCCTCCTGATAACATATCCAAAATACAAGAGACGAAGTCACGCCATCCTCGCTTCTAAGGAGCATTCTGGCTGTACTTCTTCCAAGACAGATTTGTTCTTTCTTCTGGTAGACGACGGTATATTCAATATTCTGCACAAACACCATAATTCAAAGGCATCAATTCTTTGGTCTCCCATATTCATCGTCCAGCTTTCGCATGCACATGAGGCAATTGAAAATACCATGGCTTGGGTCAGGTGCACCTTAGTTGTCAAAGCAACATCTTTGCTTTTTAACACTTTAAAGAGATTTTTTGCAGCAGATTTGCCCAGTGCAATACGTCGTTTGATTTCTTGACTGCTGCTTCCATGGGCGTTGATGGTGGATCCAAGTAAAATGAAATCCTTGGCAACTTCAATCTTTTCTGTGTTTATCATGATGTTGCTTATTGGTCCAGTTGTGAGGGTTTTTGTTTCCTTTACATTGAGGTGTAAATCCATTCTGAAGGCTGTGGAGTCTTTGATCTTCGTCAGTAAGTGCTTCAAGTCCTCTTCACTTTCAGCAAGCAAAATTGTGCCATCTACATATTGCAGGTTGTTAATGAGTCTTCCTTCAATCCTGATGCCACATTCTTCTTCATATAGTCCATCTTCTCAGAGTATTTGCTCAGCATACAGACTGAATAAGTATGGTGAAAGGATACAATCTTGACGCACACCTTTTCTGATTTTAAACCACATGGTATCCCCTTGTTCTGTTTGAATGACCGCCGTTTGGCAGCTCCAGCATCACAGCAACATGTAAGCCACCACATTACAACAAACTGACAGACGAGTGGTGGAGTCCATGAGTGCAGCAGATATGAAAAATATCCATGTCTGCTGCAATTCCTTGCCACCTCTTTCACATATAGCGTTCATGGTGTTCCATGAGCACAAAATTCTGATAGATTCACAATGCATAGGAGTTCAGCGAGACTCAGAGTACAGGGTGAGCATATTAAGTCTATGACTGAGTAAGCATAGGCACTAAGAGCGTTGAAAGGCCACACTTCCCATTCAAACTAGAACTTTCTTTGAATGCAGGAAGAAAGCAGTGGCATACTAACAAAATGCACAACCAAAGAATTCTGTCATATCCTTTCTTACTCATGTTCCTTCCCTGTATTAGCTAACCATTTACAACTTACACTGAAGATGATGACATGGAAAGAAAGGGAAAAATAGGGCAACCCATAATTCCTTTTCCTTTTAGTCCTTCCTCACTCATCAGTAAGATGAAGGTAGAGAGTGTTGGTAGAATGTGCACACATCAATAAGTGAAGTAAAAACTACTGAGTTAGACTTGTACAGCATTTCCACTGTTCTGGTAAGAATAAAATACATATGCATGTAAGAGTTATGAAATACAAATTGCAGTTTCTGTGGTTCTGCATACAAGTTAAATGCTCTTATATTTGCATTTAAAACTTGCATTGCACAATATAAAGGATAAATGGTAAGATTCATGCTAATAATTCAAATTGATAAATTTTCTTTACTAAGAATGATATTAAATGGTAAATAAAAACCACCATGACAATTTAAGAGAAAGACTATGGAAGAAAGAAAAAAGCTTTATATCTTAGGACTTGTCATGACACTTTTTTCTCTGCTTTCTAAACGAGGGACCTCACATTTTCATTTTTCACTGGACCCTGCAAATTACGTAGCCAGCCCTGGAAGAATCCTCTAGATTCTAGTAACCTAGACACATTCAAGTCTTTCTAGCTGAGGGCTCCGAAAACATGCAGCAAGGATAAGTCATCCCCACTGTGCCTTCTCCATTCCTTTACCTACAGAATACATGAGCATAATAAAATAGTTGTTTTGCGCCTCTGGTTTCTTACACAATAGAAGATAACTGGAACAGGAACAATGTTAGGTGTCTGCCATATTTTATTTTATTCAGTCTTGTAAGAACCCTGAGAGGTATGTGATACTTTCTTCCATTTTATAAATGAGGAAACATAGGTTCATAGAAGTTAAGTAATTTTCCCAGAGTCACACTACTAGTAAGTGACACAGTCAGAATCAAATTCCAATTCATTTCAAAGTCAAAATTCCTGGGACTTACTCACAAAACCATTTCGGGATGACAAAATATCTGTTTGATTGGATTTGTCTTTTTTCTTTTTTTTTTAATACCTATCCAGTATGAACAAACAAACAAAATACTAAGCTAGTTGTCATCGAGTCGATTCTGACTCATAACAACTCCATGTGTTTCAAAGTAGAACTGTGCTCCACAGGCATTTCAATGACTATGATCGTTCAGAAGTAGATCACCCTGCTTTTCTTTCAAGGTGCCTCTGAGTAGATTTGAACTACCAATCTTTCGGTTAATTAACTGAGAGTTTAAATGTTTTAAGCAACAAATAGCTTTATGTTAACAGGGACGCAATCTGTTACATTGTGAATTGCCCTATATAAATGAGGATATTGATACTACGGGGACAGGGTGGTTCAATGATAGAACTCTCATCTTCCATATGGGAGATTGGGTTCCATCCCTGGCCAACGAGCCTCAAGTGCAACCATCACCCACCTGATGCTGAACAGGATTCAGCAGAGCTTCCAGACTAAGATGGACTAAGAAGAAAAGCCTGGTGATCTGCTTCCAAAAAACCAGCCAATAAAAACCCTATGAATCACAATGGTCCAATTGCAACTGATTGTGGAGATAGTACAGGGCTGGGCAGTCTTTCCCTTCGTTGTGCATGGAGTTGCCATGAGTCAGGGGCCAACTCGACTGTAGCTAACAACAATGACATTGATACTATAGTTAAATTATAATTCAGGTCCTTCAAATTTTGCCTCTCAGTTGGTGCTGACTCCAATTTCTGAATAATGCATCTGCCAGATTGGACTTCCAAACTTCTTCATTGTGAGAAACAGAGGAGATCAAGGACTGAGCTGGCTTGGACTGGAGATCACTATTGTCTCTCTTTAGCTCCATAGGTTGAGGCAATTGCTAGTTGTGAGGATAAATGAGGCCCTCTCCATAGCCATGTCTTTGGCTACGTGAATAGTCTCCACTCTGAAAGCCAGGGTGGAAATGGATGTGAAATTGAGTTTTCTTATCTTCTGATCTGTCCTCATTACCCTGACTAAAACATGATCTTATTTGACTCGCTAAACAGATTGCCACTTTTACAAATAATCCCAGAATGATTGTCACTATCTAAAAGTTTGTTTTGCCTAATGTTTTGTCTAATGGACAGTAATAGGCATCTACTCACAATGAACATGTGTTTTCATACACAAAAGGGTAGCAGTCTTACAGAGTGAAGTACTGCTTTGAGTGTGTCAGGCCCTTTAGGGAAGCTGTAGTTCTTTCTGTTTTCTCCAAGCTCCGCTATTGTTTTTATTTCCAGGTAATCATGAAGGTGAAATCATAGACTTCAGGGTTTGTTTATGCTGCCAGGTTCAATCTACATCTGTGGAATGGACTCTGCCCTCTTTGTGTTAAGAAACACTCTGCTTTGCCTTCCTCCTTATCTGAGTGATAATAGACTTGGAGTTGCATGTCACTCAAAGGAGTGGAGTCCAACCTAAGATTGGGCCCCTGGCATCTTCTTCTGTCTGCCTCATTAGGATATTTACATTTTCTGAATGGAGTAAGAACAGGGTCTCTTTTGGGTAAACTGTTAAAATCCAATAACTTTGTAAAATTGAAAAAATAGAAACGTTCATTGTATTGCTAGAAACATGATAAGAAGTACTTGTTAGCTATGTAATATTGGACAGATGAGTTAACCTCTTTAGTCCTCAGGTACTCGATTCATGAAATTTGAATAATATGATATTGTCTCTATAAAAATATTTAAGAACATACTTGGTATATAGAAAGTGCTCAATAATTGCAGATTTTTTTCCTGAGTGCATTTTCTTTACATGCACTCTATGCAATTAACATGTTCATTCATATATGAAATATGATATCTGTTAAACTTTACCCTGTAGTTAATAAACAATTTCTTATGACATAAAAAAAAAAAAAAATTCCTGGGACTTCTGGGCAACATGGCACTATAGTCAGAAGCACCATGCCATCCCTCCACAGCAAAGATCCGAAAAACTAAGTCAAACAGAGTCACACGTCAGTCCTGAAACTCTAAGTACCAAATGAAGACATAAAGAACTCAGCCAAGCACCAAAACTGACCAAGAACAGACAGCGACAAGAGATACATTACAGAGGTCCCCTATCAGCTACCACAGCATGGATTCGCCATCTTAGACTCCTATCGGAGATCGGCAAACAGGGGGTATGAGAAAGCAGCTTTACAGAGCTTCCAGCAGGAGACAGAACAACCAGTAACCAATGATATACACTTCCCCACCTCCCACCCTTCTTCACCCCCATCCAGCCTCCTCTGCTTCCCGCAGCCACAGTCTCTTGGCCGCGAAGCACCGACTTCACCCCGGTGTCACTTGGATTCCACCTGCCCGCACTGGCTGGCTCCCAAAGTGCCATTTGTTGGCTGCTGGTGTTGCTTTTTTCCGTCATTAGATTTCTTCCTTACCTCTCACCACCTACCCCTCTTTCCTCTCAAATACCTGGCTCCATCCGCCATCTTTGCTTCTTTCCGGGGGGCTGCAAGGCACGGCTCAACTGTGGAACTGCTTCCCGGCCCGTGCCACCGTGCTTTTTTTGTTTGTTTGTTTGCTCTGATTTGTTTGTTTGATTGTATTCTTTTTCTTTTCTCAGCTTGGGAGCCCCTTCTGGCTGGGCAGTGCCATGCGGCTTGAGAGATACTCCCTTACTACGTGCAGACGCACAGTAACATCTCTGGAGGCATTTCTTTTTTCTTTTTTTTTATTTGTTTTGTTTTCTTCTCTCTTTTTCCCTTTTTGTCTTTCTTCATTTCCAGTTTCTTGATTTATTCATTTTTGTCTTTTACCCTTTTCTCTTTTTCATTTTTTTTCTCTATTTCTCAGTCTCTCATCTTTCCACTACAATAGCAAGCTTCCTTAGCACTCTTTTTTGTTTGTATGTATGTTTTTGGCTCCTGTTCCTCCTCTCTCTCCTCTTTCCCATACCCATCTTAGCTCCACACATCACAATCTACCCCCTCCTTCCTGCCTACCTGCACTGTGCGCTGAACATCACACCCCCAAGCAGCA
>NW_004443943.1:25873938-25875482 GCF_000243295.1 Trichechus manatus latirostris
TTGAAGCAAAAAGCAGAAAAAATGAGGAAAAAATAGACAAATTCATGGAAAAGGCAGACAAATTCATGGAAAATACAGACAAAAAAGTGGAAGGATTCAAGAAAATAATACAGGAACAAAATGCTAAAATAAATTCACAACTAGAAATCATACAAAAACAACAATTAGAAATCCAAAAGATAAACAACAACATTCCAGAAATGGATAGTGTCATAGAAGCGGTGAGGAATTGGTTTGAAATGATGAAAGACAGGATCAGCGAAATTGGAGACAAACACTTGGATACAATTCTGTTTGAGGAAAAATTAGAAAAAAGGACAAAGAAAAATGAAGAAACCCTGAGAATTATGTGGGATACAATCAAAAGCAAAAATCTTCGAGTGATCAGAGTTCCAGAATGGGGAGAAAACAGAAAACACAGAGAGGATCATTGAAGAATTGCTGACATAACTTCCCTAATATCACAAAAGATGAAAAGCTGACCATCCAAGAAGCTCAACGAACCCCGTATAGGATTAGACCCCAAAAGAAAATCACCAAGGCATATCATAATCACACTCGCTAAAACCAAAGACAGACAAAGAATCCTGAGAGCAGCTCGAGAAAAACAAAAAGTCACGTACAGAGGAGAAACAATAAGACTAAGCTCGTATTATTCAGCAGAAACCACGCAGGCAAGAAGGCAGTGGCATGACATATATAAAACCTTGAAAGAAAAAAAATTGCCAGCCAAGTATAATATATTCAGCAAAACTCTCGTTCAAGTATGATGGTGAAATTAGGTCATTTCCAGATAAACATAAATTAGGGGACTATGTAAAAACCAAATCAAACTTACAAATATCACTAAAGGGAGTCCTTCGATCTGAGAACAAACAACATCAGACCACAGGCTGAATCTAGGACACAGAATCGTACTAGCCAGATATCAATCTAGGAAATGAACTCTTAAGGACTATGCAAAACCGAAAAAATTACAACAGGGAACCAGAGTAGTTAATCTGTAAATGACAACAGCATCAGAACAATAAAAGAGGAAATAAATGGTGTAGGTATAGAACCTTCTAATGGAGAGGAAGGCAAGGTGATACCAAGTAATAATAGACTAGTTCAAACCTAGGAAGACAAGGGTAAATTTCAAGGTAACCTCAAAGAAAGTTAACAAACCTACTCATCAAAATAAAGAAGAAAATCATAAAGTCTCAGTAAAAACAAAACCTACAAAAACAAAAGAAATGAAAAAAAATCCACAAACAAAAGGAATTCAGCACAGGAGAGTAAGAGGAACAAAGAAAATGTCAGCACCATGAAAAGAAGAACTACAAAATGACAGCAATAAACTCACACCTATCAATAATCACACTGAATGTAAAGGCCTAAATGCATCCATAAAGAAACGGAGATTGACAGAATGGATAAAAAAAACAGGATCCAGATTAGTCTGAAGGACTAATTGTCCACAGCTACCAAGGCCTCCACCAGACTGAGTCCAGTACAGCCAGATGGTGCCCAGCTACCACCACTGACTGCTCTGACCAGGATCA
>NW_004443943.1:25875887-25890895 GCF_000243295.1 Trichechus manatus latirostris
ACCATAAAAGACAAAGAAGGACACTATATAATGATTAGGGGAATGACCCATCATGAAGACATAACCATAATAAACATCTACGCACCCAATGACAGGGCTCCAAAATACATACAACAAACTAACAGCACTGAAAAGAGAAATTGACAGTTCCATAATAATAGTAGGAGACTTCAACACACCACTCTCGGTAAAGGATAGAACATCTAGAAAGAAACTCATTAAAGATACAAACGACCTAAAGGGCACAATCAGCCAACTTGACCTCATAGACATATATATTACACTACACCCAACAGCTGCAAAGTACACATTCTTTTCCAATGCACATGGAACTTTCTCCAGAATAGACCACATCTTAGGCCACAAAGCAATCCTCAACAAGGTCCAAATCGCTGAGATAATACAAAGTATCTTCTTTGATCACAATGCCATCAAGGTAGAAATTAACAACAGGAAGAGCAAGGAAAAAAAATCAATTACATTGAAACTGAACAACAACCTGCTTACACATCACTGGGTAATAGAAGAAATCAAAGATGGAATAAAAAAATTCCTAGAATCAAATGAGAATGAAAACACATCATACCAAAACCTTTGGTACACAGCAAAGGCAGTCCTCAGAGGACAATTTATAGCAATAGATGCACGTATCAAAAAAGAAGAAAGGGACAAAATCAAAACATTAGCTACAGAACTCCAACAAATAGAAAAAGAGCAGCAAAAAAAGCCCACAGCCACTAGCAGAAAGGAAATAATAAAGATCCAAGACAAAACTCCTTTCACCACCAACTGTCAGCTGCATTCCAGCTACTCCCTACGAGCTAACTAGTTGTGTGGTTTTCCATAAGCCATTTAACTTCTCTGGACTTTATTTTCCTCATCTTTAAAATGAGGGGGTCATAAGAGACATTATGACAGCATATAAAGTAGTTGTTAAAATCACAGATTTTAGAGCCATGGAGAGATTACCGTCTCAATTTGATTTATGTAAGTAAGGAAGAGCTAAAGTAAAGATTTAAGAGGGATCATTCTGTGATGGAATTTTGGATACTAAAACAAGAAAGATGTAAACTCAATATATTCACAAAAAATTAGTTTCCCAAATCCAACTTCAAAAGTTTTGCAAGAAATGGAAAACACATATATCTCCTAGGTAATCCTTAAGAAGCCAATCCCTGGACTAGAATTTGGGAAAGTCTAAACGTGATCCACCTCTTCTCATCTAATGCTTCAATCTTCTTTACAACATCATCCTACCAGTCGTTCAGTCTGTACGTTAAATGGGAAACTCACTAACTCTCAAAATCTCAGGTTCCTCATCTCTACAATAGGGAAAATGATACTTCACAGGATAGTATTAAAGATTAAAATATCTTTAAAGCCCTTAGCACCATACCTGGACATATTAAGAACTCAGTAAGTAGCTACTAGAGTACTATTTTTCTACTACTAAAAATAATGATGATGATGATGATAATATAATACATTCTCCTAAAGTTACCCATTCCTTTTTTGACAGCTTTATTACAAAGCCCTTCTATACAGCAAACAAAAACGTGTCTCCTTTTAAATTATATCAGTTCTACTTCATGGGACCCTACCAAAAAACGAACTAACAAACCAAACCCATTGCCATCTAGTTGATTCCAACTCACGGCAACCCAATGTGTTGCAGAGTGTTGCACTTCATAGGATTTTCATGGTGTGACCTTTCAGAAGCACATCGCCAGGCCTGTCTTCCAAGGCACTTCTAGGTGAGTTTGAACCACCAACCTCCCAATTAGTAGTGGATAGCTTAACGATTTCTGCCACCCAGGGACTCCTATGGGACCCTACAGTTCACAGTTAATCCCTCTCCCATAGCCCGTCAGATGACTAGAAGCAATAAAAGGGACTGTCATTTTGCAGTTTATAGACTTGCTGCACAGCTTGTTCTATGTCTTTGTTGAGGCTGAGCAACCCAGTTAAGTTCCTGAATGCTGGCCAATCATTCTGTTGCTATTCCTTCCTCAAAAATTCACAGCTAAGGAGGCGTTTATTCTGAGTTATAGCTGAGAAGGAATCCTGCTATCATTCATCTTATACATCCAACCTCAACTACATTCTTGAGCCATATAAACTCCAACAGAAAAGTTGGGGAATAAAATTCTTGTCTAGAATGTTGGGTTCAGGAGGGCAGGGATTTTATCATCTTTGTCTACTGGTATATTTCAGGTGCCTGGCACATACTAGATACACAATATTTGTTGAATTAATGAAAAAATAAATTCACAGAGAGCATAAATACCATTAGTTATAACATTACTTCTGCCTCATTTCCAAAAGGAACCTCATAGTTCATATTTACCTAAGTCCTAAATTAAGACCTAGAGCCTTAACGTGCAGAATAAAAAAAGATCTGAATGCCAGAAACTAAATTATGTCATTTGGTAGCAAAACAAACAAATAAGCGTACGATTATCAAATGAAAATCTCATATAAAAGAAGAGAACAGCAGAGAGAGAAAAATTCACCTTCCAGTACTGAGCAGGCTTTTAATTAGAGATCTTTATTTTCAGGCTCTACAACTTAAACAAAATTTGGGGAATTGAGGAGCTGTTTGGAAGAATAATGTTTTAGGACATAGAAACTACATACAAAATCTAAGAAACCAGACATTTCATCCAGAGAAGCCAAGCCTTCAAGAATTTAAAGGAATATTACGTGAATAATGTAATAATGAGAATGGGACAAAAAGCACAGCCTTGAATTACAGAAGGAGGTCCTCAGATTAAAAATCAGAATTCACATCCTGAGGGATGTGAAACACTTTCTAAGATGATTTAGTGAATTTCTGACCAAAGGAAAGTGTGGACTAGATAACCTCAAAGTCACTATTCTACAAAATTTGGAAGCAAAATCATCTGTAAAAAATAGGCCATTTCCAATTACCCAAAATAAATCATATAATAGGTCTAGGAGAATTTTTTAAACCCTCCCTTTCATTTTTTAGAAGATGTTACTTTTATATAGCATTTATAATTTACGGTGGGCTTTCGTATACTTCACCTCTTTATTTGTATTATGATGCCTTAGATTTCCTGCCTAAGCCTGAAGGATAAAAAGCAGGACAGGTCAGAAGTCTTGGTTTTAATTAAACCTACACTCAATACTCATTGAGAAACAGTTTCTAATTTTCCTGAAATCCAGATTTCTGGGATCCATGAAGGGAGCAGGCCATTGCCCTGAGATCTTCTTTTGAACCTTGAGCCTTGAGCAAACTGGTCTCCTAAAAGTTACCTTTCAGTCAAGCAATGTTGTTGTTGTTGTTAATTGCCCTCAAGTTGGTTGCATCTCATAGCGACCCTATGTACAACAGAGCGAAACACTGCTCAGTCCTGCGCCATCCTCACAATTGTTGCAGCCACTGTGTCAATCCATCTCTTTGAGGATCTTCCTCTTTTTCACTAACACTCTACTTTATCAAGCATGATGTCCTTCTCCAGGGGCTGATCTCTTCTGATAACATGTCCAAAGTACGTAAAACAAAGTCTCACCATCTTCTCTTCTAAGGAGCATTCTGGCTGTACTTCTTCCAAGACAGATTTGTTCATTCTTCTGGCAGTCCACAGTATATTCAATATTTGTTGCCGAAACCATAATTCAAAGGCATCATTTCTTCTTTGGTCCTCCCTATTCATTGTCTAGCTTTCACATGCCAGGTGTACCTTAGTCCTCAAGGAGACATCTTTGCTTTTTAACACTTTAAAAAGGTCTTTTGCAGCAGATTTGCCCAATGCAATACGTCGTTTAAGTTATTGACTGCTGCTTCTGTGGGCACTGATTGTGGATCCAAGTAAAAGTCTTGCTAATTAATAAAGACTGTTTTGCCTTGGGAATTGTGCTCTTTTGAAGAATCATCTATGTGCAGTCAGTTTCGAGAAACAGAACTCCAGGGTCGGACTGGAAGCTGTGTTTTAGGGTAAACTGTTGTTACGTAAATAAACACTGTTCCCCAGCCCTTTTCCACGGCAGTGTCGATAAGATGGGGTATAATAATCTCTGGAATTTCTTTTCTCTTTGAAATACTTTTGACTCTTTAGCCAGAAATGTTGTCTTATTTGCAAATCATATATTAAATAAACTTCAGTTTATATTATTGGCTTAATATGTTTTTTTTTAACATCATGAAGGCCTCACACATGATGGACAATAGAGAGTTACACACAGTATGAGAAGCACAAAGGGAGCGGACTTCAACGATAACAGAGGATAAACCCAGGGCAAAGAAAACATTAACCAGAAGTAAATGTCTTTTCTACCTTCACCCAGACAACACGATTCCTGAGTGCATCATGGCAAGCCAGGGGGCAGTGAAAAGTCCTCTGTTCCTTTTCAATTATCTTTTCATTTATTTTTCT
Source organism: Trichechus manatus latirostris (assembly GCF_000243295.1). Classification (NCBI taxonomy): domain Eukaryota; kingdom Metazoa; phylum Chordata; class Mammalia; order Sirenia; family Trichechidae; genus Trichechus; species Trichechus manatus. The sequence continues at coordinate 25,880,288 of NW_004443943.1, forward strand.
TTGCAAGAGATATTTGTTGAAAGAGACTCTGAATTTACTTTTTTCTAGCACATATGCTTTTGAGGCCAATCATGGAAAAGAAAATGTCTTGAAGAAAGAAGGACAAAAATCAAAGAAGCCAAAAATCAAAGAAGCTATTAGGCAGCAGGCATTGTTATCTCCAAGCCCACAAAGCCTTACGGGAATGTGCAAGTCTTTTTTTTCTTTTTCTTTTTCTTTTTCTTTTTAAGTAATTGCTCAAGATTTTCTCCCAAGAGTCATTTCAGATGCAGTAACTCTATTTTCAATTTGAAACTGAAGGTACAGTTATTGGAAAAAAGTCTGCTATTCCAGAGCCAGATGTCCGAGATGTCCGAGATTTGCTTCGCTTGTGTCCTTTCACAGAGAGGACCATAAAACTCTATTCCTCCCCATCCTGAAATAAATGCTGGCCAGAGTAACGCTTCCAGAATATCAACACAATGCCACAGAGAAGCATTTGCTGCTTTTCTTGGTAACTAGTGCATTTAAGGCACTGAAGTTCATATTTCCAATTCCAGAGAACTAAGGACTGAGATAATGATTTCAGGCTTTTTTCCTTCTAAGAAAAATGCTGGAGGAAATTAAGAGTAAAGCAACCTTTTCTCCTGTGCAAATGTGTAGTGGATGTTTTCATTAACAAACTGCATGGTGCATATAGCTCCCAGGTAGGTCAAATGTCTCCACAGAAGAAAGATCCAAACATCCAAACATCCTCAGGGTACGACTTTTCCCTTAAACTCGGGGGATTATTTTTAAAGTTAGACCCCTCTACAAACAACACCAACTTTGAGCTCCCTGGGAAACCACTTTTGCTGGGCAGGTTGGCTCCACCGGTTACAACTTGATGTGAATGAGGCCAACAATTTGAATTTTATTTCCTCAAGGGGCAAAACTCTGAAAAACAAAAACACTAGCAAGACCAGAGATAGCACCTCTTGTAAATGCCTAACTTTGGCTGCCAGGGAACAGAGTGATTGTATCTAAATAAGTTAACAGAGTAGAGTAGAACCTGTAAAAACAAACCAATGGACCAACCCGCCACAGTCAACAACTGCTCGACACACAAAAGGTACATAAAAAAGTTACAAACTCAGCAGTGAGAAAAATCAGCTTTGGCTATTTTATAATTATGCCTTTCCTGGCCTATATCCTTCACACTTTCAGTTCAATGTCAAAGTACAACTTTCATTTAACTACTACCAACTTTTCCCCCTACCTCTAGCAGTTCTCATTCCTATCTCCCCCAGCATCCCCTACTTGGCCCGCAAGGGAGGCAAGCCAGCTGCAGGAAACTGTGAATGCATCCAGACTGAGATGCCGGTGTGCTTCAGTGAGGAAGGCCCAGCACCATCTAGCAGCAGCAAAGGCAAAACCAAGTGGGATCTCTCTTACTAGGTGCAGTCGAACCTGGAGCTATTTAAACCAACTCCTCATTTTCAAGATAAAGAAAAGGAGGTCCAAAGCAGTGGAGTAATTTGTCCAAGTCTCTGTATCTGAAGCTAAAACCAAAGCTAAAGCTTATTTCCCAGCACCACACAGTTGGTCAGGCTGGGGATAGCTGCATGCCTGTGCTGGTAGTCTACATCATCGCTAAACAAGACGAGAAGACACGAGCTGAAAGCTCAGTTTCTGCTTCATGTCTCTTTTTTGTACCCAAAGATCTTCACATCACTCCTTTTTACCTTGAACCCTTTATATGATATCTATCATACCGGTTCAAGAACCTTTTTTCGTCAACATTAAAACTTTCCTGAATGGGTAGAGAATCATATTTATTAAAAGTATTGAAAGAAAGTGAAAAGTAAAAACAGGGTTTGAGTATTTTAAGAGGCTTAGAGACAGTATCTATTTGGCTATTTTTATTAAGAGAAATGACTGGAATTTTATCCTGGTATGGACTGAGCCTGGACAAAAACACTAAGAAGCGTGAAGTACTTTCAGAGCAAAATCCAAATTCCTCAGCTTGGCATTCAAAGGCCAAAGGTTAGTCCCAACTATTTTATCTCCACTATTACTACTCACGGCACCCTATGTTCTAACCATACCAGGCTCCTCATGGCTCCCTAATATCCATATCAAACACTTACCTAATTCTTTGTTCAGACTTATCACTCCACTTCTGTCAACTGACAAAACCACACTCATCTTTCAAGGACATCTCAGATGATTGCTACTGGAGGTCTTTTGTCAACACATCTAGCAAATTTGAGCTCTTTCTCTCTCGCTTTGTTCTCTCCCAGTATTTTGTTTATATGTATATTACAGCACTTACCTCACATCGTCCTCTATGCATAGTATAGGTGTGTCTGCCCCACTCAATATGTAAGTACCAGGATAGTTGGTTCTAGATTTTCAGCCCAGAGTGCCAGCACTGGGACTGGTCTAAAGGAGTCACACAATAAATTGTTCTTTAACTGAATTGAAGGTTTGGGAAAAAGGAAGTATTCTTAATCAGCATTAAGCAGCCTATATGTGGTAATACATAAAAGTACTTTCATCTGATGAGTTTAAATGATGATCTCTGTATATACTTGAATTAGATTTCTTACGGAAAACAAATTATCCTAATTTCATCTTTCATTCAATGAGTAAATGTGTTCCACATTTTGTGACACAGTAAAAATGAAGACTCCCTTCCCTTAACTATTATGCAGAAAAAAATACCATTTCACTAATTTTGAGGGTTGAGTAGAAATCAACTCGATGGCAACGGGCTGACAACAGCTGACCTCCATACCCAAACCAAAAAATCAGAAGATCATGCAGAATATTGTTTTCCCATTTGTTCAGTAGAAAAAAATACCATTTCACTAATTTTGAGGGTTGAGTAGAAATCAACTCGATGGCAACGGGCTGACAACAGCTGACCTCCATACCCAAACCCAAAAATCAGAAGATCATGCAGAATATTGTTTTCCCATTTGTTCAGTCAAAGGATCCATCAATTCTCAAACTTCAGACACCTTCATCCTAGCAAACGCATTCATGAGTGGATAAAATGTAGCACTAGTGTGAAGAATGTTTGGTTTTCTCTGTATTATTCCAAATCTAAAATTATAAAATGAGAGTGGTTTTGTAATGTTAGGAGTTAGAATTTTAATTTCAAGCCTGTAAAAATGGCAAGGCAGAAGTGTCCTCCAACCTCCTCATCTAACTTCACAAGGGAGGAGGAGAATCATTATCAGCCATCAACAGCCCAAGGATGATTGCTATGAGGCGGAGACCAGATATGCCTCCTCTCGCCAACCTTTTACCAATTCTGACACCAGCTGTCCCTCCCACGGCACTCTCTACTTCTCTGCTGAGTTCAATAATTTGTCGCAATGGCCACACTCACAGACCATACTCAGAGTTATGGGATTTATTAGGAAAATAATAGGTTACAATTCAGGATCAGGAATGACTCAGGATACAGTTCTTCCATCAGGACAGCCTCTTCTCCGCGTGCCTGTAGGCAGGCCTCTCTCTGGCCCTCAGCCTCTTGGCCCCTCGGCCCCTCAGACCAGCCTCTGCCCTGCTCAGGCAAGTGTTACAAAGTTCTTTAGCTCCACCAAAAAGCACCCTAAGGCACTCCACTCCACCAGGAAGCCTCCTACCTGAAGGCTCTCAGCTCTCTCTCTCTGTAGGTTGGCATACCACTGTAGTTGCCTCACTCCGTGGGCCGGGAGGCCCACCTAGCTTCTTGGGCTGGGAAGTCCACCACGCCATCTCACACTGGTCTCCTGGTTCTGCTGCCACCGTTTCTCTGCCACTGCTTCTTGCCTTCTTGTGCCATCTCTGGTATTATACCTCTCTCTCTCTGTCTCTTGTGTCTAGGAGGCTCTCAGTGTGGGCACCCTGGGTACAAAGGACGTGCTCCACTCCCTTTTCTTCTTGGTGGTAGTGAGGTCCCCCCTTTCCATCCTGAGATGACTCATTTTAAGCCTAGCAAGATGGCAAAGCTGACCAATCCCACTGTTAGGTTTCCACACACCTTATTTGCATGGTCCCACCCCCACAAGTGTGCCATACTAATAATATTTGTATAATTAGCAAGCTGTCCAATCACCTTGGTGGGCCACAAGCACCTTATTTGCATCGTCCCACTCAATCTTTTGATGGGAGTTACAAGACTATGGTTAGAAAGGCCACATAAAAGTGATCCATTGCACCACAAGTGCATTTTAATGCCTACAACAGGCAAAGAATGAAAACTTTACTGTAACCATCTCCCGCATGTTTGAAAAAACATATGCACTCTTGAAAACACATTTGCAGATCATAAATGTTTGTAAACTTAAACGATAATATGGGCAGGGCCCATATTTTGCATCCCTGGACCATCTTAATCTATCAGCATGACATTACCACAGAAAAACTTCCCTTTCTTGGTTAGTAGCTTGTCCCTCTCAGCAGATCTGTGACACTTTCTGGCATCCCACACAAGGAATTATTTAATTTAATTCCTAAGGGCCAGATCCTGCCCTTGGATACGTGTGAGCAATAAGAATTGACGTCAATGGAAATTCTGGGTGTGCATCCGAGGGCAGACTATGGACCTCTGCGTATTCCTAACGTGACTGCTGAAATTCTCCTTGTTAAGACTGGTTTGATTTTGGCTCCCTTTCTGTTAATTGTGCACACAATACCAGAAGTGATACATGAGGGCTGGGATCAGATGAAGAACTTGGCAGCTGGGTGGGATCCTGGATAGTCTTTTGAACTAAGCAAAGAACAAGATTTTAAGTCCTCTAAGTTCCCAGGTCTGCTATTGACCTCATGACCAGCCCAGAGCAAGATTTTACATTTCCAGATCGTCTCCTTGTTGAAGAGAAAATAAAACGAGATTCTAGTTAATGCTGATAGTTTTTTAAAAAGTTGTTAAGACTATTAGAATGAAAGCTGTATCTATTCAACCAAAACAGTTTGATTGTTTTTCTGTAGTCATGAAATTGTTGTGTTTTTTTTTGCTCTGTTTTATTTGTTGTTGTTTTCTTTCTTTCTTCTTCTTTTCTTTTTTTTTTACTAAATCCAACTACAAACTCTAATAATTCTAGGACATTTATATACTTGCATACAAATGGAGACAAGCTGGTTAAGCGGCAATCTGGAACTATCAGTTGTCCAAGCTAGAAACCTGAGACTCATCCTAGACTCCTCTCTCTTCCTCACCTGATCGCCACCCTCAACCTTTACTGCACATGTGCGCGTGCATGCACACACACCAACACACACAGTCACCAAGACCTCTCAGTTCTACCTCCTTAATATCTCTTGAGTCCTGTCTTTCTTTTCAGTTCCATCTTTAGCCTTGTTCATTTTTTTTCCAGTTGATTACAATAGTCTCACTGCTCTGGTCCCATGTCCTCCTGTCTTAAATCCTATCCATCCTTAACCCAGGGGGAAGAGTGATCCTTTTAAACTCCAAATCTGAAAATGATACTCTCATTAATATAATCCAAAGGCTTCACATTGTCTTCAGGCAATGCTTAAAATTCCATTATCTGATCTGTCCCAAAACTGCAAATTCCGCATATCTAGATCCCTCTACCAACCCATTCATTAAGTATGATAAGATTTAGAAAAGCTGAATTAAGCTCTGATTCTATTACCATTTTTTAAGTACCAGACTTAAAAAAAAAAAAAAAAAAAACAGTGATAATTAACATGTCATTTGGTAGAATGGGTATAATTCACAATAAAAAAGTATAACATGCACAACACATTTCAGTTTTTAAATTTTACTGAGGGAAAGACATGTATTTGATCCAAAAGGAATGTTTTTTGATTACTTAGGCCTTGAATTAACTTATCTGAGGCCAGGAGTTTATATCAAGGACTAGTCATCAAAACATAACTGAACTTGTAACATTTATTATAAAAATCAATTTGTAAATAATTTTTCCAGAAACTCTTACCATGGAGATCTCAGTCCCAAACCCTATTTCAGACAATTCATTTTAGAAATGCAGCTCAATAAAATATTTATTAAATGCTTAGTCTGTAGGCACTGGATTTTCAAAGAGGAATAAGACATAATCCTTGCCCTTAAAAATCACTTTATCACTTTAATGGTTGTCTCAGTCATCTAGTGCTGCTCCGACAGAAATACCACAAGTGGATGGTTTTAACAAAGAGAAATTTATTCTCTCACAGTCCAGTGGGCTACAAGTCCAAATTCAGGGCATCAGCTCCAGAGGAATGCTTTCTCTGTCGGCTCTGAAGGAAGGTCCTTGTGATGCATCAGCCTTCCCTTGGTCTGGGAGCTTCTCTGCACAGGAACCTCAGGTCCAAAGGACGCGCTCTGCTCCCAGCACTGCTCTCTTGGTGGTATGAGGTTCCTGTGTGTCTCTGCTCGCTTCTCTCTTTTATATCTCCAAAGAGATTGCATTAAGACACTGATCTTGTCAACCTCATCAGTATAACCTCATCACAGTGATAGAATTTGCAACACATGAGGAGATCACATATAATCTCATCATAGTGGTAGAGTTTACAACACATAAGGAAATCACATCAGATAACACAATCATAAAATACTAGAAATCGTGACCTAGCCAAGTTGCTACACACATTTTTTGGGGGACACAATTCAATCCATGACAATGGTCTTGTGTGGCAATTCTTAATCAGATTATTAAAATGCAACTAAGAATGCTTTCATGTGATTTTAGGATCATTATTCTAGCTTTAAAAAATTTCCCAAGTCCATAAACCTTCTGTCCCTTCCCTCCTTTAATTCCCAACTCCCTCTCCTCATTAATTCTTTAAACCCATCTCTTTCCTACCCCCATCTTGCTCACACCTCTCCAGCTACAACAGGTTCTTGACGTCCCCAGAATGCAGTAGACATGCTTACAGCTTGGGGTCTTTGCCCATGATATTCCACCAGCCTGGAACATTCTTCCTCCTATTATGTATATTACTTTCTCCCCAACTACTTCGGGTCTTTCTCAAACATCAACTTCTCAGTAAGTTCTTCCCTCAGCACCTGATTTAAAATTGAACACCTACCGTAATACTGCCTATTCCCCTTTCCTGTTTCTATTTTTCTCATAGCACTCATTACTATCTAAACCCATTGCCATGTAGTTGATTCTGACTCATAGCGACCCTAGAAGACAGAGTAGAACTGCCCCATAGGGTTTCCAAGGAGCGGCTGGTGGGTTCGAACTGCCGACCTTTTGGTTAGCAGCTGAGCTATTAAACACTGCGCCACAGAGTAAATATTTTATTCAGTTAATGTATTTACTCTTCCTTTCTAAAATGATCATTGCTGTATTCTTCAGCCACTAAAACAATGCCTGGTAGATAGTGGACCCCCAGTAAATATGTTCTGAATGAAAGCGGGAACTTGCTTATGAAGAAGTTGGCACAATTGGGAAGTTCTGCTAGAACAAGAGAAGCCCTGGTGGTGCTGTGGTTAAGCACTTGACTGCTAACCAAAAGGTCGGCGGTTCAAATCCACCAGTGGCTCCATGGGAGAAAATGTGGCAGTCTGCTTCCGTAAAGATTATAGCCTTGGAATCCCTATGGGACAATTCTACTCTGTCCTATAGCATCACTGTGAGTCAGAACTGACTAGACGGCAATAGGTTACTGCAACAAGACTTTTCCCAAACAGTAAATCATCATCAGAATACTCTCACAAGTATAAATTTAAGTATCTATAAATGCTAAATAATTTTTAAATATACATGCTTAAATGAGAAATACATAAACTGACATAAGATGGGTGGAGTAAGAAAAAATGCCTCAAAGAATTTATTTTAACATGGTGATCATATATGCAAAATTATTAAGATATTTTCTAAAAACCTTTCTTTTATCTGTATATTCTCATTACATCAGATATTATTATGATGATGATTATATAGGTTGTAGCTCAATTTTTTTACAGTGTGATCCAAGATCTATCTGCATTAAAAACATCTAAATGCTTATTGTTAAAAACACAATTTCATGTCTCCCTGCAAAAGCTCTGGGGCTGTGGCCTAGGCATTTGCATTTTTCCAACAAGTTCCCCAGGTGACTCTTATATTACCTAAGTTTGAGAACTATTGCTTTATTCTAACAGTTCTCAAACCCCACTGTACCTGCCTCCCTCTGAAAAGACTCTCCCTGAGTCTAGATGTCTTAATGCAAATACTTGGATTTTACTTTAACTAGGGATGGACCCCCCACGTGTCTGTCAGTTTGTCATACTGTATGGACATGTGTGTCGCTGTGATGCTGGAAGCTATGCCACCGGTATTCAGATACCAGCAGGGTCACCCATGGTGGAAAGGTTTCACCTGAGCTTCCAGACTAAGACAGACTAGGAAGAAGGACCCGGCAGTCTACTTCAGAAAAGAATTAGCCAGTGAAAACCTTATGAATAGCTGCGGAACATTGTCTGATATAGTGCTGGAAGATGAGCCCCCCATGTTGGAAGGTACTCAAAAGACAACTGGGGAAGAGCTGCCTCCTCAAAGTTGAGTCGACCTTAATGACATTGATGGAGTCAAGCTTTCAGAACCTTCATTTGCTGATGTGGCACAACTCAAAATGAGAAGAAACAGCTGAAAACATCTATTAATAATCGGAACGTGGAATATATGAAGTATGAATCTAGGAAAATTGGAAGCTGTCAAAAATGAAATGGAATGCATAAATATCTATATTCTAGGCATTAGTAACCTGAAATGGACTGGTATCGGCCATTCTGAATTGGACAAACATATGGTCTACTATATCGGGAATGACAACTTGAAGAGGAATGGCGTTGCATTCATTGTCAAAAAGAACGTTTCAAGATCTATCCTAAAGTACAACACTGTCAGTGATCGGGTAAATATCCATACACCTACAAGGAAGACCAGTTAATACAACTATCATTAGAATTTACGCACCAACCACTAAGGCCAAAGATGAAGACATTGAGGATTTTTACCAACTTCTTCAGTCTGAAATTGATCGAACATGCAATTAGGATGCATAGATAATTACTGGTGATTGGAATGCAAAAGTTGGAAACAAGAAGGAGGATCGGTAGTTGGAAAATATGGCCTTGGTAATAGAAATTACGCCAGAGATCACGACAAAATTTTGCAAGACCAATGACTTCTTCATTGCAAATACCTTTTTTCACCAACATAAATGGCGACTATAGACATGGACCTTGCCAGATGGAATACACAGGAATCAAATTGACTACATCTGTGGAAAGAGATGATGGAAAAGCTCAATATCATCAGTCAGAACAAGGCCAGGGGCTGACTGCAGAACAGACCATCAATTGCTCATATGAAAGTTCAAGTCAAAACTGAAGAAAATTAGAACAAGAGAGCCAAATTACAACTTTGAGTATATCCCACCTGAATTTAGAGACCATCTGAAGAATAGATTTGACACATTGAACACTAATGACTGAAGACCAGACAAGTTGTGGAATGACATCAAGGACATCATACATGAAGAAAGCAAGGGGTCATTAAAAAGACAGGAAAGAAAGAAAAGACCAAAATGGAAGTCAGAAGAGATTCTGAAACTTGCTCTTGAACGTCAAGTAGCTAAAGCAAAAGGATGAAATGATGAAGCAAAAGAACTGAACAGAAGATTTCAAAGAGCGGCTTGAGAAGACAAAGTAAAGTATTATAATGACATCTGCAAAGAGCTGGAGATAGAAAACCAAAAGGGAAGAACATGCTCGGCATTCCTCAAGCTGAAAGAACTGAAGAAAAAATTCAAGCCTCGAGTTGCAATAGTGAAGGATTCTATGGGGAAAATATTAAACGATGCAGGACGCATCAAAAGAAGATGGAAGGAATACACAGAGTCATTATACCAAAAAGAATTGGTCGACGTTCAACCATTTCAAGAGGTAGCATATGATCAGGAACCAATGGTACTGAAGGAAGAAATCCAAGCTGCACTGAAGGCATTGGCAAAAACAAGGCTCCAGGAATTGACAATATCAATTGAGATGTTTCAACAAACAGACGCAGCACTGGAAGTGCTCACTCATCCATGCCAAGAAATTTGGAAGGCAGCTACCTGACCAACTGACTGGAAGAGATCCCTATTTATGCCTGTTCCCAAGAAAGGCAATCCAACCAAATGTGGAAATTATCAAACAATATCATTAATATCACATGCAAGTACAATTTTGCTGAAGATCATTCAAAAGCGGTTGCAGCAGTATGTCGACAGGGAATTGCCAGAAATTCAGGCCAGATTTAAAACAGGATGTGGAACCAGGTATATCATTGCTGATCCTGGCTGAAAGCAGAGAATACCAGAAAGATATTTACCTGTGTTTTATTGACTATGCAAAGGCATTCAATTGTGTGAATCATAACAAATTATGGATAACATTGTAAAGAATGGGAATTCCAGAACACATAATTGTACTCATGAGGAACCTGTACATAGACCAAGAGGCAGTCGTTGGAACAGAACAAGGGGATACTGCATGGTTTAAAGTCAGGAAAGGTGTGTGTCAGGGTTGTATCATTTCAGCATACCTATTCAATCTGTATGCTGAGCAAATAATCCAAGAGGCTGGACTATATGAAGAACTGAGCGTCAGGACTGGAGGAAGACTCATTAACAACCTATGATATGCAG
>NW_004443943.1:25891047-25940508 GCF_000243295.1 Trichechus manatus latirostris
ACTAAGGTGCGCCTGACCCAAGCCATGGTATTTTCAATCGTTTCATATGCATGCAAAAGCTGGACAATGAATAAGGAAGACCAAAGAAGAATTGATTCCTTTGAGTTGTGGTGTTGGCGAAAAGAAAGAACAAATCTGTCTTGGAAGAAGTACAACCAGAATGCTCCTTAGAAGCAAGGATGGCGAGACTACATCTTACATACTTTGGACATGTTGTCAGGAGGGATCAGTCCCTGGAGAAGGACATCATGCTTGGTAAAGTACAGGGTCAGCGAAAAAGAGGTAGACCCTCAACAAGATGGATTGACACAGTGGCTGCAACAATGGGATCAAGCATAACGATTGTGAGCATGGCCCAGGACTGGGCAGTGTTTCATTCTGTGGTGCATAGGGTCGCTATGAGCTGGAGCCAACTTGACAGCACCTAACAACAACAACAAGGGATGGACAAACTGTATCTTCTTTTAATGTTATAAGCTCTCAGAGAAGTTATTTACAGATCAACATTTCTATCAGTGACACACATATCTCATTTAAACTACTAGTCCTTAGCAGCTCTTGTAATAATACCAACCCAAAATTAGAAAATGAATTAATTTGAAAACATTCTAATCTTTTGGATACTCAAAGAGGCACAGAGCTACAAATAAACTGCTACTATGTAGCACAGAGAAGCACATCCATCACCTCATTTAACTTGAACCTTGGGAAACAAGGATAAGTAACATCATGTTCTTTGTCCAAAATCCCTCAGCTGTTACCTACAATACAAAAACTGAACCCAGGTCTCCGGACTCTAAGTGCATGATTTTCTCTAGAATAATCACAGCTGCACTAATCTATAAATAACAGAGTTCTTTAAAACCACAGTCACCACTTGTTGTGATGTTGGCCCATTTCTCTGTTTCCTTAAAGAGTGGACTTGTTCTGACTGAGGCATAAAATCTCCTATGTATGTTCCATTTGGTATTCTGTGCTCAATTTCCTACTGTGGCACTTTTTGATAGTTTATGCCAGCATATTCTTCTGCCCCAGCTGCTTTTAATTCACTAGTTTTGTGGGGGCATGAATGTCATCACTGTGTCCCCTATTTCAAATTTTCTTGATGTTGTAATTCTGCAATATTTGAATTTTTTTTTAATTTTCTGGTCCTTTTACACACTCTTTTTCATTAAAAAACATGTCACTTTGTCCATTAACTTAAAACAAAATTCACCACAGACTTTTCATTCTCTATGAGCTTTTCTTTTTAACATTCTTTAACTCAAAAACTCCTTGTCCTTGCATGAACTCAAATGGTGAGAAACCAGAAGTTTCCAAACAAATCATTTTAGCTGTTGTTTTTGATAGTATATTCTTTGGATTATCCAAATCTCAAAACATACTGGAGGAGTGGGAAGGAAAATGGGAAGAAAACGGTTACTGGTCAAATAAGAGTAAGTAAAACTACTTCCTATAGCCTCCTAAGATTCACATGCACATCAGCATATTAAAGGCTCTGATAAGTCCTTCAATGAAAAGATGGTTTTAACTGCTTAACCATGCAACATTTTGTTTTCACTCAATACTTAATAACATCCCACTGTAGCCTTTTCAATCACCTCACGTGCATGCAAAAGCTAGATAAAAAAGGAAGACAGAGAACTGATGCATTCAAATTGTGGCATTGCTGAAGAATACTGAAAACACTGTGGACTGCCAGAAGAAGGAACAAACCAGTCTTAGAAAACATACAACCAGAATGCTCCTTGAAAGTGAGGATGGTGACACTTCGGCTCACTTACTTTAGACATGTCATCAGGAAAGACCAGTTGCTAGAAAAGGACATCACGTATGGCAAAGTAGAAGGTCAGCAAAAATAAAGGAAACCCGAATGAGATGGATTGACACAATAGCCACAACAATGGACCCAAACATATCAACAATCATGAAGATGTCACAGAACCGGGCAAGGCTTCCTTCTGCTATATATAAGGTCGCCGTAAGTCAGAGCTAGCTGGTTGGCAATAACAACAACAAACATTAGAAGATACAATAAATTTATAGTGCCTATTAAATGCCATACATATGATAAGTGCTCAATAAGTGGTAGTGATTATTGTTATTATCAGTAATAATCAGATAAGTGTCATGACTCAGCTAATCCGTTATTTTAAACATGGTAAACTGTGGTGCTAATATTCAGTCCAAAGCACCCGCACTGACTCTTGGAAATAAAGTCAGTTTACTATTTCCAGTGAAAAATTCATAAGGGAAAAATACTCAGAAAAGCCTCAGAACCTGAGCATCAGTAGTTTCAAAATGCTACTGTTTCAAAATTTCTGAAAGCGTCAGTTATAGTTTGGAGACGGCATGCTTGGGGGAAGGAGCATGACTGAGTTTTAGAGTCAAATATTCAACTTAGCCTAGTCCCTTAACCTTTCTGAGCCACAATTTCTTAATACAGGGAGACTCCTCACTTACAATGGGGTTCCATTCCAGCGACTCCATCATAAATTGGCTCTGACACAAGTCAAATACCTCGGCTTTTTTTTTTTTAAGTTTTCATTATTACTGACTTTAATTATCAGTATCTTTACAAATCCAATCTTTGTCTTTGGGGGTTGGAAACATTATATATAAACTTATACATATATTTTAATACATACATACATTTAAAAAAATCATAGAAATTTACTCCGATGATGAAGAAGAGTTGGATGATGTTGGCATTTTGTCAGTTGCAGTAATAATTTCAGTAGTGGATCATCTGGATTATCCCTGAGAATGGGGATGGTGTTTCTAGTCAGAAAATTAGTAAGAGTTGTCTGTATGGTCCTTTTCTTTTTTTCTTCATATATTTTGCAACATCTTACTGCTTCCTGAATCCGCCTACCGACTTTAACAAAGAGATCAGCATTTGAGTCTATATTTCAAGCAACTGAAACCCGATTTAGTTTAGAAAAAAGTCCAGCTAATACTTTCACGGTAAAATTTTTTGACAACTGCTCTCCTTCTTCTTCCTCATTATTTCTTTCTTCTTCAGCATTTATTTCCTCTTCAAAATCAATTAAGTCCTAATCTGTCAATTTCCCTTCTTCGTGATCTATGAGCTGTTTCCACATCGGCAATACCAAGTTCGAAATTTAGTGTTCTTGCCGTATGGACAATTTTTCCACCGACCTCTTCTATTACGTTATCCTGATCAAATGCTTGAAGCATGTTCACATAACTCAGTAATTTTTTCCATATCCCCTGCATGCATTTTCCCATAACTTCCTCCCAGAAAAATGCAATGTTCTAGATACACTGATGGTTGTAACTAGACTATGTCATTAGTCAGGGACTACCTGTATGTAAATTGAGGATATCACCACCAATTTTTTGCCAGATTGTTGTAAGAATTAGAAATAACACACCTAGCACGTAAATCAAAACCAAACCAAATCTGTAGCCATCGAGTCGATTCCTACTCATAGCAACCCTACAGAACAGAGTAGAATTGCCCCATAGGGTTTCCGAGGAGTGGCTGGTAGATTTGAACTTCTGACTTTTTGGTTAACAGCTGTAGCTCTTAAGCACTGCACCACGGGGGCTCCAGCACAACGTAGCATTCAAACAATAAATTAACTACTTTTGTGGTTCCAGTGACACTTGTTGCCTTCTGAGAATCTTAAATTATATAAGATAGATTTGGCCATGCAAACTGACCCACTTCATTCTCCAAAAAGGTATTTCTTGAAAAGTGCAACCCTTTCCAGCCTCTCAAGACGTCCTCTTTCAGATCTGTGAACTAGCTATCTACCATAGTTGTCTGATTAAAGATTTTGCATGAGAATATTTTCCGGAATAAAACTAAGAGCACTGATTTTTTAACTTTCTTTAAACTTTTGAATAAATTATACATTCACATCATTTAAGAAGCAAAACATCATAAAAATGCACATAGAGGAAAGTCTCTCTCTCAACCTACCTTTATTCCTTCATGCCCCCTCCCTGTGTCTATCTTAGAAAATAAATCGTATTTGTTTCTTATATTTCCCTCTTGAATATCTTTATGCAAATACATTCTAATATCAATGTCTATATACATAGTTTTTCACTTTTTTGATTTTTTCAATGTTAACAAATTGAGTTTCATTGTTTCTTTATTGAGATAATTATCGAGTCTCCGAATCTTCCTATGAGCACTACTTTAGCTGTATCTCATAGTTTCTGATAGCTAGTGTTTTCATTATTATTGTTTTCTAGAAATTTGATAAGCTTAGTTTATATTTTCTGTTCTATTTTTATTTATTTGTTTATTTTAATTTCCAGGTGGGGCAGGGGTTGTCTTGTTGTTGTTGTTAATTTCTAATTTTATTGCATTGTATACTATTTATTTTTTATGGACTGTATTAAGACTTTCTTGTGAACTCTTTACAATCAAATTCAGAGAGCATTCCATGGGCACTTGAGAAAATGATATATGCTCTATTTCAAGGTAAAAGTGTAGAAATACATTATGTTGTTGTTGTGTGCCATCGAGTCAGTTCCGACTCACAGCAACTCCACGCGGGTTTTCTTGGCTGTAATTGTTATGGGAGCAGAGCGCCACGTCTTTCTCCCACACGTATAAGGATTTCTATATGCATGCATATTTTTGGTGTCTACTTGATCTATGTTGAACTGAGAGTGAAGTCTTAAATACTAATGTTTCTATTTTTCCTTTTATCTCTTAAATTTCTGCTTTAAAAAAGTTGTTTTTGGGTTATTTGGTATATAGATATCCACAATTGTCATTGCATATTTTACCTAGTAGCATGGTAGTTTTTTTGTCCCACTTAATGCTTTTCAGTCTAACATTCACTTTTACTGGTATTTCCATTGTGACTCCTACCTTTTCAATGTTGTTTTTGGTATTTCCCTAGTATATTGAACACCTTTATTCACCATTTAGATTGTACAATTCAGTGGTTTTCAGTATATTCACAGAGTTGTGCACCACCACACATTCAATTTTAGAACATTTTCATCACCCTAAAAAGAAACCTTGAACTCATTAGCAGTCACTTCCTATTTCCTCCCAAGTCTCCAGCTTAGACAACCACTAATCTACTTTCTGTCTCTACAGATTTGCCTATTCTGGATATTTCATGTAAATAGAATCATATAATATACGGCCATCTGTTACTGGCTTCTTTCACTTAGCACAATGTTTTCAAGGTTTGCCCATGTCGTAGCATGTATCATTACTTCATTTCTTTTTATTGTCAAATAATACCAAATTGTATGTATATACTACTTTCGTTTAACCACTCATCAGCTGATGGACATTTGTGTTGTTTTCACATTTTGGCTATTAGGAATATGCCAAACATTTGCTGCTATGCACATTTGTGAACAAGTATTTGTAAGGACATCTCAGTATATTTTTTGCACATTTTATTTTCAATCTTTCTGAATCATTTTTAAGTGTCTTTCTTATACACAGCATAGTATGGGACAGTCTAAAAGTATTTTTATTTTAATGGATGAGTAAAGTTCATACATAAAAATATCATAAAGAGGAAAATTAAAATCACCTATAATTTATCCCTCAGATATAAAAGTGTTCTTGATGTTTCCTTCAAGTCTTCATAGAGCGCATATATATTTCTTTTTGAAACAAAATGGAGATGATTCAGCAAATGACTTTGTATATAGTGTTTTTCTCTAAACATTATGCCATAAATATTTTTGTTTTTCACAAAAAATATAAATCCATGAATTTAATAGCTGCCTAACACTCCACTGAATAACTAGCTAATAGCACATAATTTAAAATGTTTTTATTCTCTTATGCAGCATTCTACTAGATTTTGTCAGCAATGAAAATAATAATATAACTAAAATTTATTGAGTCCTGCGTTGTGTCAGGAACTTTTCTAACTGCTTTACTTTTTTAACCCTCGCAACAATCCTGTGGAGAAGATAATATTTTGTTGCTCATTTTAGAGATGAGAAAACGGAGGTACAGGGTTGTTTAAATAACTTTCCCAAAGTCTGAACTAAGAATGTTCTTAATATGTGGTTCCCTTCTACCTTAATAATTCATCCTTCTATGTTATTTATGTTTTATATACATCTCAGTTTTTTAATATAATCTGGGTTCACTGATTAAATCTTTGTATTTGGGGATAATCCTTGCCACGAGATATTAAAACTTTTTCCAGTAATTGTATTTTCTCTAATTTGTGAAAATTGGGCTAATTAAGGTTTTTTTCTTTTCCATTTTTATAATAGGAAAAAAAAAGGCATTCTTCTTTTGATTAAAGAACTTTTATCTCCCATGTGTCTTTACAAAGCTAAAAAGTAAATTCTCTTTTCCAGTTTAAAAGACATTTGGCCATTTCAGTAATGTTAGGAGATTTCATATCTTTAATTTGTTTTTAGGTTTCTCTACGAATTCTGGAAAATAACTGCTTTATTCCAATTAATTCGATAGCTTAATTTTTGCAGCAAAGTCTGGCATTCTCTGCTCACAATTTGTATCCCCATTAACTAAACAGAAGGGTCAATAAATTTTTATTTGATGCTACAAGCTTACAATCTTCTTTTTATAGTGGTAAGAACTTAGCAATAATAATCTTTGTAAACTATTTCTTTAAACACAACAAAGTCAATACCTAGGAATATCCCTATAATGTTGTTGTTGTATGCCACTGAATCAATTCCAACTCATAGTGACCCCACGTGACGGAACAGAACTTCCCCACAGGGCTTCCTAGGCTGAAATCTTTATGGAGCAGATCACCAGGTCTTTTCTTCCACGGAACAGCTGGTGGATTCGAATCACCGACCTTTCACTTAGCCAAGCACTTCACCGTTGAGCCACCGGGGCTCCTATCACTATAATAGCGCCTTATAATTAAATAGGGCTTTATAATTTACAAAGTACTTTTATGTACATAATATTTCATTTAATTTTAAAAACAATCCTATGCTCTAGTTAGAAATCATTATCCTCGTTTTACAGATAAGAAAATAGGTTCACAGGAATTAAGTGGCAGGTCCAAGATAAAATGCTAGTAAATGGAACCTCAGGTCTTCTGCTTTCAAAAAAATGCAAATAGGAAAAGTTAATAACTGTCTCCTTGTGAAGTTATCAAGACACTGAAGTGGCTGGGGCGTCTATGGTTATGACATTGAGTTTCTGTTCATCCCACTAACCCTGTCTTTCTTAGAGTCCATGTTTTCCACTTCAAAATTTGATTCAATCTTACTTAGCCCTTTGTCACTAAATTCTGTCACAGATACTGGTGACTGAAAAATACACACCTAGTATTTTAACAGAACCTATGTATTTTACAAATAGGTGGATTTCAGTTCCGATGCTTTTTATCTGTCCTACCAGAAAGCTGGTCGTTGCTGTTGTTGGGTGTCACAAAGTCGATTCTGATTCATAGTGATTCCATGCGACCCAGCAGAACTGCCCCACAGGGTTTTCTATCTGTAATCTTTACGGGAGCAGACTGTCAGATCTTTCTCCCGTGGAGCCTCTGGGTAGGTTCAAACCTCCATTCTTTTGGTTAGCAACCGTCTGCTTAACTCTTGAACCACCAGGGCTCCTTTAACATGATATAATAAACACTAAATGAGTGCTTCTTAGGTGTCTCATTTATTCTTAATTCCATTTTATTATCTGAATCACTAAAAATGCAAAAATTACCTATTGTAGTTTATATTTAGGCTTGTAGAAAACTTTAGTTCGTAAAAAGCTCTTAAAATATCCCATCACTCCCTTTATCACGTAGAGAAAACCTATTCTGAAATCACTAAAAGAAAAAAATCTTAGAATCATCTCCACTTATGACAATAATTTTATTGCCAATTTATTTATTGTAACAGGTTAATGACATTTTACCAATTTTTTTAGAACTTGTATCAGCTGACTAAAGTGCTAGAGTTCTCATAAACTGACGTAAGCGTAACTCTGATTACAAAAGAAAAAAATGTAAAAATTAAAATATAACTTTCCTTAAACCCCTACTATTCCCAAACTTTGGTTATTTATAATGGTCACCACTTAATTGAGGGCTTACTATAAACTGGAAACTGTGCTAGGCCCTAAACATACATATTACTACTTAATCTTCATAACAACCCAATGAGGTAGATACTACTGTTATCCTCATTTTATAGCTAAAATGAGGCTTAAAGGGGTTATTTTTCCAAAGTCCCATCGTTGATGTTAGAGTCAAAATTCTAATCCTGCTGGCCCTTCTGATTCCTAGGTTTTAAGAATTTACTACCCTTCACTAATTTTTCTAGAAAATGTTCCATATCCTTTTCTCTGACATTAATCTAAAATAGTCTTGGTATCCTTTCAAAAAGAATATTTAACTTTTCCCTTAAACAGATACCTTAGTTCTGAAAAGTTAATCATACTTTTCAATACTGGTGTCTATTCTAACATTGTATTTTTTTAAGTTTCTGCCATTGATTTGCTAGCATTTTTGTCATTTCTCAAAATTTATCTCCACATTTACTATCTAATTTAGAAAACAGCTCCTTTCTCTAAAGAGCCAAGCCTTCCTCTACCTCAACCAACACTAAGCATAAATTATAAACATTTGAATCCACATTTGTCTATTACCTTTGTAATTCTAAACTATATTTTTATATTGGCATGTAATTCTTATCAATATTTAACAGATTGTTTTTGTTTTAGCTATCCTGGAGATCAAGAACTCAACTTCTTTTTCTCCATGGCACCTAGCATTGTGTCTTATATACATTTGATGATTTTCAGTTAGTAAATGATTGGTTGATAAAAGACTACTCAAAATACCGACAGCATATTACTGAAATTGCCATGGAAGCTTATAAACTTCTGGATGAGTATTCAACATGTGCATCTCAGGGGCATGCTCCCTTCGCATGTTTGGCTTTCTTGGAGAGAGGAAGAGAACAAAGTGAACCCTAAGTTTCTCCTGGATTCCTCTTTCTAAAAGGGCATCCCATTATCCTTCTGCAGACATTAATGTTCCACTGAGAAGCAAAACAGGACTACCTTTAAGGAGACTTTTTTAGCAGCTTAAACCTATGTTTTGCTTTTTCAAACAAGGCATTAAAATATAGATTTAGCTCCTGTAAAATGCAATAGGCTATATTCTTCTCTATTATAAATAACTGATGCAGACAATCACAGTGCATGCCTCCTCTTTAGGGCATAGTTCAAAGCTACCACAGAGTTAAGTTAAAAGGAGATGTCATTTTGAGCTACAAAAGAGAAGACAGCTGAGAACAAAGAAATACAGAGACAAAACTGGCGGTACTAACAAGGTATTTCATAACTTCAAAGTAAGAGTCAAAGATAAAGTAAAAAGAGAGGGCATACTGAAAGTCACCCGTGGCAACACTAACGTGAGAGAAAGAGATGTTGTTGGGGGGCGGGGGGGAGGAACGCCACAGTTTATAGTAGTGTAAAGTATGCCTAAACCAGATTTCTAAATCTTTAGACAATTTCTCAATATACTATTTTGTGGCTAAATAGTATCACCTAGGTAAAGAATTAAAATTGTATTAAAAACTCAAGCATATTACAGAGGGAGTTTCTGTTTTTCTCCATTATCCATACCTAAAGTCTAATCATTACCCTAACGAGAGATCATATTAGCAACTACCACCCAGACACCAGAAACAATGATAAAAGACACACACAAAAAATAAAAGTATCTCTTGGACTTGTTCTATAACCTTAATGCTTTTTATTTTCTTATAGCCTGAAGTGGTTTCTTAAATTGGATGCTCTTGTAAATGACACTTTTACTACAGGGATTTGAAAGTCTCAGTAGGCCATAAAAAGTTAAGTGATATGTCACATTTTCAATAAATTAAACTGTATTCTTTCATGCATTTTATAATTCATATTCTTCCTTCAAGACTCAGATAAAAAGTCCACTTAGTAAAGTCCTCCCTATCCCCCAGGCAGAGTTATTCTGGGTCCCTACAGCATATCATCCCTGCCTCTGAGAGTAGAGCACTTATCCTCCTTGTGTTATAATGGATCTGACTGTCAGTCACACTAACAGGCAATAGACTCATCTAGGACTAAAACACTGACATATTCAACTTCATATTATCACTGTCTACTGCCGCATTTGACAGAGCAGCCCCGCAACAAAAATTTTGGAGTGCATATATTAATTCTTTAATTGTATAAATCTTTTTTAATCGGACAAAAAAAGTCATTTTGTTTCCAAGAGAGAAAGCATTTTGCAGAGTAGAGGGAAGAGCAATGAACCCAAGAATCCAAACCAGGACTTTAGTCTCTGCTCTGCTAGTAGGCAATTGTGTGACCTTGAACAAGTAGCCTCAGTTTATTTACCTATAATGTAGCAGGGCTGGACTTGATTCCTAATAACCCTTATAGCTATAAATTTATATTTAATTTGGAAAATTTTTATCTGGTTAGCTTTTTATAAGTTTCTTAGAATTCTTGTCTAGAGTACTAAATGCTGAAATGATGACTTCAGCCAGGCAAACAAAAGTCATTCCCAATTGGCATGGGGTGGAATGGATTATTTCCCAGCTCAAACTGAGGCAACTCCAGGAATGGAATGATAATGCTAAAGAGGAAGCTCTTGTGCTATATGAGGCTGTCTCACTACTGCCTCTTCTTCCCAAGGGAGAAAATGGAACAAAAGCTGCAGCATTCAATATCCACCAAACACTCCAGAATGTGTTTTGGTGGCATAACCAGTGTGGGCCCTGTTCCTCTCTTCCATTCCTCTGTCTACAAGAAGGTTGAAGATGACATGAATAAATTTTTTCCATATACTGGGTTGGGTGTTGCCAGTAAATAAAAAAAAGAAAGAAAGAAAGAAAGATGGAGTTGTCACAGATGCAATAATTAAGTTGGAAGAAATAAAAGCATTAAACATTACTGTTGAATATGAGACTGGCTGTGTGAGGTCCCTGAAAATCAGGCTCTGTGAATTTACTCATCCGGAGGATCAAGATATATAGGCTTGGAGTTAGTGACTGGGGTAGGGATTAAATAAAAAACATTTAAGGAAGGCAGACCAATTTTTTCTCCAGAAATCATATGCTAGCAAATAAGTTTGCATTACAATCAAATATCTCTTAAGCAGCATAAGCAAAATTTTCTGGCTCAAAGACACAGGATATTAGTTTGGGGCTTTCTCCTCCTAAGAGAATATAATCTTAAAGCGATTTTAAAAGAAAAAGGCATCCTCATTAACTTAGCTTACTGTACTGTTCTCAGCTTAGCACGTACTCTCTGAAAAGGAGAGTGCATGATCAGATCATAGTTGACGCTTCAGTCCTAACTCCTCTCTAAAGAAAATGGAGTAGCAGCCACAGCACAAATGTGGAAGCTGCTTTTCGGCCGTATGCCTAAGTTCCACCCTTGACAGGTATGCCATGTCCCCCTTGCCTTAGGAGCCCTAACTAGATAGGATAACAAGCGTTCTCTTCAATTCCAATATTCAGGATGGCTGTAACACATTGGAAAGAGGAAGATTTATGGAGAAGTAAAAGACTCATCTATATGAGGATGTATAAAGTCCCATTTTCACAAAATGAGTTGAGAAAATGGTAATCCTGTTAAAATATGTTTAGGATAAATGTAAACTGGCAATTGTAACTAAAACTTTTACTGGATAAAAACACATACATAAATCCTGATGATAGAAAAAATTTTCTTTTTATTCCATTTTTCCTTTATTAATGGATTAGGAAACCCAAAATTTCTATTAAAATTACCCAATAGGTTTATAAAAGCATCACTTAAATTTTAATTATTAGTCATTTTTCCTTTCATAAAAGAGAATTTCTGGTAAATCTGTAGAGGATCAGCAATTTCACTTTTAAAATACATACCATACCCGTACATCTATGGCCAATAGATTTTTGACAATGGTGCCAAGTCTATTCAATGAGGAAAGAATAGTCTCTTCAATAAATGCTGCTGGGACAACTGGATCTCAACATGTAAAAGAATGAAGTTGGACCCATACCTCACACCAAATACAAAAATTAACTCAAAATGGATCAAAAACCTAAATGTAAGAAGTAAAACCATAAAACTCTTCAAAAATAACGGGGGTGTCATGGATTGAATTGTGTCCCCCAAAAATATGTGTATTGATTTGGCTAGGCCATGATTCCCAGGATTGTGTGACTGTCCACCATTTTGTCATCTGATGTGATTCTCCTATGTGTTGTAAATGCTATCACTATGATGTTAATGAAATGGATTAGCAGCAGTAATGTTGATGAAATCTACAAGATTAGAATGTGTCTTAAGCCAATCTCTTTTGAGATATAAAAGAAGCGAGCAGAGAAACAGGGGGACCTCATACCACCAAGAAAGCAGCACTGGGAGTGAAATAAGACAATCACAAAAGGACAAATATTCTATGAGACCTCTATTGTAAAAACTCATGAAAAGGTTTACACACAAAAAGTAACAATCTTTGGGTGGGGGGGGGAGTACTAAATAGACAATAGATAAGTGGTATCTTTGGTGAAGGGAGAGGCAGTACCCAATACTGGGGAAGCCAGCAAAACTTATACAAGGAAAGGTCATGGAAGCTCCACAGACACATCCAAACTCCCTGAGGGACTGAATTGCTGGGCAGACGGCTGTGAAGACCATGGTCTCGGGGAACATCTAGCTCAATTGGCATAATACAGTTTATAAAGACAATGTTCTACAGTCTACCTTGGTGAGTAGCATCTGGGATCTTAAAAGTTTGTGAGCAGCCATCTAAGATACTCCACTGGTCTCACCCCTTTGGGAGCAAGGGAGAATGAAGAGAACAGGATACAAGGAAAAGATTAGTCTAAAGGACTAATGGACCACAGCTACCAAGGCCTCCACAAGACTGAGTCCAGTACAGCTAGATGGTGCCCAGCTACCACCACTGACTGCTCTGACTAGGATCACAACAGAGGGTTCTGGACAGAGCTGGAGAAGGATGGAGAACAAAATTCTAACACACACAAAAAAGACCAGATTTACTGGCCTGAAAGATACTGGAGGAACCCCAAGAGTATGGCCCCCAGACACCCTTTTAGCTCAGTGGTGAAGTCACTTCCGAGGTTCACCGTTCAGCCGGGGATTGGACAGCCCCATAAAAGAAAACAGGACTAATGAGGCACAGCAGTCCAGGGACAAGGACTAGAAGGCAGAAGGGAACAGGAAAGCTGGTGATAGGGAATCCAAGTCTGATAAGCACAGTGTTGACATGTAGTGGGGCTGTTAACCATTGTCATAGGGCAACATGTGTACTAACTGTTTAATGAGAAACTATTTTGTTCTGTAAACCTTCATATAAAGTGAGAATAACAGCACAACTGGAAGAACATAATCACTGTCACTGAATTGTGCATGTAGAAATTTCTGAAATGGTGTATATTTGGCTATGTATATTTTCACCAAAAAAAAAAATGTCCTCCAAGGTCGAGAAGGGAGAGTGTGACATGTCGTGGGGTTGTTAACCAATGTCATAAAACAATATATGCACTGACTGTTTAATGAGAAACTATTCGTTCTGTAAACGTTCACCTAAAGTACAATACAAAAAAAAAAAGTGAAAAAAAAAAGAAAGCAGCACCGGGAGAAGGGTGAGTCCTTTGGACCTGGGGTCCCTGAGCCTGAGAAGCTCCTTGACCAGGGGAAGATTAATGACAAGGGCCTTCCTCCAGAGCCAACAGAGAGAGAAAGCCTTCCCCTGGAGCTGTTGCCCTGAATTTGGACTTGTAGCCTACGAGACCATGAAAGAATACATTTCTCTGTTAAAGCCATCCACTTGTGGTATTTCTGTTATAGCAGCACTAGATTACTAAGACAAGGGGTAAAACTTCAAAGCCTTGTTTTTGACAATGGAGTCTTAGATATGACACAAAAAGCATGGCAACAAAAGACAAAATAAATAAATGGGACTTCACCAAAAAGAAAAAAAAATTGTGCATCAAAGAACTTTATCAAGAAAGTGAGGAGACAACCTACAGAATGGGAGAAAGTACTTGGGAACTATACATCCAATAAAGGTTTAATATCCAAAATATATAAAGAACTCCTACAACTCAAGAACAAAAAGATAAATAACCCAATTAAAAAATGGGTAAAGGGTTTGAATATATATTTCTCCAAAGAAGATATACAAATGGCCAATAAGCACATGAAAAGATGCTCAAAGTTATTAGTCAGTGAGATATAACCTCACACCTACTAGAATGGTGATTGTTAGAAAAACAGAAATTAACAAGTGTTGGCAAGGAGGTGGAAAAATTGGGACCCTAGTGTATTGTTAGTGGGAATGAAAAATGGTGCAGCCAACATGGAAAAGTGGGGTGATTCCTCAAAAAGTTAAACATACAATTACCATCAAAACCAAAACCAAACTCACTGCCGTCGAGTCAATTTCAACTCATAGCAACACTATACCCAGCAATTCCACTCCTAGGTACAAATCCAAGAGACTTGAAAGCAGGGACTCAAACAGACACATGTACACCAATATTCACTGCAGCATTATTCACAACAGTAAAAGGAAGAAGCAATCCAAGTGCCCATCAACAGACGAACGGATAAATAAAATATGGTATATACGTACAATAGAATGTTGTTCATCCATAGAGAAATGAAATTCTGATACATGCTATGACACGGATGAACCTTGAAAACATTATGCTGAGTGACATAAGTCAAACACAAAAGGACAAATATTGTATGATGCCACTTATATGAAATATCTAGATTAGGCAAATATAAAGACAAAAGTTTATTAGTGCTTACCAAGGGGAGGGAGGGAATGTGAGTTATTGCTGAAGGGGTACTGAGTTTCTGTTTGGAGTGATGTAAAACTTTTGGAAATGGATAGTGGTGGTGATAGCACAACATGGGGAGAGTAATGTCACTTAAAATGTACATTTAAAAATGGTTAAAATGGTAAACTTTCTGTTATGTATATTTTTACCACAAAAAAATTTTTTAAAAATACATATCACAGTGTATGTGGAAAGAAAGGGAAGATAATCTTTTAAAGTCAAATATAAAGATCATTTTAGTTTACTCCAAATTGAAAATTAGGAATTCATAGTATTTCTGGGCTAGTTAGTCATCAATATGTAAGGTACACAAAAGAACTTAGATTAAATTTCAGGACCTTTTATTTTCAAAATTATACAGCAAGTATAAACTCCATAGAAACCTAAAACCTTTCACTATATTTTAGGAAAAGAGAATATCTTGTGACTTGTCAGTGGAGACCATTTAAAAGGTACTATTGAAAGAGTTATAATCTATACATCGAAGATACAAAAATGTCATGATAACTATAAGGAAATTTTTTTAAAAACTACATTTTGACTTGTAATAGAACTTTCAAGTATATGGAAAAATTCTGATTACATGTACACAACAAACTAGAAAAAGCGTAAGACAGTCATTTAAATTGCAAATAACCTACTTTTTCTTTTATCAAAGCAGATTATTAAGTAGCATAAGCTAAAGGAGAGAAAATCATCCATGGTTCAAAGTTAAACAGAGCTAGATAGATTAGAACATAATAGACAATATGAAAAGGGACCTTATAAAATGCAACCCCCAAAAAATAAAAATCTACAATGATTAAAAAAAACAAAAGTAAAAAGTAGGGAAGATAATAATACCTGGCCTTAAAGAAAGAGCTTTTTTCTGGTTTTTTCAAATTACATCTTCAGGGTCTTTTCTAGCTTACATAAGTAGTGCTTTTCACCCTCCTCTTCGCTCCTGACCCTGAATCAGAGTGCCTGGTGATATTTATCCCTTATAATCTTCCACATAATAATTCAATTTTTAAAAAATGTAACATGTACTATGGGCCAGACGCTGCACTCAGGGCTAAACATTTATAATTCCATTATCTCCACACACAGACCTCTCTGAGGTAGATTCCATTATGAGGGGGAAGGAGAAAGAAACAGAAAAGCTATATGGATTGGGTGTCAGGGAGTGCTTTGGGGGGAGCTGGAGCTTCGAGTGAGAGTTTTGGGTTGCAGCTGTTGGCCACATGAAGAATATCAAGAGACGCATCAAGATTTTTAAGATGTTTGCTGCACATTAAGGATGTACTCTCCCTTTGGCATTTTCTCAAGAGCGTGAATAAAGATTTGAAATACTTGCAATTATTTCTGAATATCCACACTGTTTCTTTGAATGCAACACACCTGGGGCTCTGGGATTTACTCGGGTTACACTTTTCTTCTGAAGACATGCTTCTTTCCTCCTGCTCGGTCTCCTCCCCTTCCCCACAGAAATTCAAGATGTCTCCCACATAAGCCACATTCAATCAGAGACAGCCACAGAAAGGATCTTCTCTCCTCTACTACCTCAGAAGGCAGGCTATTGCCCTGCTCTTGATTCACAAGGGAAAACTATGAATTGTTCTTACAGAAGAATACATTTTATGGTATACATAAATTATTTCCAATCCACCTTTGGAAGTAGATCACACCTTTCTTCCAAGGCACCTCTAGGTGGATTCAAACTGCCAACCTTTTGGTTAGTATCAGAACTCCTAACCACCTGCACCACCCAGGGACTCCCTATATACGTATATATTACATGCTGTTGTTGTTAGTTGCCGTCGAGTCGATTCTGACTCATGGCAACCCCATGGGTGCAGAGAAGAACTGGTCCATAGGGTTTTCAAGGTTGTGACCTTTCAGAAGCAGATTGCCAGGCCGTGCTTCCAAACCACCAACCTTTTAGCTAGTAGTCGAGTACTTAACTGTGCTAGCCAGTACCAACCTACGTATATACACACATATATACATATATGTGTGTGTATATCCAGAATAATATGATTACTCTGATATTTCAATTAAATGAGTGACTATATTTGAGGAATTACAGTATAAAGGGATTGTTTCTGAAAGTAGCGATTTAGTACTTGATACAAACACAGAAATCCAAAGGATATGTTAGTTTGAAGTAAAAAATGATATTTGTTTCTACTTTGGACGATGTGAATTTGAGGTTAAAATGGAATGTGCAAGTGGAATACTCAGAAAAAGATTAGAAATGTGAAAGTGGAGGAGAAGAATATTACTTGCTAGAAATATACATTCAAGAGTTAACTGTTTGGGTAAAAATAGAGGTGAATTTATCTTAAAATGGATGAAATTCAAACTTCAGGGCCGCACAGGCTCCATTCAAGACCCTAAGGGGGCCTAGCAAGGAGTTTGCATGATCATATAGTTTGGTAAAACTTGCAAAAGATGTTTTAACCAAACTCATTTAAGACCTCTGTCTCTTTCCACTCTGACTTCTCCATCTGTGTTGGGCATCAGCATAACCATTGCCATTTTTAAGATATGCCTAAGGGAAGTTGCATTAGGAATATGTAGTTTATATATTTAATTGGGTGTGTTTATGTGGTTTATGATAATGTTTGTGTATAGTTAAATTATTGCTAACTGCTCTGGTTTAGGAATGGATTCTAGTAATACTACTACCACCCACTATGCCAAATCATTTGGGTAAATACCTAGGAGTGCAACTGCTGGGTCAAATAGTAAGCCTATGTTTAACTTTTAAGAAACTTCCAGACCATCTTCCAAAGTGGCTGAACTATTCAGCATTCCTACTAAGCAGTGAGTGGGAGTTCCTGTTGCTCCACATCCTCACCAGCATTTGGTGTTGTCAGTGTTTGGACTTTAGCCATTCTAATAGATGTGTAATAGTATCTCACTGTTGTTATGAAATACCCTAATGGCATATGATGTTGAGCTTCTTTTCATATACTTATTTGCCATCTTTTCATCTTCTTTGGTGAGATGTCTGTTTTTAGATCTACTGTCCATTTTTTAATTAGATTGTGTGTTTTCTTACTGTTGAGTTTTAACAATTCTTTGTATATTTTGGATACATATCCTTTATCAGAAATGTTTTGTAAATATTTGCTCCAAGTCTGTAGCCTGTCTTTTCATGTCTTTCACAGAGCATAAGTTTTTTATTTTAATGAAGTCTAATTTATCAATTTTTTCTCTCATGGATCGTGCTTTTGGTTTTGTATCTAAAAACTCATCTCCAAACTCAAGATCCCCTAGATTTTATCTTCTGTAAGTTTTATAGTTTTGCATTTTACAAAATGATCTATTTTGAGTTAATTTTTGTGGGAGGTGTAAGTCCGTGTTTAGATTCATTTTTTTGTATGTGGATGTCCAGCTGTCCCAGCACCATTTGTTAAAAACACTATCATTTCTCCACTGAATGGCCTTGTTCCTTTGTCAAAGATCAGTTAACTATATTTGGGATATACTTCTGGGCTTGTTATTCTGTTTCATTAATCTATGTCTGTTCTTTCACAAATACCATACTGTCTTGATTACTGTAGTTTTCTAGTAAGTTTTGAAGTCAGGTAGTGTCAGTCCTCCAACTTCGTTCTTCTTCAGTATTGTGTTGGCTGTCTGAAGCCTTTTGCTTTTCCATATAAACTTTTGTATGTAATTTTGAGTTCATAATGTAATGTCTCTAAAATTCTATAAGCTACAGACACCACAAAACCCTTGGTGACAGTTAAAGCCATTTGTGTGGATGGTAATCTAGAGGGAGAAAGCAGAGGACTCAGGCCCTGACATACATCCTGACATGGACAAAAGAGAGAGATTTGGAAAAAGAGCAAGAAGAAGGACTGAGTTCCTTCCAAGCTGCTCAACAATTCTAATTTCAAACCACATGTGTAGGTATCTATCTATACATAGTACCTCTGATCCCAGTATACAAACATATGCCTGTTACTCATCTATAAACTAATTTATTTTTTTATTTGATGGTATCAGAGGCTACCAACAACTTTGAAGAAAGGTGTACTTCTCTGTCTATGCCTTATAGTTGCCAAACAGTCCTTGATTTCTCAAACAGCTGCTACTCAGAATTTTATTGTAAGAGTAGAAAACTTAGAAATCATTAGCACAGCTTTCTTCGCAAAGACTTCCCAGTTTAGCCCAGACAACTGAAACTCCTATTGCTCCAAAATAGCCCTTTCACAATGAGCTATAGTTGTTTGCATGTTTATCTCATTATTGGCCTGAAATTTAAATGAGGACAGGGATCAAGTCTTATCATCTATATATCCCTAGTTTGTTGGTCTCCAAATTTTTTTGATTGTATGTATTTCTCAGGAAAACATTTCTGAGCATATATCATTCATTCAGACACACATACCCACACACACACACTACACTGCATCCACTAATTATTAGTGCAATTTAGTTACATTATAACACAGCTCAAAGCAGAAATTTCATTCAGCTAAAAATTAAATAAGCAATATTTTAAACATTTGCTCTATTTTGTTAATGGTTCAAAAATCTTTTTGCTCTTATTTTTAATAGCATTAATAATAATGTTCTGGACACTATATAAACTTTCAATAAGATTCCTTGTTTAAAAATAATGTTTATAAATCCAAATTTCAAATAGTCTTCTTGATCATTTAGACATTGTGTGGCCAACTTCTTGTCAGATTACTTGTCAGTAAACTTCTTTATGTGGCTGACAAAGAGATCATACTAAAAGACAAACCATCAGCTTTGCAATTCTTTTTATGGTGTTTTCTTGTGCTGAAATCATCAGTACTATATTTAATCCAGTTTCTTTTCAAAAATCCCCTTAAGCCTCTTGTCTATTTTGAGGGGTAATTTAAAGATGATAACATAACCCCTAAATCCACTCAGCAGGGCACATGAGAACAGCAATATGTTGAAATACACGGAAAATAAACTAACAGATGATGGTTCATTGTCAACTCCCCAATTATGAAAATCACCACTCTACACTCAGAATAAATTTAAAAATGTACAAAGCTAGTGATTTTCTGATAAGTTGACTGCATAAATATTAGCAAAAATTCCTCACT
Source organism: Trichechus manatus latirostris (assembly GCF_000243295.1). Classification (NCBI taxonomy): domain Eukaryota; kingdom Metazoa; phylum Chordata; class Mammalia; order Sirenia; family Trichechidae; genus Trichechus; species Trichechus manatus. Next base: position 25,910,925 of record NW_004443943.1, read on the forward strand.
CAATGGATTGATTGTCTTGCACATTGACTGGGTGCCTATATGTTCTCCTTCCCACCACCCACTCCCTGCCGCCAACCTTGGAAAACACTGATCTAAATACTCTAAAATCTATCCATGGATTTAATCAGAACTGCAGAGAGCTGTCTGCATTTAATTTGCTGCCCCCAAAACTGCTTTTATTATGTTTTTATGTGATGCCATCAGCCTAAATGAAGGAACCTATAATAAACTGCTTCTCATACTGAGAAATAAGGAGGGCTAAAATTAAAATGAATTCAAAGGACCCCTTTCTACAGTAATATTTTACAGAGTAACGGTAAAAAGCAAGAAATAATCATTATCTCTTCAGGTCTTCCTAACACAAACACTGCTACAAACAAGGTAGTTCATTCTGCTCTTCATAAAGACAAAGCTTCCATCAGCATGGGAGAGAAATTAATCAATGACCCCCTAGTCTAATTTTGAGAGAAGCAGAACATGAGCTTTTTAAAAAATATATCCTTTAGTGATTCTCAATATTAATTGTCAATATAGTGCTTTCAATGTATACATGTACAGTTTTTGTAATTATATCCTTTTTTCAAATGTTATGTTTTATTCTAATATTTGAAATATCTTTTGACTCTAATAGTAATAACTTGTGTGATAGTTCCTAAGAGGTCTTATAAGCTAGATTATATCTTTGCACTTGAAACCATAAAGCAATTGGATATCAGGGGATCTTCTAGTCATGTGCTTTTTAACTTCAGGTACTTGTGAATGGCCACTGACTCTTACACAGACAACATTTCATTGTGTTGATAATAGCATTAGATTCACTCTAAATATGTAAAATACCATCTAATTAATGTTCTGCTCAGCCTCAAAGCTTCATATTAGAATAATCAGGCAGAATTCTAATACTAAACAGTGTTCATCTAGTTAATATCATGCCTTCAAGGAGCTTAAAATGTTTGCCAAAAGATTATGAACAATTCCCCACATGGCAAAGATTATGAACAATTCAGAGTTTCATTGTCCAGGGGACTCAGTGATTCTTTGTAGCTTATTTCACTAATCCTTACACACCTTAGATAACCAAGAAATTCAAGGTTCAAAGTAGCAGACAGATTTATCATGAAGTCACCACAATTTAACAGCAGAGCTCAAAACTATGATTGGTTCCATCTCACCACACTGTGTCAACTGAGGTTTTAAAAGCAGAGAGATTACAGCACTAGAAAGAAAACTGAGCTACCTGAGGGTATTACTTCCATTTGGAAGCACAGTAATATTAATCATAACAATAAAATCTAATAGTTATTGAATACTTGCTATATGCCAGGCACTGTGCTAAATGCTTTATATACATCACCTTATTTAATCCTCAAACAATCCTCTGAGTAGGCACTAGTATAATCACTATCTACACCTGAAGAAATGAAAACACAAAAGAGGGTAAAAAACTTGTCCAAGGTAACAGAACTAGTACGTGGCTGACTTAGATTCAAATTCAGACTGTCTGATTTCCAAAACTCCCATGCTGAACCAATACATTACGTGGAATTAAAAGTTACCTAATTACGTCCACATTTCTTCACCAAGAGGCCACTATGATGCCTTCATTTATAAAAGGATAAAGCAGGTCTCTTACCATTTATGAAGTATTTTCACACTCACTATCTTATTATTCAAATACAAGAGAAAGACATCATCCTTCAAGTTTTGACATCCTCTGAGCCTATAACTCCCAAATACAACCCAAGAGAAAAACTCATATTACTACTTACTTTTTAATGATGGGGATGCTGAGGCTTATAACATACTAACAATTACACAGCTGGAAATCCTCAGCTGAGAAAGGGCCCCCCTGACTTCCATATCTAAAACAGTCCCTGCTCCAAACCCACCAACCTCATCACTATCACAGTGGCAGTTGGTAGTTGGACTGCTAAGAGATAACACAAAAAATAAGTGTGCTGTGAGAGATGGGGGACCAGAGGTAGACTCACTAATTGGGGGCAGGGGTAGCATCCTGCTGGCCTGCTGCCAAAGGTAACAGCTTGATGGGAAATGGTAGGAAGCAGGGAGGAGCGGGCCACAGGACAGGGGGATAAATGCATACCCTTGCCACCTAGAACTCGGGCAGGCCATGTGGCTCAGGAATTGGATATGCAACATCACAAATATCACCACAGAGCAGAGGCCCCAAAACACTGTAAGGCCTAGTTCTGGACTACGGGCACCAAGGGAAAGGTAAAGACAATCCTTAAACTGCTGGTCTAGAAAGGGTGAGCACAGAAGAAGAAAGAGAGAGAAAAGAAAAACAGAATGGAAAGACAAAAACAAATTTAAAAAACCAAGAATATATTTTTTGTAATACACACGACAAAACATGACTATCAGAATACATAAAGAGACTTCATACTTCAATGAGATTAAATTCCAATTTAAGTGGACAAAAAAAACCCAGACAATTCACAGAAGAAATACAAATACATAAGAAATGTAAAACTAGTAATCAATAAAATGTAACTAAAAACAAAGCCATCTCAATTATTGTCTGTTAATTGTTGTTGGTAGGGGCTGTCAAGTCAGTTCCAGCTCACAGTGACCCTACATACAACAGAAGGAAACACTGCCCAGTCCAGCACCATCATCACAATCATCGCTATATTTGAGCCTATTGTTGCAGCCACTGTGTCAATCTATCTCATCGAGGGTCTTCCTCTTTTTTGCTGACGCTTTACCGTACCAAGCATGATGTCCTTCTCCAGGGACTGGTCCCTCCTGATAACATGTCCAAAGTACATGAGACAAAGTCTCGCCATCCTCGCTTCTAAGGAGCACTCTACTCTGGCTGTACTTCTTCCAAAACAGACTTGTGCGTTCTCCTGGCAGTCCACTGTCTATTCGTTATTCTTTGTCAACATCGTAATTCAAAGGCATCAGTTCTTCTTTGGTCTTCCTTATTCATTGTCCAGCTTTCGCATGCACATGAGGTGATTGAAAATACCATGACTTGGGTCAGGCGCACCTCAGTCCTCAAAGTGACATCTTTGCTTTTTAACAATTAAAGAGGTCTTTTGCAGAAGATCTGCCCAGTGCAATACATCTTTTGATTTCTTGACTGCTGCTTCCATGGGCATTGATTGTGGATCCAAGTAAAATGAAATCCTTAACAACTTCAATATTTTCTCCATTTATCATGTTGCTTATTGGTCCAGTTATGAGGATTTTTGTTTTCTTTATGTTGAGGTGTAATCCATACTGAAGGCTGGAGTCTTTGATCTTCATCAGTAAGTACTTCAAGTCCTTTTCACTTTCAGCAAGGAAGGTTGTGTTCACGAGTCTCACTCCAATCCCGATGCCGTGTTCTTCTTCATATAGTCCAGCTTCTCAGATTATTTGCTCAGCATACAGATTGATTAAGTATAGTAAAAGGATACAACCTGATGCACAACTTTCCTGATTTTAAACCACGCAGTATCCCCTTGTTCTGTTCAAGTGACTGCCTCTTGGTCTATGTACAGAGCACAGATAAAAAGACTGAAAATAATCAGCATTAGCAAAAGTGAAGTTAAATGAGCGCTCTTATGCATTGTTGGCAGAACTCTATAAATTGACGTGCCCTTTCTGGGAAGTCTATTTATTAATTGCACCCAAATTTTAAATGTGTATTCTTTTGACATAGCAATCACACTTCTAGGAATTGTGCAAAGATATATATACAATAATGTTCATCACAACATTGTTTATAATTTAGAGACAACCATGGTCTTTCAATATAAAATCAGTTAAATATGATATATCCATACAATATAATTCTAATACAGCCTTAAAAAATGGTAATATGAACCTACATTCACTGACATAGAAAGATGTCCACAAAATATTGTTAATAAAAATATTACAAATTTATAAGCATGTATTGTATTATTTAGTCACCAGCCACTCTGCAGGAGAAAGATGTGGCAGTCTGCTTCCATAAAGATCATAGCCTTGGAAACCCTATGGGGTAGTTCTACTCTGTCCTATAGGGTCGTTATGAATCAGAATCGACTGGGAAGCAACGGGTTTGGTTTGGTTTATTGTATTACTTGATTTGTATAAAATTATGTGCGTGTATGTTTTATGTATGTTTATGATTTATGTAAGGAGACCTGATGGTGCAGTGGTTAAGTGCTCAGATGCTAACGGAAAGGTTTGAACCCACCAGCCACTCTGCAGGGAAAAGGTGTGGCAGTCTGCTTCCCTAAAGATTACAGCCTTGGAAACCCCATGGGGAAGTTCTACTCTGTCCTGTAGGGTTGCTATGAGTCAGAATTGCCTCAGCGGACGGCAGTGTTTTTTTTATGACTTGCGTATGTGTATGGATAGAGAATGGGGCAGTGGTTGTTCAGTGGCAGGATTCTCACTCTCCATGCAGGAGATCTCTCACTTTTCACACAGAAGATCTGGAATTAATTCCTGGCCAATGCACCTCATGTGCAGTCACCACCCATGTCAGGTCAAGGCTCTGCTATTATGCTGAACAGGTTTCAGTGGAGCATCCAGATGAAGACAGGCTAGGAAGAAAGGCCTGACAATCTACTTCCGAAAATCAGCCAGTGGAAATCTTAGAGCACAACAGTCTAATCTCCAACCAGTAACAGGGATGGCACAGGACTGGGCAGCATTTTGCTCCATTGTACCCATATGGGAATCACCATGAGTCAGAGGCCGATTCAATGGCAGCTAACAACAATGAATAGAGATGTCTGGAGGAATGTTAATTAAAATATTAATTTTATCTCTATTATAATCAAAAGAATAATAAAAGTCATTTCCATCTTGAAAAAAATATATTTATTTTGACTTTAAATTTATCAGTTATAGTGAGAAAATATCCAAATGTTCACATACATCAAATAGTGAAGTCATTTTCATTAAAATCACACAAAAAGCAGCTATTTCCACTATTTTTAAACACTATTTTGGAGGTTTTAAGAAATTAAAAAGAAAATAGTTGGTAAAAAATTAGAAAACAGACAAATGTATGTTTGATAGGATTATTTGCCTATAAAGCCCAAGAGACTCTACTAATGAGCTATTAGAATTCATTAAAAAATTGGTGAAGGGATGGGTATAAGCTAAATATTTTTAAAATCAATAGCTTCTTTCTATACTGGTAATACATTTTTTTAAAAAATTCATTTCCAACATCAACAAAACTATAAACTATTAAACAATAAATTTAATAAGAAAGGTATAAGTAGAAAATATTATCAAGTGACAAAAATTAAGAAAGAACAAGTTGAGAGATATACCATGTTCTTGAGTGGAAGACTTAACATCAGAAAAATACCAGTCCTTCCCAAATTAGGATATAAATTGAATCTAATTCTGATCAGAATCCAGAAATGAATTTTCTTAAACTAGGAAAAATGACTGAAAGGCTCGTTAGGAAAATTACATGAGAATAGCCAAGAAAATCTTGAAAAAGAAAAAATGACAGAAAATATGAATTCAGAAATAGCAAAAGAATGGTTTATTTTAAAAAATGGTGCAGACAAAGCTGGTTAGCTATTTGTAAGAACACAATGCACACTACACAAAACATAAATTCCAGACATACTAAAAGATTTAAAGCCCTAAATTAAAAACAGAGTCAAAAAATAAATGATACCAGTGAGGGAAATGTTTGCAATACATATGACAAAAGATTAACATTTCTAATTCACAAAGATCACTTACAACCTGGTAAGAAAAAGACAAAGAACCCAATAAAAATGGCAAAGAATATGAATAGGTAATTTGCCAAAGAGGAAACGCAAATCACCAATAAACACGCGCAAATATACTCACCCTGGCTATAGTCAGAAAACCGCAACAATGCAATACTATTTTTCACCTTTTAGACTGAAAAATATTCAAAAGAGCACTAACATACAGTGGTAATGAGAATTCTAGGAGATAATTGCTCTCCAACACTGCTAATGGGAATGTGAATTGCTACAACCTTTTCGAAAATAATCAGACAAGATGAATTAAAACTTAAAATTGTTGTTGTGTGCCATCAAGTCAATTCTGACCTATAGCCACCCTACAGGACAGAGTAGAACTGCCCCATGGGGTTTCCAAAGAGCAGCTGGTGGATTCGAACTGCCAACCTTTTAGTTAGCAGCCTGAGCTCTTAACCACTTTGCCACCAGGGCTCCCAAACTTAAAATACAAACAGTAAAAAAAATTCATAAATTGGACTGCATCAAAATTAAAAGCCTTGGCTCTTCAAAAGACACTTTAATAAAAAGACAAGTCACAGACTGGGAAAAATAAAGCACTTGTATCCCAGAATATATCCAGGACTCTCAAAACTCAGTAAAAGGAAAACAAAACTAGTTAATTTAAAAAAAAAAAAAAAAAAAAGGGCAAATGAGTTGGACACTTCAAAGAAGATACACAGATGGGCAAATAAAACATGAAGAGATGGTCCAGTATTATAGTCATAAGTGAAAAAAATTAAAAGCACAATGAAATACCACTACAGATCTACTAGAATAGCTAAAATTTAAAAGACAGACAATACCATGAGAGAGCAAGGATGTGGAGGAACTAGAACTCTCACGCACTGCTAGCGGGAATGCAAACAGCTGCTCTGGGAAACAGTCTGACAGTTCCTTGTAAAGTCAAACAGACACTTAAAACTATAAAACACAGCAATCCCACTTGTAGGTAGCTATTCAGAAAAATAAAAACATATTTCAACACAAATATCCGAAAAGAAATATTTATAGACAATTTATTAATAATCACCAAAAACTAGAAACAAACCAAATGCCCACCAATGGATGAATGGATAAACAAATTGTCTAATATCCCTATAATGGACTACTACTTGCAATAAAAAAGAATGAAATACTGATATATACAACAAGAAGGATGAATCTCAAAAGGCATTATGCTAAGTGAAAGAAGCCAGACACACACAACCACTTTATTATTCCACTTATATGACATTCTGGAAAAAGCAAAACTTTAGGAACAGATATCAGATGACAGGCATCTAAGGACTGAGGGTTGAGAGAAAAGACTGACTGCAAAGGAGCACGAGAAAACTTTGTAGGGTGACAGAAATCTTCTATGTTTTGATGTTGGTGGTGGTAATGTGACTATATACTATACAGATTTGTCAAAATCATTTTTGTATATGTAAATTATACCTCAATAAACTTGACTTTATAAATTTTAAAAATAAGTATACTTTTTGACCCGCACTTCCTACTTTGAGAAATCTACTCTAGAGAAACAAATGACTCAGTAAACAAAAACATACAAGCATTTTTATTCCAGCATGGTTTGTAATGACAAATTAAATATGAAAATCATTGTATAGGAAATATGAATATATATTAATAGGGGAAAGGTTAAATAAATTGTTATATTCAATACTACAGAATATTATGTAAATAATTAAAAAGAATGAGTTCGATCTACATGGATTGACCTAGAGATCTATGACGTACCATTAAGTGACAGGGGAGAAAAAGAAAAAAACTAATCATAGACTAATGTTTATATTTGGATCGCTTTTTTAACTAAGAACAAACAAGTTTTTAAATCTATATTTGTAAATATATAAGACATTTTTAAAACCTAAAGAAATATAAGCATCAAACACTGGTTACTATAAGTCAGGATCAAGTAGATGGCGGTGGGTTTGGTTTTTTGGTTTTTAAGGAAGGGGGGCCAGGAAAAAAACATGATTATCTTTTTCCTTATTTATTTCTGTATTGTTTAACTAGTTAAACTAAACAGTCATTACTTTTATAATTTTAAAACATCTAATAAAGTTTAAAAAAAAATCTAAGATCCAAAATGTATATGCCAGCTTTTCAATTTTAACAATTTAAATATCAAAAACTATCTTACAGAATAATTCCAACTTTAAACTGTGTATATATATATAAAGTGTAAATATATATATAGTTTAAACATGCAAATGTAATTTATACATACAGTAAAACCTGCAAAAGCCAGGACCTGTTTAAGACAGAAACCTGTCAGAGAAAGAAAACTCAAATATTTTCCACTAAAAAGAGAGATTGAAACGTGGAAAGACTGCACCCTGTCAAAGGTGAAAAACTTGCGAGACCCAGAAAAACAAGGGAGTCCCATCGAGTTCTGGTTCTCACAGGTTTCAATGTGTAAGTTAATATACAATTTAAATTATGTAATATATATATATATGTAGAATATATCAAAATTATAACAGTCATCATGCCTGAGTAATGAGACTACTGGTGACCTTTTCTTTCTTTTCTATACTTTTCAAATTTATCCAATAAACTGATATAACTTTTATTATTGAGAAAATGAACATTATTAAATACTAACATTATAAAAAATACATTTAGCATAGCCATAAGAAAGAACATTACGTGGCCTTGAAAAGCATTTTTAAAGAATTTTAACAAGATAAGGAATATTCACTATAGAATTTTTTAACTGGAAAAGTGGGATATAAAACTATATACATCATCTAATTTCAATTATGTTTAAAATACATAAATATATATATATGTTATCTCTAGGTTAGGAGAATTTCCAGATTTTCTTCAATGAGCATGCATTACTTTTACAATTGCGGGGAGGGAGTTAATTTTTAAAAGGATGACACTTCCTCAGATAATTCCTGTACTTTGGGTAAATTTTTACCTATAACGAAAAAAAAAAAGGAGCAGGAAGATCACCTGTCTTATGAAAGCAGTCACAGCCTCTCACAATTCTCCTTGTCTAATTTAATATTTAGCAGTGAAGAGTTTGGATACCAGTGTCAGTGGCATTCAGATGGTGGCCAATTGGCCTGAACTAGGTGAGCCTGGATCCATGAGTGTGCAGATCCACTGAAGCCTGGCCTGGTGGCAGGGGTAACTGACCTAGAAATAGCATTAGAAAAGTCTCCTGACAGGGTGCCCCAAAAGCACAGTATTGTGAATGAGAGCAGACAATAGTAGCATACACTAAGCACCCAGGAAATGCTTGTTGAAAGTCGAAATCAAGGTATTTTGATTACCCATTCCCCCAACCAGGCAGAAAATGAGCAGCCACAAATAAGCTCCTTCGTTACACAAATAAGCTCCTTCTGGTCCTAATAAAGAAAGCTTTGCCCTTCCAAACCTAGGAATCATTGTTCTGAATAAAGAACCTGGAAATTCACTTATGTTTAAACAGACTTCAAGATTAAGTCTTTTATTTTGACTTAGGAATTTTGAAATCCAGAACCACATTCATGAATTGAGAGGTTAAATATATGTACACATTGCTTCAAAAACACATGCAAAATCCAATCAAGTGTGCTTCAATAGTTATGATGCTTACTAGTTTGAGTATCTGGAAAAATGGGTTTATACAGAGATTTCATTTATCAGCTACTTTTAAAAGTTTATCTTTTCTCATTGGATGCGCTAGTCTATAAAGCTTTTTTATATTGAAAAGTATCCCCAGAAAGTTTGGAATTCCGAGTTTAGAACATATATACATACATGTGACACAATCTGTAGCCCTCTGCAAGTATCTTCTATGGTGATACAGCCCACATCACCCTGTGTTAATAAACATACAAATAAGTAGCACGTGCTGCTACATACTAATCACGCTTCAAGGTCATTTTTATATTTTACAATTTTAAATGTTATTTTACATTGTTTGATAAACTTAGAATTAAATGCTGGAGGGAAAATACCCGATATTAAAATCTCTGATCTGGAGGCTTTAGTTGTGCTATATATCCAGTTGCACCCGCCTAGGTTCATGGTGATAGACAAATGTTCTTCTCTTCACTACAAAGCAAAAAGTTTATGAAGCAGATGTTTCCTTGTCCCCTGACACCAGTGTAAAATGTGGTGCTACTATATAAAGAGGTTTTAAAGATGGCTTTGGATGAACTAAGAGAGAATTTGACAAATGAGAGACATGAGGCTGATCCAAGCATCTGGGATGGAATGGAAGAAAACAGAGTTTTAATGAAATGGTTTGTGCAAATAAGCTTTTAACAGATTCACTTAGAGGAAATAAGGAACGGGAAATTGGTACAATAGTGAAGCAAGTGGATCTCACAGGATCTCAAAAGTAACAGTGAGTGGACTCACTTGGAGAAGCTATAGGAGACATATAGAAAATTTTGAGAGTGGAAACAATTTATTCAAACCACTAATAAAAAAAAATTATTCTGAAGTATTTTCAAATAAACAGGTGTTAGCAGAAATCACTTTACACTTCTGCCAAATTAGTGGCATCGACAGTTGTTAAATAACAGTACAAATGAAGATCGCTTTAGGTTGCGATGGTCAAGAAAAATGCTGCAGAGGAAGAATTAGAGTCTAAAACAGTGTTTTGTGCTCGGTTGGCTACTGTAGCCTTATATTCATCTAGAACTAGTCCCCTGAGCATTACGGTTTAGGGGAACTGAAAGTTCTCATTCCACAGATTTGAGCTCTTTTGTTTAATCTAAGTTAGCAGAATGGGCCATAACAGGGAAGTACCAAACTCTTTTGCTCAATCCATTTGCCGCAACAAAACAGTAAAGCCAGCCCACTGGAATCCCAGTCCAATTTGGAGCTTCTAATGACTGAAGAAAGAGGTACAAAACCAAAAGTGGCAGCCAATGACATGACAAAAGTCCTCATAAAGGGAATACTGGAAAGTGTCTTGAGTAATACCATCTATCTATAATGGTTATACTTCAGGCTGCCTGGATACAGAGGGTTGACTAGATGACTTCAAAGCACAAATAAATTTCTAAAAATCTGACCTCATTTCAGGATCATTCACTATGCTCTAAATGCTATCTGGAATACTACACAAATATGGTATTCCTTGCCCTCCAGGAGTTTACGTTCTAAATAAAATCCTAGAAAAGGTATCACCTTTTATGGCTGACTTTTAATTTTTATTTTCTGTTTTTTCATTTGATTACAATACAGGAATCCTCCACTAAAGTTCAACTAATACCTTTTATACCTCAAAAAAAGAAACAAAAGAACTGAATTTCGATATATAAAAGTTAGTTAATAAAAGTCAATATTACCTATGAACAAGAAGTCTTCAAGTAAATTCATTCATTATGTACACAGCATAATACTTTCAAAATATAGAGCATTAGTATATTAAGAATCATGGGAGCACAAAGTGTAAGACATGGTACCTGTTCTTTCTTAAAAACTACCCAACTCTCCCTCCCTCTCATTTGTCATTCCTTGAGAACAACGTTATTATCTCACATGCACAGCGATGAACACTTCATGCTCAAGAAGCTGCAGGATAAGCATATATGCACATGTTGGTGAGTCAGTGTGAAAAGTGCAGCATATAATTCATGACCATTTAAAATAATTCTATCACTGATACTGTACTGAAATTACTCCATAACCTTCGCATAACCTTAGAGTTTACTTCAAAAACCCTGTAGGTTAGGTGAAGCTAACATTATTTCCAAAACCATGTAAATCATTCACATGAAAACATGAAGACAAGTTCAAAACCATGTAAAAATACATGAAAACAACCCAGTTTCCTAAAAATATGATGTAACAAGGAACACTTCAACAAAATGTACGCAAAGGTTAGTTTTCATTAACTGGGCTGTCACTAAGAGCTGTAGAATTATTTCCCTTTTTTATTAAATGTTTAGAAGACCCGCTAAACGAGAATATAATTTGCCCTCATCTGAGGGGTGGCTGTTCAAGAGGGATCATCAGCTGGAATGCAGAACATGAAGGCATGCCTCTCCCCTCAACAGGTGACAGTCACATCAGCTAAAGGTGTAATACCTAAGAAAGAGGACTTGCTTGTGAGATAGAGGACAATAGTTACCATTTTAAACATGTTATACCATTTTAAACATGTTTCAACCAACTGACATTTCAATCACTTCGTTACTTTTTATTATACTGACATTTCAATCATTTTATTAAATTTTTACTGCAATCTTAGTTGTCTCTTCTGAAAAATAAAGAACGTACCACTAGCTGACAAAAAAAAAGTTATGATACACATGAAATTCTGTAAATAATTGCAGGGGGGATGTGAAAAAGTACTCTGAGATTTTGGAGGCCCAGTTTCCTTATCCTGTTCCACTTAAATACTTTCAATGTTGATATTTCAAACATTATGCGAGAGTTATATAAAATAAGTGGAACATCACCAAGCAGAAATCCTAGAGTAGGTGTTCCTGAATGTGTTGGTAAAGAAAGTCACTTCATTTGAGAGGTCTCTGCCCCTTCAACCTCACTCCCCTTACCAATATACATTCATCACTGAAAAGGGAAATATTTACAAAAGTTAGTTTAGTTATGTTTAAATATTATGTTTAGCTGTCTGGAGACCATGTTCTCAAGATTTATACAAGAAATCAAGGATTAAACTTCATAACAATTAGAAAACCACACTGTGTAAAATCAAAGACTTAGTTAAAGGACATTAAAATAGTTTTACCATTGATGCTAAATTGAAATGACTCCATCTCTTCCCAACACCTGCAACCAAAACCTTTTGAACTTTCATGTAAACAAACCAGGGCACACCAAATGCTCTGTCTACAGCAAGGTACCACCTCTGCAGGCATTTGGGTGAAAAATGTGGAAAATGCCTGAGGACTCTTTGAAGCAGCTTGGGAGAAGTAAGAGCAGGAAAGAGGCTCTTCTCTAGGGTAAGTTTGTTTAGTGGAAAGTAAGCAAGTTGTCAGGGTAAAAGTTGACAATGTTGATTCCAACAGTTTGAACTAGGAATAAACATCCAAAGGGATTATGTTACTGAGAATTAGAAAAGATTCCATTGAACTCAATAGAACACTTGTGTTTTCAAAGATAATATGTCTTCAAGCCACACTCTGGATTCACAGTTTAGGGCTAGAATTACCGTAAGCCCTTTCTATGCCACATTAAAGAACACAGGTTCTGACTCCTTTAATATGCCTTAAAAATATTAGAATAATGAAGGGATAAAAATACTTTATTTCTAATAATTGAACTTGAAAATACTAAACACATGTACATATATAAATGTGAGATAGACTGAAGACATTTGGAGACAAATGTATGCTCTTCTCAAACATCTAAAACTTAAACCCAGTTTCACTAACCAATTTAGGAAACTACATGCATTGGTCATAAATCACTTTCGAGTTTTCCCTCCTTAATGACCTATCAAAGAGCAAAAACCAGGGCCCACATTTATATACCCATAATCCTCCTTTTCTGCTCACAAAAGCCATATTTAAATCTGGCTTTCATTTCATAGTGTTGGGTTTTCCACCAGGTACAGATGAAAAGTTGGAAGAGTCTTAATGCTGTTTCAAAAGCAAAACAATTTGGTTGCCACTCAGCAATTGCTGGTGAAATGCCAAGAAGCCTGTAAAAAAAGTTAAAATTTTCCTAATTTGGAATTTAAAAAGAATAAGTGTGAGTTGTTCACAGCCTGTCAGATATTCCATCTTTTTATTTATTTTTTTAATATTAATAAACAAGGGAAAAGACACACTTTTGGTTTGTTAACATTTATTTAGTTCAATACAACGCAGGTCTTCATTGCATGCCCTCAAGAAAACGGAGGAAAGCTGGAGAGTTCTTCTTAGTTCATCCAAAATCCTTAATGAGCATTACAGTCTGCTATTACATTCTTTTTCAAAGCCTGACAGAGGCATGCAACTCACATGCTCTTTACCAGAAAAGTTTGCAGGCAGCCCTGCAAAAAACTGTTTCTTCTTGGAGCTCTCACACATGCTTACTTCCCTCCTAGAACCAAGGCTGTAAGGGAGTGTGGCTGTCTCATAGCCTTTTTGCTTTTAAAAAGAAAGTCAAATTCCCTAGGTATTTTCAAACTCTACCAGGAATAGAACATTCTCAGCTCTGCCTGTGGATCATTATCTCTTTTACATTTCATCTTTATATTCACTGGGTTCATAGAAAGGGCATACACAGAAAAAGGAAAATAGCTGCTTCTTAAAAGACACCAAATTTAGTAATTCTCTCAAATCTACTGGCACACGTCTAGAAAGTCATGTTTTTACAAGGCATCGTTGGTTTTCATTGGTTCTGTCTTTTGAGAACACACATGCTGAGTCGCCCGTAACCTCGAGCCAAAATACATCTGCAGACTACAAGAAATATTTGTTATAGGAAGACAAGAGTCATCACAATTAAATAAAGGGATACACTGAGTGAAGACAGAAAGGCGTGGACTCATTTGGAGCCCCCTCTAGGGTCTTCCAAGCATCATGCTGCTAACTGATAAAAACCATCAATCTATGGAGCTCTAAGATTTCAGCTGACTTCAGTAGCCTTACCTGTTAATATGAGATTACTGTAAGTATTGGAGAATTGCTCCTTTAGAAGAACCAGATGCATCTGAGCTGCCTTCTCCCTTTGGAGCTCCAGCATAATGTCGGGGTGCTGGGCAATCTTGCAGCCTTTTTGTTTATCCAAGGCAACATCACTTCGAACAATATCTACAAAAAGAAAGAAAGAAGGCAGGCAGCAAAAACAAAAATAAATTTAAAAAAATACATTAAAGTCTTGTTTCACTCAAAAGAGTGACAAAAGTTAGAAACTATCAGCATTTTCACCAGACTGAAGGGTCTCCAACTCTATAATACATCCTACAAATTCCTTGTCATTTCCAAATTCTTTGGAGATTTTTGTTTCCTAGCTCTCTCTGACCTCATTTAAGATTCTCACTCCTCCAGTCTCTTTCTCAGCCCATCTCCAGGACTTATTCACCTCCTGGGGCCTTTTCTTTACATATTTTACCATTCTTCATGGGGAAAAATAATACAACTTTGTCTGAACACTTGTAACTACAAAAGTCATTTCCTCTACCTCATGCCATACGACCAGATGATTGCTCCATAATGTGTATCCAGGATACTTGGCCTATTTTCAAATTCACCTCTCGGCCAGACTTGTTTCAAGTTAGGGTTGCCATTTTGTGGGTTAGCTGTGGTTTTGTCCTGCTATTTTTCATGTACCTCTAGGAAAATACCTTCATTCTGACTAAATAATCACTCTTTCAACCCAGGAGTATTTTTTGGGTCTCTGATGTGAGCAACAGACAGTCTAGAGTCACTTTGTAGATCTGCCTCTTTACCAATTATTTTCCCATTAGTGATGGGCTGCTTTTTATTCTTTAATATGATTTTACTCAAAGCAGATGTACTCTCCGAAAATAGCCTTTCTCAAAAAGAAACATTCATCTAGAATTCTTCCCACTTAACAGGGAGCTTTCATGCCCTGAAGTTATTTGCTTATTTTTACAAATCAAAACATAATTCAGGTGATTCTTAAGGGAACAAATGATACTGTCAGCAGCAATCTGGATGGCAACTCTAGAAAAGTTCAAGCTCTGGGCATCTAACTGAAGGATTTAGTAGACAGAGTTTAAAAATAACCACTCTGCCACTGTTGACATCAATGGCTTTGGAAGAGAAAAAAACTAATGGCCAAGTGGATGGTGCCAATAGTTGGCTCCTTACATTTAGCTCAATTGGCATAATGCAGTTTACAAAGAAAATGTTCTACATTCTACCTTGGTGAGTAGCATCCGAGGTTCTAAAAGCCTGTGAGCAGCCATCTAAGATACTCCACTGGTCTCACCCCTTCGGGAGCAAGAGAGAATGAAGAAAACAAGACACAAGGAAAAGATTAGTCTGAAGGACTAATGGACCACAACTACCATGGCCTCCACCAAACTGAGTCCAGTACAACTAGATGGTGCCTGGCTACCACCACTGACTACTCTGACCCAGATCACAACAGAGGGTCCTGGACAGAGCTGGAGAAAAATGTAGAAGAAAATTCTAACTCACAAAAAAAGACCAGATTTACTGGCCTGACAAGAGACTGGAGAAACCCCGAGAGTATGGCCCCCGGACACCCTTTTAGCTCAGTAATGAAGTCACTCCCGAGGTTCACCATTCAGTTAAAAATCAGACAGCTCCATGAAACAAAACAAGACTAATGGGGCACAACAGTCCAGAGACAAGGACTAAAAGGCAGGAGGGGATAGGAAAGCTGGTAATAGGGAAGCCAAGGTTGAAAAGGGACAGTGTTGACATGTCGTGGGGTTGTTAACCATTGTCATAAAACAATATGTGTACTGTTTAATGAGAAACTATTTGTTCTGTAAACCTTCACCTAAAGTACAATAAAAAAAAAAAATAGTTGGCTCCTTAAGCAATGCTCCATTACACCTGGGAGAATATAGAGCATGTAGCATGAGGGGTGGAACGACGTGCTGGACAATAATCTTCAGGCCCTAAATCAACAGAGCCCTAAAAAAGGAGTTCAAATAGCATGGATGAACCTTGAAAACATTATGCTAAGTGAAATAAGCCAGGCACAAAAGGACAAAAAAAAAAAGCATAAAAGGACAAATATTGTTTAACTTCACTTTTATGAAATATCTAAAATAGGCAAATGCATAGAGACAGGAAGTAGATTAGTGGTTACCATGGGCTGGGGACAGAAGAGAATGGGAGTTATTGCGTAATAGGTACGGAGTTTCTGTTTGGAGTGATGAAAAAGTTTTGCAGATAAATAGTGGTAATGGTTGCAAAACCTTAAATGCATATTGCTAAGCGAAAAAAGTCAGTCTGAAAAAGCTACATACTGTATGATTCCAACTGTATGACATTCTGGAAAAGGCAAAACCATAGAGTTAGTGAAAAGATCAACGGTTGCCAGGAGGCAAGGGGAGGGATGAATAGGTGGAGCATGAGACATTTTTTAGGGCAGAGAAACTATTTTGTATGATATTGTAATGGTGGACACATGACATCAAGCATTTGTCAAAACCCAAAGGACTGTACAACACAGAGTGAACCCTAATGTAAACTATGAACTTCAGTTAATAATAATGTATCAGTGTTGATTCATCAGTTGCAACAAATGTACCACAGGCATGCAAGATGTTAACAGGAGAAACAATGCTGGGGGGGGGAGGGTGTGAAGGAGAACGCTCTATACTTTCTGCACAATTTTTCTGTAAACCTAAAACTGTTCTAAAAAAATTAAGACTATTAAAGACAGAGAGAGAGAAAAGCCCAGACATAAAATACAAACTCATGACTATGAGGGTTTGGATGTGCGGCTCATGAAGATTAGCCAGGTGTGGAAACGGTCGTCATTAATTTCCTAGATGAAAATAGGAACTGGTAGGAAATAATGCGGTATTGTTGACCGAAACATATTTATACCAATTTCTAAAGTGAAATCACTTAACAAAAGTAACTAATTTCATAATTTTCTGAGGCTTGAATACAAAATTAGGATAAATTAATTCAAAGATA
Organism: Trichechus manatus latirostris; assembly: GCF_000243295.1. Lineage (NCBI taxonomy): Eukaryota > Metazoa > Chordata > Mammalia > Sirenia > Trichechidae > Trichechus > Trichechus manatus. Next base: position 25,928,227 of record NW_004443943.1, read on the forward strand.
CAATCTAGTTTTTAAAACCATCCAATAGAAGGCAGGAAGAATAATATGGTTTACGTTTATTTAAATTACACTCTACAAAACTTTTTAATTCCATTGTCTCATTGAATCTTTCCAACAATCCTAAGAAAGAATGTGGCAAACACTGTTGATTAGCTGACCCAAACTTGAAACGTAATTCCTTCTCCCTTGCTTTCCTCTAATGTAGAGACTGAAGATCTAAAACATACAATTTCCCAGATTACCTTGTAGCAAGAGGTGGCCATGTAACACTGTCCTGGCCAATGAGCTACAGGCAGACATCCTTAAGGAAGACCTCCCTTGTCAAATTAAAAGACAAAGCCTCACTAGGAGAATACCAGTTTTTCCTTTTAGCCTTTTGGTTCTTCCTATTCTTTAGGCCTGAAACATAGACACGAGACTTTGAGTTATAAGAGGTATTTTGTAGCTATTAAGCAAGCAGCATGAGGGCAAAGGACTACACACAAAGGATGGTGTAACAGAAAGATGAAAAGAGCCTAAATCTCCAATGTCTTTGTTGAGGTACTATACTTGTGTTAGATCACCCATCTCCTGATTGCTTGTTATGTGAGACAAACAGACAATTTATATAAGCCTCTGGTAGTCAGGTTACCTGTTTTTTGTAATCCTAACCTGATTTTGTAACCCTAAATGATAAAGAAGAAATACTATTATTCCTATTTTATAAATAAGGAAACCGAGGTCCACTGTGTTGGAGTTTAAGTGATTTGTTCAAGTTCACATAATACACCAAAAAAAAAAAAAAAAAACCCATTGCCATCGAGTCGATTTCAACTCATAGTGACACTATAGGACAGAGTAGAACTGTCCTATAGCATTTCCAAGGAGCAGCTAATGTATTCAAACTGCCAACCTTTTGGTTAGCAGCCACGCTCTTAACCACTGCGCCACCAGAGCTCCTCACATAGCATAGTCAGAACCAAATCCAGGAATTTTCAAAGTTAAGTCCAGTGTTCTTTCCACTAAACCCTAGAAGTTATTACTATATATAAACTCATTAGCTTAATACTGAAATTACAGTAAATAACAGAAGGGAACTAAAAAAGAAAAACCAAATTACACTATTACAGTAGTATGCCATAGGCTGTCTATCTGGAAAAGAAATATGGATGATACTTTCCCAGAAAAGATTACAAAAGTTATACCAAAGTATACTATAAAGAGTGAAGGGAAGTTTCAATCATTCTGAGATCTTCTCATAGAAACATAATTCAAAGAGTAGAATACCCACTAAACTCTCTACTTTCTATTTAATGAATTCATTGTTCACAAGGCAGAATGAAGCAACAACTACAACTGATACTCTCAACATCATTCCAACTGGAAGCTTGAAATAAATTGACCACATTATCTTAATATTATAAATAGTTAGAAAAGAATAACACAGACATGCCCAAACATATATCCTAGACTTTAGAAAAGAACATTTCAAAAATGATTGGGGGAAAAATAAATAGATTCTTTATTCAACCCTAATCTGTTTTAAATTGTATTTATGACTAAGATAAACATAAAACAAGGATACTTAACAATGGCACATATGGTCATATGTCTGGAGGAAAAATTAACATCCCAGATTATAGAATCAAAATTCAAAATTATCTTGGCAACCTAGGAACTTGGGCTAAAATCCCCATGATTGAAGGTGAAGACATAAACACAAAATCCTGCATTTATACTGAAAAGTAATTACATAAGATAGAAGGCCAGATGAGACAGAAGCTTATATATTTAAGATCTTCTTAAGATTTGTAGGTTTTAGTTGAATACAAACTTAGCTTAACGTAAGTCAATGCTATGAGATTGCTGTCAAGAAGATTAATGCAATCTTCGACTAAATTAATAGAATAGGAACACAGCCACACTACATTCCATGCCAGTGAGGGGCAGCATAGTAAAGAGTTTGAAGTCAAGCAGACATCATTTCAAATCCTGGCTTGGTCACTTATTACTGGCAGAAGTGAAAAAAAGAAAGCACCTCTCTGAGACTCAGTTTCTTCATCCACTGTTACTATAAACATACATAAAGGGCTTTAGCACTATGCCTGCTGCATAGTTCACTGACCTTTTGGTTAGCAGCCAATCTCTTAACCACTGTGCCACCAGGGCTCCCAATAAAGGGTAGCTATTATTAATTTTGTTATTAGTATCCTATTCTGGTAATATATTTATTTCCAGCTGTAATGTTTTCTGAAGGATACTGATCATCTAGAGTGTATAAGTACCAAGATGAGAAATAATTTTTATTTTTAAAATTAGCTGAAAAAACTGAGGGTGTTGAGGCTGGCAAAGAAAAAACTAAAAAAAAACCACACACCCTTGCTTTCATAAAGAAGAGATAGTTGACTTATTCTGTATAAATCCAGAAAGCCAAACATTATTGGAGTAGCCAAAAGACAAACATACTGTTCAGTTCCACATGAGGAAACTTGGTAATAACAGAAGCTGTTATATAAGAAAAAGGGCTACTTAGGTTGGAGTGAGTTTCTTGTCCCTGGAGAGGCTGAGTAACACAGGCACAAAAGAATGATTCTAGTATAGGGATTAAAACCTGCTAGGCATAGGACCTACATTATGTGAAGCAATATGGATAAAGGCACAGGCATTGCATTCAAACATACTCAAACTTAGATCCCTGCTCTAAATGCCTATCCTCATTTTTGAAAATTTGAATACAAACAGCATATTTTTAATGAGTTATCAAATATCAGGCACTCAGTAAGTGCTGACTGTTTTAGGGGTTGTTGCTAATAATAATATCAAGCAATAATTATAAACATTTCACAATTATTGGAGAAATTGTTACTCCCTTAGGACATCTTCAGTTAAAAGATTTATGGCTCTACAAAAACTTAACGCTTTTCTTGTCTTCTTTGCCAGGCACAATAGAAAGAACAAAGACTCAAAGCCAGAAGACTTAAGTATGAATTTCTACTAATTTACCAAATACCCATGAAACCATAGTAACATTGTTACACTTTGTTTTCTTTCCTGATATACAAAACTGGGAAGCTGGTGGATTGGATAATCTCTAAATCCCTACACTCCCCCTGCTAGCTCCCCCATTTTTGCTGATATTCTTTGTTACATGACCAAAATAATTCCAAATTTTGCTCCAAATTTAAAGGTATTCATATATGGTCTCCTCATCTCCCTCTATGATCTTTACCTTGATATGTATGTAGTTCAGGAGTTCCAAAAAACCTAACACATATCCTGAGGCAGGAAATAAGGGAGAGAACATATTGCACCAAAGTTGATGTTCTAGCATCAAGTTATTGTCCATAATTACTTCTGAGCATATAAGTATGGCTGACAAGGAAATAGAATAGTGGTGATTGTATTTTGGTTTCTTATTTCCACTATACCTCTTTCTCCATCCCTCAGTCAACCGATTAGTAACCTCTGATCCTTCCTCACCACTTCATCCTTGGGTTACTCTGTTCCTCCTACTCTTACTCCTGTATTTGCCTTGTTTGTTCAAATCTTTCACCTTGTTCCCTCAGCATTATCTGCCTCCCTTCAACATCTGGCCACGCACTACATTCAGCATGAAGCAGGTGTTCAATAAATATGTACTTATGATGGTGTAATGGTGTCCACCTTATTCTTCTTCCCCTTTCAACACTTAAAAACAGTTACAGCTTCTCTCCTTAGTTTATACTCTTCCTCTCTCCCCACACAACTATCAACATCTGAAGTAAGTAAAAACCAGGCCTTCAAGTGGCACTTCTGGCTATGGAAAATAAAGAAATCAACGAATTCTCTCTCTTCCCAAAAATATATGTATACAAACTAGATAAAATTATCAAAAACAACCATTCAGGTAAGATTGCCAGATAAAATACAGAACATTAATTAAATCTGAATTTCAGATAAACAACTAATAATTGCCTACAGCAATTATCACTGGGGTGGTATAATGGTGATTTTCTATTTTTCTCATTCCTTCACATTTATTAATTGGAATTCTGTAAGGAAAAGTTATCTCTTCTCCATTTACTTATGTATTTATTTAATCATTTGTTTATATCAGTATGGACTTATGAATATTTATTTTATTCTTTAGGTCATAATCTATTATCATCATTATTTACTATTGTTGTTCACATTGCTCCAGCTTTGGCTATTGGGAAATCTTTCAGGTCAGCTTCTGTGTCCTTTTAAAAACATACTCCCATTTTTTTTTCTTTTTTTAAAGCATTTCCTTACTTCCTGGTATCACAAGATGTTCCAGGCCCATCTTGCATTTCCCTTGTCCTAGCCCTGGAATCATCCACTTCTCCAAAAAGCTCTAATTTCTTTTGTTGAAGAATGGTATTTAGAAACCAAGATCTGAGCATTACATATGTTCCTTGCTACAGGAGCTTCACGGAAGAAAAGACCTGGAGATCTGCCCCCATAAAGATTACAGCCTGGGAAAACTTACAGGGCAGTTCTACCATGTCATACAGGGTCACTATGAGTCGGAATTAACTCGACAGCACACAACAACTGAAGTGTTGCTGCTTCTAGCTCTTCTCAGTTGAGAGAGCTAGGAAATGTACACATGTATACTAACTGATGTATACACACTTATCTGTATTTCTGATTCTAGCTGTATATCTACTGAGAGAATAAAAAGGACACATTAGTTCATACAAAAAGCAAAGATGCCACCTTGAAGACTTAGGTGTGCCTGACCTAAGCCATGGTATTTTCAATCGCCTCATATGCATGCAAAGGCTGGACAGTAAATAAGGAAGACTGAAGAAGAATTGATGCCTTTGAATTGTGGCATCGGCAAAGAGTATTGAATATACAATGGACTGCCAAAAGAACCAACAAATCTGTCTTGGAAGAAGTACAACCAGAATGCTCCTTAGAAGCAAGGATGGTGAGATTACATCTTACGTACTTTGGATATGTTACCAGAAAGGATCAGTCCCTGCAGAAGGACATCATGCTTGGTAAAGTACAGGGTGAGCAAAAAAGAGGAAGACCCTCAAGGAGATGGACTGACACAGTGGCTGCAACAATGGGCTCAAGCATAACAACAATTGTGAGGATGGCGCAGGACTGGGCAGTGTTTCGTTCTACAGTACGTAGGGTCGCTGTGAGTCAGAACCGACTGGACTGCACCTAACAACAACATTAGTTCATACTGATGCCTCCAAGTCCAAGCCAGCCCAAAGGGTTCATTCTAGCAGTCCCATTTGCTTTTGTATCTTCTTCCTCTGACAGTGAGAAATCTGGTTCTCACCAACTACAATATATTTACTTATTTTTTCAGTCCTAGTATACCTGCAAAGTAATTTCAGAATTGATAGTCCATAGCAATTTCCCTATGAGAAAAAATTCATCAACTACAAGATTGTGTTTTTGTACAGTTTTTTTCCCCGTAGGTTTACAGTATCCAGTCAAATAAAGTTACTTAGGTCAGCTCCATTCTTTTCTAGGCCTTCAGTGTGGTTGTGTCGTTCACCGTAATACAGTTAAAGTCATTTGTCAAATCTGCATTCCATCTTGGGTTCCAGAACCCATTCCAGGATCCCACATTGCATTTAGTTTTTATGTATCTTTAGTGTCCTCCAAACTGTGACAGTCCCTCAGTCTTTCCTTGTCCCTCATGACCTTGATATTTTTGAAGATACTGGTCAGGTATTTTGTAGACTGTCCCTCAATTTGGGTTGTCTGATATATTTTCATAGTTAAAATAATATCCTGGTGGACTTTTTAAAATTTGAAGATAGTAAAATTCACTCTTTGTAGTGTAAAGTTCTTGACTTTTGACAAATGCACAGAATCAGATCAGGTATCCATTAGCACATTACTATACAAAACAGTTTAATCACCAAAAAATTTCCTAGTGCTACGCCTTCATTGTCAGCCCCTCCCCTCATCCATAACTCTGGCAAACGCTGATCTATTTTTCATCCCTATAGCTTTGTCTTTTCCAGAATGCCAGATAAATGGAATAATATAATATGTAGCCTTTGGCATATGACTTCTTTCACTTAGCAAAATGTATTTAGGGTTCATCCATGTTGTTGCGAATCAATAGTTAGTTCCTCTTTATTGCTGAGTAGTATTCTACTAAATGGATGTACTGTAGTTTATTTATTCATTCGTCCATTGAAGGAAATATGGGTTGTTTTCAGGTGTTGGCAATTATGAATAAAGCTTCTATAAACATTTACATACAGATTTTTCTATGAACATAAGTTTTCAATTCAGTAAATTTCTAGAAACAAGACTATACAGCCATACAGTAAGGGTATGCTCAACTTTATAGGAAACTACCAAACTCTTCCAGAATGGCTACATTATTTTGCATTTTCACCAGCACTGTATAAGAGTTCCAGTTGCTCTGCATCCTGAACAGCACTTAACATTGTCAGTTTTTTTTTGTTTGTTTGTTAGCCATTCTAATAGATTTGAAGTAGTATCTCATTGTGGTTTAATTTGTACAATATGACTATGATGCTGAACATATTTTCATATATTTATTTTCTATCCATATATCTTTGTTGTGAAGTATCTATTCATATCTTTCACCCAATTTTTATGCAGTTATTTATTTCCTAATTGTTTAATTTTAAGATTTCTTTATATGTTCTGGATACACAACCTTTATCAGATTTGTAATTTCAAAATATTTTCTCCCAGTCTGTAGCTTCTCTTTTTCTTTCTCTATACAAGGTCTTTCACAGAGCAAAAGTTTTTGATTTTGATAAAATCTAATTTATAATTTTTTTTCTTTTATGATCATACTTTTGGTATCATATCTACTAATGCTATGATATCAATTATAACAGCATACAGATTTTCTCCTACCTTTTCTTTTAGGAGCTTTATAAGTTCTGTGTTTTACATTTAGGTCTATGGTCCTTTTTAAGCTTATTTTTGCATAAGGTGTGAGGTATGTTTCAAGGCTCATCTTTCACACAGAAACTTCCGGTTGTTCCATCACCATTTGTAGAAAAAGTGTTCTGTCTTTGCACCTTTGTCAAAAATCAGTTGACAATATTTGTGTGGGTCTATTTCTGGGCTATTTTGTTCCATTGATCTGTGTTTATCCTTTGATCAATGCAACCCTTCTTGATTACTGTAGCTTTATATTGTCTTGAAATCAGGTATTATGAGTCCTCCAACTTTGCTCTTTTTCAGAATTGTTTTACTTACTCTAGCTCCTTTGCCCCTCCGTATATATTTTAGAATCAACTTGTCAATATCTACAAAAAAAACCTTCCTGTGGTTTTGACTGGGTTGAGTTGAATCCGGTCCCTGATTTATAAAAATGCAACTGGTTTTGGTATACAGAACTTGAATCTGACAATCCTGATGAACTCTCTTATTATTTCTAATCATTGCTATCTAGATTCTCTTGAATTAATTATGTAAACAATCATATCTTCTAATAATAATAGGTTTGTTTCTTCCTTCCCAATTCTTATACATTTTATTTTACTTCCTTTATTTGTTGGGAGACGTAGAACTCTTGCATTTCTGCATGTCTTACATTCTGAGACACTGACTGCATTTTTCCATATATCTTTTCAAGGATGTTTGTATATTGAAAGGTCTTAAAAGATATAGTATCTCTCTCCAGAGCAAAGGGCAAGCATACTTACTACCCAATATAATAAAGACCATTTTTCCCTGCAAAATAAAGACCAGGCATGTTTCCTGCCCATTATAAAAGATTCAGGTTCCCTATGCTCAGGGTTACCCTCCTATAATGTAACATATACCATGTGCAGGTATCACCTAGCCCTTCTCCTGTCAACCTGTGGGAATTGTGGCTCAGGAAACCAATGCAAATAAAATTTATGATGCTCTGGCTACTTCTACAACTGTGAATAATGGTCCTTTGTACCTGACACAGGAATCTCATATCTTCTGCCAGATCCATGAAACTTTGACAGGCTACCTTGTTAGTTTTCAAGTAGGGTAAAATCTCAGGCTCTTAACAGTTCTTGACAGTATTGTTCTGGCTAGAATCTGCAATACGGAGGGGTCCTTGCAGGCATCCTTGGCTTCTCCCTGATTTTAAAGGGAATGTTTCCAACATTTCATCATTATGTATAAAAATTAATTTAGGTTCTCGGTAGGTATCCTTCTTCAGATTAAGAGGAATGGTTGAAAAAACTTCCTAATGCATTTAATTTGAGAAACTGTTGTCTTGGTGGTCTAAAAGAGTTGGTATAGCTTTCAAAAGTGACTCTCCTTGGAATCAAAAAGGTGGAAGAAATTCCTAGGAGGGAGTTGTTGGAATTTCAGCCAGGAAAGTTTTTCATTATGTACTGCCCTGAAGGACATTTAACATTCTCGGCCCCACCCCTAGCTGCTGGATGCCAATAGTGTTCTCCCTAGTCTCAATGACTGAAACACTCCCAGATTTTTCAAAATGTCCTTTAGGGCAAGGGTTGGCAAACTTTTTCTATAAAGAGTCAGACAGTAAATATTTTGGCTTTGCAGGCCATACCATCACCATTGCAACTATTCAACTCTGCTGTGTTTTGCAAAAGCAGCCACAGACAATATGTAAATGAATAGGCATGGTTGTGTTCCAATACAACTTTACAAAAACAGGAGATTGTAGAATTTGGCCTGCAGGCTGAACTTTATTGACCCCTGTACTAGAGAGATGAGTAGATAGTAGAACTCCCTCAAAGTTCACAGATAATGAAAGTGAAGCCAGGGATAAAGTGATTTATCCAAGGTTACATAGCCATTTTGTACCAAGCGAGGTCTAGAACCCAGACTGCCTGACTGCTAGTGCTCTTTCCGCTACATCACTCAGCAAAGCAAATGACATCCTGGTAGAATCTGCCTCAGCGAGTATTTTTATCCACTTCTACTAAATGTATGCAAATAAATATGGAAGCTTGGCAAATGTTCATGAATATTCACGTCTCTGCTCCAGCTCCCTCCTCTATGGCCTTCAGTATTTCCCCAGTTTTGTATTGTTCACAGATGAAGACACCATTGTTCCACCTCAAGAATGTTCTTGAAAACATTCAATACAATTGGGTTAGAGACTGAACCCAGAAGCAGAACCTTTCCAAAACTTAACATACATAAGTTATTCATGTACTAAATATTTCTTAGGCCCTCCTCACAGTATTGATCACAGCCCTGATTTTTCGTCTGTACCCTAGGACACAAACACAGTCAACCTGAACATTATTTTCAGGTGAAAGTCTCTGCAGAACCTTATCTAATACTAATCTATATGAAGTATCAGAATGTATCACATCTACTTCTTTTCTTTCATCTGCAATTGTGAGATTCCATCCACAAAGACATTTTATCTAGCCTGATTGATCATTCATACAAGTGCTAAATAAGTTGCCTCAATGGAAAGAATGCATACTCATTTAATAGCTGTCAGCAGTAATATACACAGTTCAAAACAAAGCATTAGTTCTTAGAAGAGTACTGGGCTCAGACAAGCGCAGCTACATAATCAGCCTAGGCCAAAAAGAAGACATTTGTTGGTTCGTTCAGTGTCTCTGGGGCCATTTTAACATACACTTGGAGGAATTCACACATTGGGTAGAAGATGGGACTACATCAACTAAATTTCTTCCAGCTCAAAGATTTAGTGATTCTGAATTCAGAAAAAAAGAAAGACTGTTACAGCCTGGAGAAGTCAAAGAAGCTCTCAAAGACGATAGTACTCAGCCATGAAAAACAAAGTTTAGATGTGGAAAGAGAAAACAGAAGTGCATGAAGAGATCAGCATAGCTCTGCACCAATGGGCTCCTCTCTTCCTCCTTGCCTCCAAACAGTAAAAAGCACAGGACTTCTGTTTAAGATAATGAAAAAGTCTTGGAAACAAATAGCAGGGAGGTTGCACAATACTGTGAATATAATTAATACCACTGAATTATACACTTAAAAATGGTTAAAATGGTAAATGCTATATATACTTCACCACCAAAAAAAAAATTACTCAGAAGGTCTAGAGTTACTTCTATATTAAGAGGTCCCTAAAGAGACAACTTTCTAAAAAATGGTTAAGAACTGACTGCACCAAAGCAGCAGTCATGAATGCCAATTAGAGCCAATGGCATATTTGGTCATTAAGGAACAATAATCTTCTGTGGTAATTTCGGTTGGAATTTAGTGTATTCAAATCCTTTGAGCTGAAATGAATGATAGGCAAGGACAAGAGTCAACAATCACACTTAATAAATGCTTTTTGATAAAGAAGAGAAGAGATATTTAGGCACTGAATTACGGGGTCAGTAGTTCTTGCCTTTATTCTGTACCTGAAAAAACTTATCTTTTTGAGAGTTGGCTTTCTCCCCTTGATATGGGTAGACTGACCAGGAGTAGAACGTTTATATTCCTGGCTTATCATCATTTATGTGTATTATAAATCCTCCAAAGGGCAATGTGTAATCCAAAGTTGCTAAATGGTGTCAACTACCAAAGCTAACCAGAAAATAAAACAGAATTCTAAAGAAATTAAAAACAAAGGTTTGGACATCTGAACTTTTGATAAGAATTTGTGAAGCGTCATCAGTTCCTTGCCTAACTTGGAGGTAAACCAAATTTCCTCATGTGGATGACTTTGGAGCCTCCTAGTGGCAACCTCAGGGGACCTGCAGAGCTAAGAGTCCTGGAAAGGACCAGGTTTTCAAGACAGAGTATTAGTTATGTACACTGGTAATAAATTCAAACACACACATCAGCTCCTACTGTGTGCTCAACACACTATACTGAACACTAGGAATGCAAAGATGAATAAATGTTGGCCCCTGTTCTCCTGAAGTTCACAACCTACTATGGAAACAAACAAGAACAGAAATAACTCTAAAAAAAAATGTAGTACATACTTATAATAAATAGGGAAAGGGGATAAAGTCAGGGAATGTATAATGGGGATGGCATCTGAGCCAAGCCTTGAAGGAAAAGTAGAAGTCTATGTAGTGGAAAATCTAAATACATTATATATTTTCATGCCTTTGCTAATTCTGCTTCCTTAGTTTGGAATACTCCCTTTTCCACTTGCTGTCATTCATAGAGGAGTCCCTGGGTGGAGCAAACAGTTAATGCGCTCAGCTGCTGACTGAAAGGCTGGAGGCTTGAGTCCACCCAGAAGCACCTAGAAAGAAAGGCTTGGCAATCTACTTCTGAAAAATCAGCCATTGAAAACCCTATGGAGCACAGTTCTACTCTAACACATATGGGGTGGCCTGCAGTCAGAATCAACTAGATAGCAACTGGTTCAACTGGTATCATCCATAGAAAACTAAGACTAGAGTGTAGTAGTGTGGGAAGAAAGCTAGAAATGTAGGCTAAGAGCAAACTTAAAAGTGCTTTTGTGGTTTGAGTTTGATTATCCTCCAGGCTCTTAAGAGATGTCAGGGAATCTAAATCGGTGAAGTCACCTACTGAAGGCTAGTCAGCAGAAGAAAAACTCTGATAGCAGTATGAAAACATATTAAGAGAGTTGAGGAGCAGAAAGACTCGTTGTTGTTGTTGTTAGGTGCCGTCAAGTCGGTTCCGACTCATAGCGACCCTATGCACCATAGAACGAAACAGTGCCCAGTCCTGCTCCATGATCACAATTGTTGTTATGCTTGAGCCCATTGTTGCAGCCACTGTGTCAGTCCATCTCCTTGAGGGTCTTCCTCTTTTTCGCTCACCCTGTACTTTACCAAGCATGATGTCCTTCTCGAGGGACTGATCCCTCCTGACAACATACCCAAAGTATGAAAGACGTAGTCTCGCCATCCTTGCTTCTAAGGAGCATTCTGGTTGTACTTCTTCCAAGACAGATTTGTTGGTTCTTTTGGCAGTCCATTGTATATTCAATACTCTTTGCCGATGCCACAATTCAAAGGCATCAATTCTTCTTCAGTCTTCCTTATTTACTGTCCAGCCTTTGCATGCATATGAGGCGATTGAAAATACCATGGCTTAGGTCAGGCACACCTTAGTCTTCAAGGTGACATCTTCACTTTTCAACACTTTAAAGAGGTCTTTTGCAGCAGATTTGTCCAATGCAATGTCTTTTGATTTCCTGACTGCTGCTTCCATGGGTGTTGACTGTGGATCCAAGTAAAATGAAATCCTTGACATTTTCAATCTTTTCTCTGTTTATCATGATGTTTCATATTTGTCCAGCTGTGAGGATTTTTGTTTTCTTTATGTTGAGATGTAATCCATACTGAAGGCTGTGGTCTTTGATCTTCATCAGTAAGTGCTTCAAGTCCTCTTCACTTTCAGCAAGCAAGGTTGTGTCAT
>NW_004443943.1:25940608-26002748 GCF_000243295.1 Trichechus manatus latirostris
TCACTTTCAGCAAGCAAGGTTGTGTCATCTGCATATCGCAGGTTGTTAATGAGTCTTACTCCAATCCTGATGCCCCGTACTTCTTCATATAGTCCAGTTTCTCGGATTATTTGCTCAGTATACAGACTGAATAGGTATGGTGAAAGGATACAACCCTGACGCACACCTCTTCTGACTTTAAACCACCAAGTATCCCCTTGTTCTGTCCGAACAACTGCCTCTTAATCTGTGTACAGGCTCCTCATGAGCACAATTAAGCGTTCTGGAATTCCCATTTTCTCAATGTTATCCATAATTTGTTATGATCCACACAATCAAATGTCTTTGCATAGTCAATAAAACACAGGTAAACATCTTTCTAGTATTCTCTGCTTTCAGCCAGGATCCATCTGACATCAGCAATGATATCCCTGGTTCCACATCCTCTTCTGAATCTGGCCTAAATTTCTGGAAGTTCCCTGTCAACATACTGCTGCAGCCACTTTTGAATGATATTCAGCAAAATTGTGCTTGCGTGTGATATTAATGATACTGTTTGATAATTTCCACATTTGGTTGGATCACCTTTCTTGGGAATATGCACAAATATGGATCTCTTCCAGTCAGTTGGCCTGGTAGCTGTCTTCCAAATTTCTTGGCATAGATGAATGAGCACTTCCAGCGCTGCATCTGTTTGTTGAAACATCTCAATTGATATTCTGTCAATTCCTGGAGTCTTGTTTTCGCCAATGCCTTCAGTGCAGCTTGGATTTCTTCCTTCAGTACCATTGGTTCCTGATCATATGCTACCTCTTGAAATGGTTGAACATCAACCAATTCTTTTTGGTATAATGACTCTGTGTATTCCTTCCATTTCTTTTGATGCTTCCTGCATCATTTAATATTTTTCCCATAGAATCCTTCACTACTGCAACTCAAGGCTTGAATTTTTTCTTCAGTTTTTTCAGCTTGAGGAATGCCAAGTGTGTTCTTCCCTCTTGGGTTTCTATCTCCAGCTCTTTGCACATGTCATTATAATACTTTGTCTTCTCGAGCCACCCTTTGAAATCTTCTGTTCAGCTGTTTTACTTCCTCATTTCATCCTTTTGCTTCAGCTACTCGATGCTCAAGAGCAAGTTTCAGAGTCTCTTCTGACATCCATTTTGGTCTTTTCTTTCTTTCCTGTCTTTTTAATGACTGACCTCTTGCTTTCTTCACGTATGATGTCCTTGATGTCATCCCACAAGTTGTCTGTTCTTTGGTCATTAGTGTTCAACGTGTCAAATCTATTCTTGAGACGGTCTCTAAATTCAGGTGGGATATACTCAAAGTTGTCATTTGGCTCTCGTGGACTTGTTCTAATTTTCTTCAGTTTCAACTTAAACTTTCATATAAGCAATTGATGGTCTGCTCCGCAGTCAGCCCCTGGCCTTGTTCTGACTGATGATATTGAGCTTTTCCATCAACTCTTTCCGCAGATGTAGTCAATTTGATTCCTGTGTATTTCATCTGGCAAGGTCCATGTGTATAGTCACCGTTTATGTTAGTTAAAAAAAGGTATTTGCAATGAAGAAGTCATTGGTCTTGCAAAATTCTATCATGCAATCTCCAGCATCATTTCTATCACCAAGGCCATATTTTCCAACTACTGATCCTTCTTCTTTGTTTCCAACTTTCGCATTCCAACCACCAGTAATTATCAATGTATCCTGATTGCATGTTCGATCAATTTCAGACTGAAGAAGCTGGTAAAAATCTTCAATTTCTTCATCTTTGGTCTTAGTGGTTGGTGTGTAAAGAGACTCACTGAGCTGTCATAATAGTCCAGGAAAGAGGTAAGGAGGGCTGGCAGTACAATCACCCTCTTTATTCCATGTTCCCTGACTTTATTCCCTTTCCCTATTTATTATAAGTACATACTACATTTTTTCAGAGTTTTCATTTTTGTTTGTTTTCATTGTAGACTGTCAACTCCATGAAGGCAGGGATCAACATTTATTCAGTAAATGTAATCATTGTGGCAGTAAGGAGGATTCTACAAGTAAAAAGCAGCTATTCCTGTTAGCCAAATGAATATGGGAGATTAGACACAATAAAAAATCAAAAATCGTTCAGTTTTTGCTTAGGAGACAAGGTAGACAGTGATGTCATTAACCAAGGCAGGAAACATAGGAGACATTGAGGGAATGAGTGATTATGAGGAACTTCAGTAAATTTTATTTGGTATACAAACCAGAAATATGAGATTTGTTTAATAGATATTAGGAAGGGTCAACAAAATTCATAACCCTGAACAATTGATACTATAACCATCTCAAATATCTTCAAGAGTTGTAATCATTATTATAATATTAATTATTATCATCCGTTAGTGATATGAGAAAAGGAACAATTACTTCCATTTTCACAACTGACGTCCATATATTGATCCAGTTTCAGAAGATCACACTCTGATTAGACAAGAAATTTTCCTTAAAAAAGTGAACATTTTATTCCCCTTTTATTCCCTTGGCTTATCCAAAAATATCCATCCTTCAAGAACCAGCCTGAGTTCCATTTTTGCCACAAAGTCTCTGCTTATTTCTTCAGACCTTATTAGCTGTAACTTTCATAGCACTTAGCATAAAAAATATACTACTACACTGCCCTTTACAATTTACTCGAGTTTTAAGAAAATTTAGTTCTGTTCCTCCAACTATATTTAAGCTCTTTTAAGGAGTAAGGAACAGGCCTACTTCTGTAGCTCCTAAAGCTCCTATCATAGAGCTAATCATATAGGAGATATGCAGTCAATAGTGGCCATACTATTGGAACAAACCTCCTTATTATGGTGATGACCATTATGCTGTGCCCTATCTTTCAGACTTAAGTATCTATACTTAAGATCAGCCACTTCCGATTCTAGATTAGTAATATTTCTAAGTCATATCACAGAAATTTAGCTTGTGTAGTCAATAATTGGGTCAATTTTGTGCTTATGTTAATACTAGCCTTAAGAATAAT
This sequence comes from Trichechus manatus latirostris, assembly GCF_000243295.1. Taxonomy (NCBI): domain Eukaryota; kingdom Metazoa; phylum Chordata; class Mammalia; order Sirenia; family Trichechidae; genus Trichechus; species Trichechus manatus. The sequence continues at coordinate 25,943,591 of NW_004443943.1, forward strand.
TTTGAAAGAGGTCTCTTTATTCCTTCCCTTGTAAGGTCTTCTCTAACTCCCCCAGTGCCTCTAATTTCAGGCATCTACATTATGCCTGATTTGCACAGGGCTTTGCTCTCAGCCAGAGGCCAACTCATTATCTATTCCACCTCCCATATTTTACAAATAAGAAAACTGGGCCCAGACAAGTTAAATAACTTGGTCAGTTTATACACCTAGTTTGTGGTAGATACTAGATTGGAGCCAGGTATCCAGACTTCTAGTGCCATACCACTTCTATCCTTTCAGATGCCCCACAAATATTTTCTGAGCTACTTGAGCTGTAATCCTTCCTTTCCTATGGAGCACTTTTGAATCTTAATAGGAGATTCAAATACCAAACAATCCAAAGGAATGATTACTTAATGGTGGAACTGTAAAACCCGTTGCCATCGAGTCGATTATAAGCAACTTGAAAGGCAATAAGGGAGATACTTGGGGATAGGGAGACATTCTGGGAAACTTAAATCATATGACAAATTTCAGCATCCAGTCATGAAGGAATAACAAGAAACAGATTAACCTTCCCTCCTTAAAGAACTAGAAAAATGATCAAAATACATGAAACAATGGTTTTCAGACATAGGAAAACAGAAAGTGCAGGACAGTGACCCCTTAGGAAAGAGTGAAAAAAACATGAGCCTGAAAAATGCCTCCAATTCACTGCCTGAAGACACTTTCTCAGATAAACAAATTCATAACTGCCAGCATACCTACTGTACAAGAAACTTGGATCTAAAAAAAAACTGAAGTGCATTGGGTCATAGTTTGTTAACCTTGTCAAACTCTCCTATAGACTGTCTACAAGAAACCCACTTTAAATATAAAAGCATAGATAAGTTAAAAATAAATGCTTGGTTATATTAGAAGGAAAGAAATATCTAAAAATCAATAAAGTACATTTCTACCTTAAGAAACAAGAGAAATAAAAGCAAATTAAATTCTAAGTAAGCAGAAGAAAGGAAATAATAAAGATTACAGCAGAAATCAAAGAAATTGAAAAACAGGAAAACAAGAGACAGAATCCATGAAACCAAAAGCTGGTTCTGTGAAAAGATCAATAAAATTAATAAACCTCTAGTCAGGCTAGACAGAAGACAAAATTTACCAATATCAAGAATGAAAGATAGGACATCACTACTGATCTCACAGACATTAATGAAATGGAACAATTTCTTTAAAGACAAATATTACTCAAACTCACTCAAAAAGAAACAGATAACCTGAATAGCCCTATGTCAATTAAAGAAACTGAATTAAAGAAACTGAAACCTACCAAACAAGAAAGTGCCAAGCCCAGAAGATTTTACTAGCAAATTCTACCAAATGTTTAAGGAAGAAATGATATCAATTCTATACAATTTCTTCCAGATTACAGAAGAGAAGAGAATACTCCCCAACTTATTTTATGAGAGCAGAATCATCTTAATACCAAAACTAGACATAGGTATTACAAGAAAGGAAAACTACAGACCAATATTCTTCATGAACAAAATACCAGCATGTATTTTTTTTTTTTAGAAATACACAAGCTAATCCTAAAATTTATATGGAATTGCAAAGGACTTAGAAGAGGTAAAACTGTTTGAAAAAGAAGAACAGAGTATAAGGAATTATACTACCTAATTTCAAGACTTTTTATAGAGATAAACAAGATGGTGAGGTACTGATGTAAAGATAAACAAATAGATTAATGGATGAGAATAAAGAATCTAAAAACAGATACACATATACACAGCCAATTTATTTCAGGTAAAAATGCCAAAGTAATTAAATGGGGAAAGGATAGTCTTTTCAACAGATGGCACCGGAACAATTAGACATCCATATGAAAAAAATAAATGTGGATCCTTTCTTCACGTTACATAGAAAACATACATAAGAGCTAAAACCATAGATTCTAGAAGAAAACATAGGAAAAAATATAGTGGTCTTGGATTTTGCAAAGCTTTTCTAAATAGGACACAAAAAGCACAAAGTATTAAAAAATGATAAAATTGGACTTCATCAAAATTAAAAATTTTTTCTCTTCAAAAAATACTTCAAGAAAAAATTAAAAGGCAAACTAGATACAGGGAAAATATTTGCAAAACAAATATCTGACAAAGGACTTATACTCAGAATATATAAAAACTCTCATGACTCAATAATAAGATGGGCAATCCAATTTAAAAATGAAGGATATGAATAGAAATTTCACCAAATAAAATATACAGATGGCAAATTAGCACATGAAACAATGCTCAATTTCAATAGTCAGTAGGGAAATGCAAGTGAAAACACAATGAGACACCAATACATAGAATAATGAAAATTTAAAAACTGACCATAACGTGCTTTGGTGTGGATGTAGATCAACTAGAACTCTCATACATACATTGCTGGTGGGAATGCAAAATGGTCCAACTACTTTGGAAAAAAAATTTGGCAGTTAAACAGTTAAACATACACTTACCACAAAATCTAGCAGTTCTACTCCTAAGTATTTACCCCAAAGAAATGAAAACATAAGTCCATGTAACACTTGTATAGAAATGTTCATAGCAGTTTTACTTACAATAGCCAAAAAATGGAAAGAAACCAAATTTCCATCAAGTGGTAAATGCATAAATAAATGGTGGTACACCCACTCAATGGAATACTACTCAGCAATAAAAAGGAATGAACTACTGATACATGCAAGGGTGATAAATCTCAGTAACATTACACTAAGTGAAAGAAGTTCAACACAAAAATCTACCTACTGTATAATTTCATTTAAATAAAAGTTGAGAAAATGTAAAATCATAGTGACAGAAAGCAGATCAGTAGTTCCTAGGGGCAAGGTGGCAGGGGTGGGAGATACAGGAAAGGGAACTGACCATAAAGGGACAAGGAGGAACTTTTGAGGAAGAGAAATGTTCTGTGTCATGATTGTGGCAAACAACCAAATACATTTGTCAAAACTCATCAAATTGTACACTTAAGAATTGATAACTTTTACTCAGATAATGCTGACCAATAAAAAGGGGGTGGGGAGAAAGAGGAAATTTTTTTTAAAAAATAATTTGCAAAAGCTGTTACTTGTTCTACCTCTCACAAGGTAATTCTTCACCTACATCTAATTGAGAGACCTACTAAACACACTTGAAACACCAGCAAATAGTGCAATACTTCGGTATAGAGCATGGTTATTATCAGGAGTTCAGACAAGAGGCTTAATTTCAAGATATAATTATTTTCTCCTTTGAATTTTTTGTTCATACTATGTGTTTTCACTAATGAAGGCATGCTGATTAGAGGACCAATTCAGAATTTTTGTTATGAGTTATGGATTTTGATACCCATTATCTGGGATTCCATGCGTCCCAGCAGACCCTGGAGAATGTAAATTCTGCCGATATGCGTCAGTGATAAAATGTTGTTTTTTGGTTTGTTTGGTTTTTATTTCTTGAAAATTTGCAAAACATGAGGGAAAACATGAAGACACATGACAACAACTGCACATATATTTTATTCTAGTCTCCTTCTTCTTAGCCTTTTCATTATTTTTCATGAAACTCTTCAAAACATGGTGCAATGCATTCTTCCTTACTGAAAAAAGAAGTACTTACAGCCCAAATAAATAAAGCCAGAGGATATTTTATCTCAGGAAAGTTACCACCACAGTGCATTCTTCATTGTTGCAAAAGTAGTATTTACAGCCCAAATAAATAAAACCAAAGTAATCTGAATCCCAGGAAAATTATCACTACTAGTTATTCTTCATTATAACAAAAGCAGTACTAACAGCTAAGAAGCAGAAACAGCTAGCTGCCATGGAATACTGCAGAACTGCTCACATTCCACCTGCTATACGTGGAAGCAATGATTGGGCCCTAAAATTGAATGTACAGTAAGAATAACTTATAGGCATTCCAACCTCTTGAAAACTGCCACTGAAATGCATTATTTCTTATTTCAAAGCCATTACTTACTGTTCGGAGCCCTGGAGGCACAATTGTTTAAGAGATTGGCTGCTAACTAAAAGGTGGGCAGTTTGAATCCACCAGCAGCTCTTTGGAAACCCTATGGGGCAGTTTTACTCTGTCCTATAGGGTCGCTATGAGTCGGAATTGACTTGACAGCAACGGGTTTGGTTGTTTTTTTGGGGGGTTTGGTTTGTTTGTTTTACTGTTCAGAAGCTAAAAAAAGCAGGGAGCCAGTGACACCTGGAAACAATGAGTGGTGTCAAGGAGAAAATGGCCACCATGACTGAATGAGGACGACTGGCAATAGCTTATTCTCATGATAAGTACATTCTCACAAGAACAAGAACATAGTAACTGGGAAAACAGTGAGGAGGCTTATCTCACAGAAATAAAGGCAAATCTGTCAAAAGTTTAGAAAATTCACACATCCAGGAAGCATCATCTAAGACAACGCTCAATCTACACAAAAATGAGGCTCAAACTCAGAGTTCTTCAGTTTTACGCATTCCAAAAGGTGCCTATCTTGAGGAAAATGCATTAAAATTGGGCTACCTCCTTCCCAAAGAACTCCAGAGGCATAAAAAGTAGGTGTGATACTGTGTGTCCGAAAGGTTTTCAAAGAGTTTTAAGAAAGTCATTGCAATGAGACAGTTTGAGAGTAAAGGCAGAACTCGAGTAGGGCATGGAAGGCAGGGTAAATCTGGGATAGCCTTTCGACAAGAGAAACAATTTGTTTAAATATTTTTAGAATATTGAAATGGAAATTCACTTGCAGAGATGAGAAGCCACCCTTGGAAAAAGCCCCTGAGTTCCTCATCGGTCCATATAAACTAGTCAGTGTGTTCATGACTTCTCAGTTCTGAGGAGTGCTGGAAATTCCAATCTCCCTTCTCTCTGCAAGAGTCCTGTTCCCCCACATGACTCTTCCCCCTTTTAACACAACAAGAGACTTCCAATTAACTTTTCTGCCACATGCAATTGGCACCACAGCAAATCAAGCTGTGGGATGGCTGACCCAGAATTACTGATGAATGTTCAAAGTAAACATGTTTTCGGCCCATCTGGAATGGTATATTTCTAAGAGGACAGAGAGCTCTTAAAATTAATTAACTCAGCTGGACAAACTGTCCACCCAATGGATGTTTTTCAGTAATGAATATCAGACCACAGATCTTCCTGCAGCTGAGCTTGTTTATCATTCAAGGAGGCTGCTTCTGCATGTCTCATGAATAGCTTCATTTTTATTTTCACTGGCTTCTGGCTTCTTATATTTATATAAATAGGCCGAGAAAGCAAAACACAAATCAGAGCAAGTTTAAATGGAAGATCCCACATTTCCCCAAAAGGCAGAAACACCTACTTTTCTCTCCTTTTCCACATGTCAGAGTAGACAGCTGAAGAGTAAAAGACCCCAAGTTTTGGAGGAGAGAAGAGAGACTTGTTAAAAGGCAGGGACTTTCTTAAGTGGTTTTTTCACTGTATGGAAATTCTAATAAAGTGCTCTCTGCTGCAAAATTTGATGACTGCCTAGTGGGAGATATATACAAAATGACTTCAGACCCACATGAAGGCTGTAGCTTAATTCTAAGTTAGGAAGTGCCAAAGTTAGTGTCCTGAAAGAACTCACTTTACTGCATCATAGAGATAACCAATTTCATGTCAAGCAAGGTTTTTTATGTTGTGTTGTTTGCCTGCTTATTTCTGTTTATGTAGAAAATAGTCTTCTGCTTCTCATGGGGATCCATTCTGGGATAGAGAGAAACCCTTGAAAGATCTGAGACTGTCTTGCCTTCCTCTGAATTAACTGATCACTGTGCTAATGGGGAGGAGCCATGGTGGTGCAGTGGTTAAGCACTAGACTGCTAACTGGTTCAAACTCACCAGCCACTCCATGAGAGAAAGAACTGGCAGTCTGCTTCCCTAAAGATTACAGCCTTGGAAACCCTACGGCGCAGTTCTACTCTGTCCTATAGGGTCACTATAAGTCGGAATCAACTTGATGGCAGTGGGTTTTTTTGGGTTTGGTGCTAATGGACAGTTCTTGCTGTTCCCTTGGTCAAAGGGGATCTGTCATGGATTAAATTATGTCCCCCCAAAAATGTATGTATCAGTTTGGCTGAGTCATGATTCCCAGTATCGTATGACTGTGTAACGTTACAATCTGATGTGATTTCCTTATGCATTGTAAACGCTATCACTATGATGAGGTTATACTGATGAGGTCTACAAGATTGGATAGTGTCTTAAGCCAATCTGAGGTATAAAAGAGAGAAGCAAGCAGAGACACATGGGAACCTCATACCACCAAGAAAGCAGTGCCGGGAGCAGAGTGCGTCTTTTGGACCTGAGGTTCCTGCACTGAGATGCTCCCAGACCAAGGGAAGATTGATGACAAGGACCTTCCTCTAGAGCCGACAGAGAGAGAAGGCCTTTCCCTGGAGCCGATGCCCTGAATTTGGACTTGCAGCCTACTGGACTGTGAGAGAATAAACTTCTCTTTGTTAAAAGCCATCCACTTGCGGTATTTCTGTTATAGCAGCACTAGATGACTATGACAGGATCCAAGAGCCCACTCTGGCCAGCTTTGAGAGCAGAGGGAGAACCTCTAACCCTCTGAGAACTAGACTAGGTAGATGCTTCTGTTATTCCACATGAATGTCCACCATTGCCTGCCTCCCGGGGGCTTTTCTAACTTCATTCAGTACAAAGTCCTTCCTACCACAGAACACTTTATGGGGCAGCTATGTAGTGACTCACCTAAAAGAATAAAAATAAGTTTCATTTTTTGAATACCCACTATGCATCAGGCACTGTGCTAATATTTTATATCTATAATACAATGTCATTCTACAATAATACAATATGGCAGTATGGAGTCTGAGTGCTTGAGTTAGATTTTTTTCTTTACCACTTGCACTGTATGACACTGGAGAAATTACATAGCCTCTTTGTTCCTTAGTTCCCACATCTATAAACAGAGCTAATTACAGAATCTGTTTCACAGAATTTGTGTGAAGATTAAATAACATGTTCAATAAATGTTAGCATTTATTATTTTTGTTTTACAGATATGAGACCTAGACAGATCAAATGATTTGTCCAAGATCACAAAGATGGAGTTCAAATCTAGGTCTGACTCTAAGGTCAATGTTCCATACCATACTGTTTCCAAAACAAATTCTCAAACCTAAGGTTTCTCAAAGCATGTTCTATGGAACACTAGTCTAATAAAATGCATACTTTATCCATCTCTTGGAGATCTGCACCACAAACAAGTATCTTAAAAGCTCCTTGAAGAAATCTATTTAACTTGGTTTAATCCAATGTTTCATGAACATATTTGACAATTAAATTGTATTTCATGGATATTCAGGATTATGGGAACATGCTTTGTTAAAAAATCCAAGGAGTTAACCCATCACAAATAAAATGTGGGTAATGGTGGCAAGAATTATGTTCAAATGTCCTGACTCCGACAATTAGTATTTACACCAATTGTTACCTACAACCCTATACTAACTCTATTGTAAGAAAGGGCTAAGTTATAAAATCTGTTTACCATAAAAAAAACCCTATGAGATTCAAATTTTAAAAACAAACGGAGACTCAGAAATAAGAAACTACTCGGCCTAGGCAACAGAGCCAGGAATAGAACCCAGTCTCCTGAATCTTAGTCTAATAATTCATCTTCTATACCAGTGGTCTTCAAAGTGGATTATGTGTGCACAAGGGGATGTGGGGGGAAAAATTATCTATTTATGTATTCTAATCTGTTATAATTTCTATTTCCTTGTATGTTATATTAAATAGCATATTCCTTAAAATAATAGTAAGAGTACACAATTTATAAATAAATAAATACACACAATTTGTGGGTGTGCTCAAAAAGTTCTTACTTACACAAGTACACTATCAAAAAAGTTGGGAGTCCACTATTCCAATCTCTGGGCCCAGAGAGTAGCATGCTGTTATACAGAGGACAAGAGAGGATAGAGTAGAATAGAACGTCTATGTGGCTCCTTGGCACTGTCTTTCAAATATAAGATACAGACCCCCTTGGAAAGACAGAGAAGGACAAAAGCAATTCTCGTGGACCACCCCCAAAATTAAAATATATTATTTTTATCATCGTGTTACTTAAATTATTTTTTAAAAAACAGGCTTTAGGTAAAGAATACAATTTTTTTGGTACTCTATAGTTCTCACACAACTACAAAAATCAAACTGTCAATAAAATTTTATTTATAAATTAAATTTAAAAACATACAAAAGCTCATAAAATTTAAATTATCCATCATCAATTTAATGTAATGGGTGGTGATATTTTATTGAAATGCTAAATCACCATTAATGACCTGACTATACCTAAGATTTATGAAACAAGTTATGCCTCAGTTTCCTCATATAGAAAATGAGGCAGTAAAGATACTTGACTCATGAGATTATAAATTAATGCAAAGTGCAAAAAACAGTTCCTAGCACATAGTAAGCACCCAATAAATGTTAACTGTCATCATAATCAGTATCATCATCATCATCTTGAATCTGGCATGGGCCCTATAGATCACTCCATTCTCCTACCACTTTTCTCTATTGGAACTACTTCTAAACTTTTCTTCCTGGAGCCCTTTCTGACATGATTTTGCCTTCATTTGGCCTAATCTCATTATTTACGTATTAAGTCTGCCCCTACTCCTTCCCTGTAAAACTGAGACAATGAAAGTAATATAACCTGGCAGCACACAATCCTACTGTTAGATTTGTCATTGCAAGCACACACTGTATGCAACACAGTTTGTCATTGTATGCAATAAATGCAAACCCTAAAATTCCATGGCTGAAGTGGCCATCCAGATGAATTAGAATACACCCAGATCCACATACATATTAGACCCATTACCGGCAAGTGGATTCCCACTCATAGTGACCCTACAGGACAGAGTAGAACTGCCCCATATGGTTTCCAAGGAGTGGCTGGTGGATTCAAACTGCCAGCCTTTTGGTTAGTAGCTGTAGCACTTAACCACTGGGCCACCAGGGCTCCACATAGATATTAGATTATCATTAAAATAAAATATAAAATTTTTAAATTCTAGTAAAGAATTCCTGGACACCTGAGAAGACAGTCACAGACACCCACAACCCTCCAGAAGCCCTAGAATTCTAGTTAGACAAATACTGTCCCACACATGGAAAAGAAAAGATGAAACTTTGTGTTCTGGCTGAAGATGACTTAGTTCTTCACATCTCCCTACTTACACTAGGCTTTGTTATGTTTGAGGTTAACACTGACATTCTGTTTCATATGCATTATTTGCAGATCTGTCTTTCCTGCAAGAGGGGCACCTTAAAAGCTAGAATGGTGTTATTTCTCTCTGAATCACTAGCGTTAGCAAATTGTCTCTCCTCCAACTTCTGGGAGAACATTTTAACTTTAATAGGTTACAACAGGAAGCATACTAAACATGGAATTAAAAGACCCAAGCTCAAGTTCCAGCTCTGACCCAGTTAATAGCTCTGTGAACTTGGGCAACACAGAATTGCTAGGCCTGTTTTTCCTTCGTTGAAATAAGAGTAAGAGTACCTACCTGACAGGGTTGTTTGAAGATTAAATGATATACATATGCAAACAGCTTAGTAAACAGTAACATCCTGTGTAAATGTAATATAGAATAACTAACATAAAACATGAATCTGACAAAGGTGAAGACAGAGAGGACAGATTCTTTTCATAGACTCAAAACTACCTGGGCAGATGGTGACTCATTGCTAACTACTAGTCTCTGACTTACTGAAATATGTGTTCAATATGTAGCAAAATCATAGGCACCTAGAAACATTCAAACATTTTGTAAACATATCCTTGCCCCTACAACCAGATTTCTCTTTAGGAGGTTGTAAAAAAAAAGGCGTGGGGGCGGTATTTGACCTCCTCTAACTTCACAAGGGGGAAGCAGAATCAAGATCAACAGCCCAATGCTGATTCCTGAGGCAGAGGTCTGTCCTGCCTCCTCTCTCCGCCATCTTTACCAATTCTGACATGAACTGTCCCTTGCACAGCACTCTGCTGAGTTCGATAATTCACTGCAATGGCCACACAGAACTCACAAGCAATACTCACGATTATGGGGTTTATTAGGGAAGTAATAGGTTACAATTCAGGCTCCGGTACACTCAAGGAGACAGTCCTTCCATCAGGACAGCCTATTCCCAGACATACTTGCAGGCACAAACCTCCCTGGCCCTAGGCCTCTGCCCAAAGCCACTCAGCTTTCTCTGTCCACAGGCCTGGAAGCCCACCACACCATCTCCCTGCTGTCCTGCTGCCAGGTCTCTGCTGGCAGGTCTCTGCTGCCTTCAGTGTTATAGCTCCCTCTCTCTCTGTCTCCTGGTTCCAGGAGATTCTCAGAGCAGGGATTCCAGGTCCAAAGGGCATGCTGGCTCTTGGCTGCTCTTCCTTGGTAGTGGTGGGTTCCTCTCTTTCCCACCTTTGGGATGGCTCACCTCAAGCCCAGCAGGATGGAAAAACTGATCAATCTCTTTGGTGGGCCACAATTACCATTTCTGCACAGTCCCGTCCAATCACTTGGGTGGGAGTTACAAGATCACGGATAGAAAGGCCACACAAAAGTGATCCATCATACCGCAGAGGTAAAATAATATTACGCTGCTACATTTTAGCTCTGAAATTGATGCTCCCCACATGTCTGCTGAAGATATATTTGCAAGTTTGACCAGATATAATAGAGCTTTGTAATCAAACCGATCTTGGTTCCTGCCCTAGCTCTGTCACTTACTAGCAGTACAACTTCGAACAAGTTATTTAACCTCTCCGAGCCTGAGCTTCCTCACCTGTGTAATAATAACAGTATAATGTGGGCACAATAACTGGCTCATAGTAAATGTTTCATAGAAGCTATTAATAATAAAAACAGCCAGATGGTGATGATGATGATGGTAATGGTGATGACAACAACAACAATTAACTGGGTCATCCATTCACTGACTCACCTAGTCCCTACTTATAAGCAAGAACATATAACTGTAGGACAACCAGGCAGGCTTAAGAGAGCAGAAAAGATTGTTGCCCCTATATGTTAACTAGATTCATACATATCTATCACACAGATACGTCAGACATATCTACATAAGGGGAAGTCTCATATATAAAAGTCTTTTTCCACTGATGGATTGATGCTTGGAAAACATTTTTTAACCCCATCTTTAGCTATCTAATTGTCTGGCTGTATTTTGTCTTTTGGGAGAGGGATCAAGCAAAAAAAAAGGGAGGGGGGTTGTTTTCGAGCTAAAACTGACATGAACTGACAGGGCCAAAAACTGCTCTGCACTTACTGAATTAATAAAAAGTTTGATTCACACCCTGCTATTAATCCCTCAGTTTATAAGCACTGTTTGATCCTAGTGAGTTCTAAAAAAAAAAAAAAACAACAACAAGTATCTCCCTTTCATGTTACAACTAGAGCACAAATTAATTGTAAAGGATACGACCCAAAGCAAATCAATTACCATGTCCTGTCAATTTTCCCTTTGTAACAACTCTCTAGCCATCCCCTTTTTTCCCAATGCTGCTTCACTAATGTAACCCATCCTCATCTCACTCTTGTGGGTCTTCACTAGCCTCTCTTCAGTCTCTCTAGGCATCTAGCACTGTTCTATTCTGTCCTGTTTGAGCCTGTGAGATAAATCTTCCTAAAATATCACGTATAATTTTCTTAATCACAATTCCTCTAAAGGATAAAATCCAAACTCCTTAATTTAACTCTCAAGATCCTCCACAACCTAATCTGAACTTCATCTCTCAGGGAAAGCCTTTACAGTTGGCCCCAAAATGGCACTGATGTATTGGAAATGGATTAGCCCAAGAGTACATGATCATTATTTTATTTAGTTCATCAATTCCCAAACATTAAGCAGTTTGTGAAACAAACCAAAAAAAAGTTAAAAGAAGAGCTTCCCTTGCTTTCAAAATACTCCTATGACTAAAAATTAAGAAAAGGCATCAAAAGTTAGTACGCAAATCCACTCTATATTCCTTCATTTCCAAGAAAATTTTACTTCTCAGCCTAGGCTCCCAGCTATTTCCAGAGCTCCATCCAATTTCCAATAAACCAAGATTGCCAAAAGAAAAGCATGACGCTAGTCTCTGATCTCCATGGTGGTAACTCATCAGCCCACCAAAGTCTTTAGGGTTCTGCAATCTTACTTCTGTACCCTAACCACAGTCTTCTCCTATATTGGTAAAGGAAATGAGACCACTGAAGGAGCAAGCCAGGTGCTGGAAGGATCAGAGTGAATCAGCTGCCAGGCTGGGAATGGAATCAGGGAATTCTACTCCTTCCTCATATATGATTACTAAGAGTTGTCCACTTAGCATTTTTGTTCGTTTTTAGTTTTTCCCTTTATTTTTTTCCTTCTGAATAAACAAGCTCTTAGACAGTAAGACCCTAAAGATGTGAGAGCTCCTTCACATGTAACCTGTGGCTCCTTAAGACCTCTAATTTCTGCATGTGAATATTCTATTACATTAAAGTCAAAGATGCTCTGTAGACTCAAGGGCTCTTTTGGTCAATGGTGATTGCAAATGTAGATCCAGAAACAACCACTGGAAAGACAACTACCCACAAATGAAGTGAATCAAAGAACTTTGTCTTCAGTTTTCTTGGATTCCAGTCCACCACGACCTTACCCATTCATCAGTTTTTCAACAAATATTTATAGAGCCCCTACTATGTGCCACGCCCAGTGCTTGGCATAGAGCATATAGTGATTTAAAAAAACACCACCACACACTCAAGAGCAGAGATACCAGGGACAGAGGTCTACTCCAAGAGGAAGTGCACAGTGAGTCCTCAGGCATCATTTCTCTGTAATGATGTAATTATAGTAACAGGATCATTAGCCTCTCTCTGGTTTTTAAAGGTAAAGGTATGTTAAAATAGCAATTCAATACAAGAAAGCATACATTTTTTACCACCTACTATCGGAATCAACTTGTTGGCAACAGGTTGGGTTTATATACTCATCGGGGCCCTAGTGACTCAGTCGTTGAGAGCTTTGCTGCTAATCAAAAGGTCAGCAGTTCGAATCCACCACCCGCTCCCTGGAAACTCCATGGGGCAGTTCTTCTCTGTCCTATAAGGTCACTATGAGTCAGAATCAACTCAACGGCAATGGGTTTGTTTTATGCACTCATCAAGGAGTCCTGGTGGTACAGTGGTTAAGTGCTCAGTTGCTAACCCAAAGGTCAGTGGTTCGAACTCACCAGCCACTCTGAAGGAGAAAGATGTGGCAATCTGTTTCCATAAAGACTACAGCCTTGGGGCAGAGTAGAACTGCCCCGTAGGGTCCCTGAGTCAGAATCGACTCAACGGCAAAGAGTTTTTTTTTTAAGTACTCATCACTGAACTAGATATGAGACTCTGAAATTAACTAGGGACAACCATGTATTGTTGAAAAACACAGATTTTGGGATCATCATCTCTGACGCTGCTGAACTCTAGTTGTGAAACTGAGGCAAGATACTTAACCCTCTTGAACTTCAGTTTCCTCATCTTTAAAATGATGGTATTTGTAACACCTAGATACTAGGGTTGCTGTGAGGATTAAATGAGGTCAAACTGTAAAGTGCCTTCCAGAAAGGCAGGTGCTCAGTAAATGTTTATTTTCCTTGTTTCAAAGAAATTAGTGCCATTGACACCAATTAGGAAGTTACCACTGTAGAAGAAGGCTTGGAATAGGACAGCAACAATAAGACCAGAGGGAAAATGGGAAATAGCAAAAGCAGTTAAACAGGCAGGAAAGAGAGTTGGCCTTGCATTAAAAAGGCTTCATTATACTCATGAACCAAAAAAACAAAAAACAAAAAAAAAAAAAAACACTGCCATGGAGTCAATTCTGACTCAAAGTGACTCTATAGGACAGAGTAGAACTGCCTCATAGGGTTTCCAAGGCTATAATCTTTACGAAAGCAGACTGCCACATCTTTTTCCCAAGGAGTGGCTAGTGGGTTTGAACCACCAACTTTCAGTTAGCAGCCAAGTGCTTAACCACTGCACCACCAGGGCTCGTCATGAACTAAAAGGTATGTTCAAAAGGTTTGTTCTCAAACTGAGGGTGGATTTTTTTTTTCTATATTTAGAAAAATGAGACTTCTAGAAAAAGTCCAAAAAGCAGAGAAGAGGAGAAGATACCCTTAGAGTGAAATATTTTAGATCATTACATCTCAGTAAGAAGAAGAAGCAATTCTTTGAAGAGGTCAACAGTAGTGAATTTCTTCATAAACAATCTCTGATATAAGATCACATAATGATTAGATAAACCATCTCTAGCCAGGGGCTGCATCCTTCTGCTGCCCAAGAGCATGATGTCCATGACCAAACGAGAGCATAGTAGTTCACTGAGTTTTTGGCAAAGAAAAAAAGTCTGTTCCCTTTGGGACACTCCACTTCCACCCCTAAAAATACACACAACTTCAGTTTGAGGGAACTACCTTACACAGCGTCACTGTCAATAGCCAGAGCCAATAAAAGAGGTCTAGAAGGCTTATGTTCTCCCTTGAGCATCTGTGCTCCGGGTTCACTTTTTGAGCAAAAGTAATCTGGAGGAGGCATTAGGAATCAGGTACTAGAGTCAAACTGCCTGTTACAGGGAGGGGAGGATGCAGCAACAAGTACCAAATACTGACTCTGCTACTTATTAGCTGTGTGGCCTTGTACAAGAAATTTAACCTCTCTAGCCTCAATTTCCACTTCCGTAAAATGGGAATAATAATAGAATCTACCTCCCAGGGACATCATGAAGAGGAAATGAGACTTCATCAAAATTAAAAATATTTGTACTTCGAAGGACCTGATCATGGAAGTGAAAAGACAACCCACAGAATGGGAGAAAATTTTTCCAAAGTATATACAGTCAGTTCTCGTTATTCACCGTAGTTATAGTCTGTCTATAAAGTCACCACAAACACTGAATAATGAATTCTGAACCACTTCTCATAGAGGAAATACAGCGTTAGGTATTATGGCCTGCAAGCCTCTGGTCATAATGTTTTCATCATCTAGTCAATACATAACCTTGTTTTGTCACAGACTTTTTTGCAGAGAACAGTAGACAGCCCTTCAACGCTATGCTTGGGGGACATTTTAAACAATGAAATCACCAACAAAAAGCAAAAAAATGAAAAAAAATCATGGCACTAAGTAGCCTACAAAAAGGACACTTGTTTACAGTATGACAGCTTAAACAAGAAGGCAGAGCATCGTCTTGTTTGACATCAGCTGGGAACATGAGCTTTGGACAACTCAAACTTTTTGGTGTTCTGCACACGTCTGCAAATGACTACAAAAGCTCCTCAAGTACTGATTTGTAGATTACAAGTAAATTTTAGCAAGTAGGCGAACTCACAAATACAGAATCCAAGAATAAGGATTGACTGTATCAGATAAGGGGTTTGCATCTAGGATATATAAAGAATTATTGCCACTCAGTAATAAAAAGAACCCAATTAAAAAATGGGCAAAGGATCTGAATACACATTTCTCCAAAGAAAATGTACAAATGGCCAATGAACACATGAAAAGGTGCTCAACATCACTAGTTATCAAGGAAATGCAAATCACAACCACAATGAGACACCGCGGCACACCCGCTAGGACAGCTATGATCAAAAAGACAAAATAACAAGTGTTGGTGAGGATACAGAGAAATTGGAACCCTCATACACTGCTGATGAGAATGCAAAATGGTGCAGCCACTGTGGAAAACAGTTTATCAGTTCTTTAAAAAGTTAAACATAAAGTTACCATTTGACCCAGCAATTCTACTCCTAGGTGTATATCCAAGAGAAATGAAAGCAGATGTCCACACAAATCATGCACATGAATGTTTATAGCGGCGTTATTCATAATAGCCAAAATGTGGAAACCCAATGTCCATCAAACTGATGAATGGATAAACAAAATGTGGTATATCCATGCAAGAAAATATTATTAGGCAATAAAAATAAATGAAGTACTGATACATATGTGATGGTTAATGGCATGTGGAAACTTGGGTAGGCTATGATTATATGTAATCACTTTTCATTTTGTGATCTGATATAAGCAGCCAAGCAGTTGGAAGAGGAGTCTCCTTGGGGTGTGGCCTGCATCCAGTACATAAATGGATGTTCTGGCAAAGCTCCATCTCTTTTCTCGACCCTGCCCCATCTCATCATCTGACCTCTGGTTCTTGGGACATAAGCCTGCAAAAGCCTCTAGTCTGCCGCCTGACCTGCAGATTTTGAGTTCGTCAGCACCTACACCATGTGAGCCTGCAGGTCTTCAGCCTGTCGTCTGACCCACAGATTTGGGACTTGCCAGCCTCCACCGTTGTGTGAGTTGTTTCCTGACAATTGTGTTAGGGGGAGGGGAGGATGTAGCAACAATTTCTTTGAAGTAAATTTACATAGATAGACAGATTAGATAGATAGACAGACAGACAGAGATAGATATGTGTGTGTGCTTCACTGGTTTGGCTCCTCTGGAAAACCCAGACTAAGACAACATGCTCCATGAATGAATCTTGGAAACATTACCCTATGTGAAAGAAGCCAGCCACAAATGACCACATGTTGCAGGATTCTTTCCGTTTATATGAAATATCCAGAACTGGCAAATCCATAGAGACAGAAGGTAGATTAGTTGCTGGGGTGTGAAGATTGAGGGACTGGATGGTGACAGCTAAGGGGTATGGAGTTTCCTTTTGGAGTGATAAAAATGTTCTAAAATTGATTGTGTTGATAGTTGTACAGCTGTGAATATACTAAAAGCCACTGAACTGTACACTTTAAATGGTATGTGAATTGTATGAAATGTGAATTATATCTTAATAAAACCAAAAATCCATTGCTGTCAAGTTGATTCCGACTCATAGTGACCCTATAGGACAAAGCGAAACTGCGCCATATGGTTTCCAAGGAGGAGATGGTGGGTTCAAAGCTGCTGAACTTTTAGTTAGCATCTATAGCTTGATGTAACTCTTAACCACTGTGCCACCAGGGCACAATTGACCAATCCCCTAGTTAGGGTTCCACACACGTTATTTGCCTGGCCCCATTCCTGCAGGTTTCCACGAACCTTATCTGCATTATGAGCAAGCTGTCCAATCCCCTTGGTGGGCCACAAGTACCTTATTTGCATAGTCCCAGCCAATTAATGTGTGGGAGTCACAAAGACTATGGCTAGAAGGGCCATATTAATTCATTGCACCACACTCAGCAATGGGGTAATAACCTAAACTCTTACAAAAATTTATAACAATCAGAAATGATAACAGTAAATTTGCCTGGTGACATTTGTGAAGTCTTTCTTAGCTATTTCAGGTAAAGTTTACTGCCTGACTGTTCATATTTCAACCATATCATTATCTATTCTATATGTCATTTTTTCCTACTGAAGTGTGAGTTCTATCAAGGCAAGGAAGTCTTCATTTATCTCATTCATTTATCTTTGTATCCTACAGGAAGAACATATTCCAATGCTGGTACATAAACCAGCTGCTGAGTCAATTATAAATATTTATTAAATATGAATGTTTAACTGTGAAAATTCCATGGATTTCCTATAACTTCTCATCTATCTGAACTTCTGTTTCAGCCTTCTTTAAGGAAAGGGGGGGGTCTTGAAAGCTGACCAAATTAACAATTACAACCCACATCTCCACCTGACTGACATATGAAAACGCCTCAACAAGTGAAGTTTTACTAGTTTCACCACAGTCTGGAAATCTTAAGGTTCTCGGGAGCAAGGAAATAACCTGAAACCACTTATTTAGCCCTAGGAAAGCCTGGGCTAGCATTAGAAAAACACACAGAAGTTTATATAATCAGCCTGTGATCCTTGCTGTCATCACAAAAGCAAAATGGATGAGAAGCCCCTCCCCAGATCCTGTCTTAGTTTCCTAGGGCGTCCATAACAAAAAATACCACAAGTGGGTGACTTTAAAGAACAGAAATTTATTTTTTCACAGTTCTGGAGACTGAAAGTCCCATCAGGGTCTTGGCTGTGTTGCTTTCTTCTGTGGGCCTCTCTTTTAGTTTCTGGAGACTGCCAGCAATCCTTGGTATTCCTTCACTGCTTATAGATGTATCCACTTCCATCATCTCGTGGCATCCCCCCCATGTGTCTCTCTGTGTCACCCCAAAACCTTGTACCACTCAGAAGGGATCAGGTTTAGGACTCACCCTCTTCCAGTCTGACTTCATTAACATTAAAGAAAAACCCTATTTCCAAACAAGATCACATTCACAGATACAGGAGTTAGGATTCCAACATATATTTTGTTGGGATGTAACTGAATCTGTAACACCCATCCTGCTGCTGCCTTCTGGTGAAAAATCTCCCCTCTGGCTACCATGGATACTAATACTAGTATCCATTAGCAAAACTGCTACTCCAACTGTGGTGGTCCAGATGAACAACATGGGCATCACTGGAAAGTTTGTCAAAAATGCAGAATCTCATTTTTTATATAGATTAAGATCCTGGAACACAAAATAGCTCTGTGCCTTCTACTGATATTCTATCCACATTTTTAAAAATGTTATTTATTTTGTTGTTGTTGTTGTGACTATACACAGCAAAACACACACCAATTCAACACTTTCTACATGTACCATTTAATAAAACTGATTACATTATTCAAGCTGTGTAATCATTCTCACCCTCCTTTTCTGAGTTGTTCCTCCCTCATTAACTCACTGCCCCCTAAGGTTCCTACCTAATTTTTCTAGTTGCTGTTGTCAATTTGATCCTGTATAGACAGTTCTTAAAAGAGCACAATGCTCAAGGCAGACATTTTTTACTAGTGAAGCTAAACTACTGTTTGGTTTTGAGAAGACTTCAGGAGATATTTTTAGTTTAGGGTTTAAAGATTACCTCAGGATAGAAGTTTCAGGGGTTCATCTAACCTTCATGGCTCTAGGAAGTTTGGAGTCCACAAGAATTTGAAGTTCTGTTCTACATTTTCCCCCTTTTGATCAGGATTCTTCTATATAATCTTTGATTAAAATGTTCAGTAATGGTAGCCAGGCACCATCCAGTTCTTCTGGTCTCATACCAAAGGAGGCAGTTGTTCATAGGGGCAATTAGCCACACACAGAATCTCATTTTTAACTAGGTCTCCATGTAAGTCATATGTACATTAAAGTTTAGGTGTCACTGTAGTAGAGTTGACTACACATGGGCTCCGGATTCAAGCTGTCCAGATTTGAACTCCATACAGACCAGCTGGAACAACACAGACAAATCACTTAACCCAGAAGTTCTCATACTGGTGTACACTTTAGAATCACCTGGGGAGATTCTTCTAAATCACACTGCCTAGGCTTTACTGTAGCAATTGATTTAGTTGGCCTAGGACCCAATATTTTTAAAGCTACCCTAGATAATTCTAAGGTGAAGCCAGGGTTGAGAACCACTGATTTAACTCTCTAAGCTCCTATCAAATGGGACAATTAAATAGTACCCACCTCATGGAGTTGTGAGAACAAATATGAACATCTTTGTAAAGTCCTGGGACATATAAGTGCTCAATAAATGGCAACTAGCCCTGGTGGTGCAGTGGTTAAGAGTTCGGCTGCTAACCAAAAGGTTGGCAGTTTGAATCTACCAGATGCTCCTTGGAAACCCTTTGGGGAAGTTCTACTCTTTCCTATAGGGTCGCTGAGTCAGAATCGACTCGATGGCAATAGGTTCGGTTCTGGGGGGAGTTTTATTATTATCATATCTGGAAACCTGGAAATAAATACTCCTACAACAGGGATGAAAAAGAACAGCTTAAATGTATTAGTCTGGCCCTGTCCTACAGGTAGGGAACTGCCATACTCATGAAACCACAAAAGAAAGGACACAATCAAAGAACACGTTATGCCCAAGGAGGCGATTTTCCTAGCAGCAAACTGTTGATCAAGGAAACTACAGCGTGTCAGGTAAGGGGCAAACTACCTCTGCAATGTATCAGAAAGGGCAGCACTTTCATTTGGAATTTATCGATGAAGGACAGGGGAGCACTATTTCAACAGGTCTGTAACATAGGAAATCCCCCTTACGACACCTTCCTGATTTACACTGATTGTTGATACACACCACATGTGTTCTCAACCGCCTTCTCCCCTCCGCCCTCAAGTTCTCAATCGTTCTGTTCTGCATTTAGGTGACGAAAACTTAAAACCTGTGGTTATACCTTCTATGAGAAATTTCATTTTGAAAGCTTTCTAAATTTCAACTTTATTACCATGAGGAAAACAGAAGAAACAAAAGACCTCAGTCATCCACTAACATAAAAACCCCTAGTGAAGACATTTAATAAGTGTAAGTTTTCTGCCACAAATTGTTGAAAATCCTGACCTTTGGACTTGAGTGTCATTCATTTGCTTCTACAAATGTTTTATGAAACAATAGCATTTATTTTTCTAATGGTTTTAAGTTACGTGTTTAGTTTCACCTATGGATTTTCACTTGGCTAAGCCTGGCCTGCAGCTCCTTTTGAATCTACATCTCACTGTATTTAACCTGAGTCTACCACTCCAAGGGGATTCATAATGGCCGGGTAAATAAGTACATGCTCTGGCTTTCCAACAATTACAAGGAAATAAACACCCATACGAGACTAGCATACCTATCAGGCCACTGAGAGATGTGCAAAAATTTATCTCAATGATGATTCCAGGTATTTTTTTTTTTAAGTTTGCATGGCTTAGGAATTATGTCACCAGAAAGTTTAAGTTCTATTTCCAGCTCCTCTACTTACTCACTGTGGGCCTCCTCAGCTGTAAATGAAAGAAACAGACTCCTCCACTCCCTCATTGGCTGCACTGTGATAGCTAATGGATGTCTGCAATTAAAAGGTTTTTAAACTCCTTGTTGGAAGTCTACACAGTGATATTACCAACCCACAGTGCACTCTCAAAGTTCCCTCAGTCCCATTCTCTTGTTGTGTGCCATTGAGTGGACTCTGACTCATAATAACCCTATAGGACACAGTAGAACTATTCCATAGGGTTTCCAAGGAGCAACTGGCGGATTCAAACTGCAGACTTTTTGGTTAGCAGCTGAGCTCTTAACCACTTTACCACCAGGGCTCCCCCATTCTCTTATCAGTTACCAATTGCCCTGCAGTAGATTCTGACTCACAGAGACCCCATGTGTGTCAGAATACAACTGTGCTCCATAGGATTTTCAATGGCTGATTGTTCAGAAGACCACCAGGCCTTTCTTCCAAGGTGTGTCTGCATGGACTCAGACTTCCAACCCTTTGGTAACAAGTGGAGCACATTAACTGCCTGTACCATCCAGGGACTCCTCCCATTCTCTAGGCTGGTTCTAACCTCACCCTGGGCTTGGGGCCCAGTCTGATGGGAGTCTGGCATTCAGGTTCAAGGTCTCCAGGTGACATTCCATAGTCTATTCAGGAGTTTGTCAATAAAGAATGGTTCAAAAAGATCTAAGAATCCAGCACTAAACTGGGCCCTAGCACAACTACAAGCAGACACAGCCTCTCACAGAAATCACAGATCCATTCTAGCCTCCCACAGAACGTTTCAGATTGGCCCGACCATTTCAGAACACTACCCAGTTCACATCAGTGAAGTGCAGTATTTTTAACTGTCATACTTCATTTAAGAGCTTCAGGCTTGAAGGCAGAGGTACTGCGTTCTAATGTTGGCTCTGCCACTTAAAAGCAGTATTACTTTGAGCCACTTCTTTGAGTCTGTCTTCTCATTTGCAAAATGGAAATACCAATTTAAAATAGGACGATTTCTATGAGGAACAGGGAGCCCTGGTGGCGCAGTGGTTAAGCGCTCGGCTGCTAACCAAAAGGTCGGTGGTTCAAACTCATAGTCACTCCACGGGAAAAAGATGTGGCAACCTGCTTCCGTAAAGATTACAGCCTTGGAAACCCTATAGGGCAGTTCTACTCTGTCCTATAGGCTCACTATGAGTTGGAATCAACTCAATGGCAATGGTTTTTTTTGTTTGTTTGGTTTTTTTTTTTTTTTTTTTTTTTTTTTTTGGTTCTGAGAAACAGAGGGAATTTATAATCTTTAAAGAACACTATAAATGTAAAGTATAATTATTTTTCTCTTGCAAATGACTAATTAGAGAAGAATTCAAAAATGGCTACCTCTGCTTTCTTTACTCTGTTTCTAACTAAACATTATGCCAGGTCTTTGTAAGTCTCTTAGACTGATATTCAAATTCACAGAGAAGCTTTAACAAGATGAATGATATTCAAAAAGAATCAAGAAATCTTCAGCCTTTGAGAACAGGAACAAGACAAGGATGCCCTTCATCTCCACTCCTATTTAACACTGTGCTGGAAGTCCTAGCTCGAGCAATAAGGCAAGAAAAAGAAATAAAGGGCATCCAAACTGGTAATGAAGAAGTTAAACTGTCCCTGTTTGCGGATGATATGAAACTATACATAGAAAACCCTAAAGACTCCACGAGAAAACTACTGGAAATAATAGAAAGATTCAGCAGAGTAGCAGGATACAAGATAAAGATACAAAAATCAGTTGGATTCCTACACATCATAAAGAGAACAATGAAAAGGAAATCAGGAAAGCAAGACCATTTACAATAGCCCCTAAAAAAATAAAATACTTAGGAATAACTCTAATCAGGGATGTAAAAGACCTATACAAAGAAACCTACAAAACACTACTGTAAGAAACCCAAAGGAATCTACATAAATGGAAAAACATCCCACGCTCATGGGCAGGCAGACTCAACATAGTGAAAATGACAATTCTACCCAAAGCAATTTACAAATACAATGCAATCCCAATCCAAATACCAACAACATTCTTTAAAGAGTTGGAAAAACTAATCATTAACTGTATATGGAAAGGGAAGAAGCCTCGGATAAGTAAAGCTCTATTGAAGAAGAAGAATAAAGCAGGAGGACTCGCACTATCTGACTTCAGAACCTACTATACAGCTACGGTAGTCAAAACAGCCTGGTACTGGTACAACGACAGACACATTGACCAATGGAACAGAACTGAGAATCCAGATGTAAACCCATCCACCTACAGTCACCTCATCTTCGACAAGGGCCCAAAGTCCATCAAATGGGGAAACGATAGTCTTTTTAACAAATGGTGCTGGCAAAACTAGATGTCCATCTGCAAAAAAATGAAACAGGACCCATACCTCACACCATACACAAAAACTAATTCAATCTGGATCAACGACCTAAATATAAAGCCTAAAACTAAGAAGTTCATAGAAGAAAAAATAGGATCAGTGCTGCAGGCCCTAATGCACGGCATTAACAGGATACAAACCATAACTAACAACACACAAATTCCATAAGATAAGCTGGATTACTGGGATCTAAAAATGAAACACTTATGCTCATCAAAAGACTTCACGAAAAGAGTCAAAAGAGAACCTACAGACTGGGAAAAAATTTTTGGACATTACAAGGCAGACAAAGGTCTAATCTCTAAAATCTATGAGAACATCCAATATCTCTACAACAAAAAGACAAATAATCCTATTAAAAAATGGGCAAAGGAAATGAACAGACACTGCACCAAAGAAGACATTCAAGCAGCCAACAGACACATGAAGAAATGCTCGCTATCACTAGCCATTAGAGAAATGCAAATTAAAACCACAATGAAATACTATCTTACCCTGGCACTACTGGCATTAATCAAAAAACACTGGAAATAACAACTGTTGGAGAGGCTGCAGGGAGATCGAAACTCTTATGCACTGCTGGTGGGAATGCAAAATAATACAACCATTTTAGAAAATGATATGGCGCTTCCTTAGAAAGCTAGAAATAGAAATACTATATGATCCAGCAATCCCACCCCTAGGGATATATCCTAGGAAAATAATCACACAAATAGACATATGCACACCCATGTTCACTGCAGCATTGTTCACAATAGCAAAAAGATGGAAACAATCTAGACGCCCATCAGCAGAAGAATGGATAAACAAACTATGGTACATACACACAATGGAATATTAGGCAATGATAAAGAACAATGATGAATCTGTGAAGCATCTCATAACATGGATGAAACTGGAGAACATTATGCTGAGTGAAATAAGTCAATCACAAAAGGACAAATATTGTATGAGACCTTGTCTTAGTTATCTAGTGTTGCTATAACAGAAATACCACAAGTGGACAGTTTTAACAAAGAGAAGTTTATTTCCTTACAGTAAAATAGGCTACAAGTCCAAATTCAGGATGTCAGCTCCAGGGGAAGGCTTTCTCTCTCTCTTGGCCTTCTCATCAGTACTCCCTGGACTAGGAGCTTCTCGGTGTTCTGCTCCCAGCACTGCTTTCTTGATGGTATGAGGTCCCCCTCTTCTCTCTGCTCACTTCTGTCTTTTATATCTCAAGAGATTGCCTCAGGACACAGTCCAATCTTGTAGACTGAGTCCTGCCTCACTAACACAACTGCTGCCCATCCTCCCTCATTAACATCATAGAGGCAAGATTTACAACATATAGGAAAATCACATAATACTGGGAATCATGGCCCAGCCAAACTGATACACACATTTTTTGGGGAACATAATTCAATCCATGACAGACCTCTACTGTAAAAACTCATATAAAAGTTTACACACAAAAAGAAACAATCTTTGTTAGTTACGAGTGGTAACTTTGGTAAAGGGTAAGCCTGTACACAATACTGGGGAAGCCAGCACAGCTTGTACAAGGAAAGGTCATGGAAGCCCCATAGACACATCCAAACTCCCTGAGGGACTGAATTGCTGGGTGGAGGGCTCTGGGGACCATGGTCTCCAGGAACATCTAGCTCAATTGGCATAACACAGTTTATAAAGACAATGTTCTATGGCCTACCTTGGTGAGCAGCATATGAGGTCTTAAAAGCCTGTGAGCAGCCATCTAAGATACTCCACTGGTCTCACCCCTTCGGGAGCAAGGGAGAATGATGAGAACAGGATACAAGGAAAAGATTAACCCAAAGGACTAATGGACCACAGCTACCACGGCCTCCACCAGACTGAGTCCAGTACAGCTAGATGGTGCCCAGCTACCACCACTGACTGCTCTGACCAGGATCACAATAGAGGGTCCTGGACAGAGCTGGAAAAGGATGTAGAACAAAATTCTAACTCACAAAAAAAAGACCAGATTTACTGGCCCGACAGACTGGAGAAACCCCAAGAGCATGGCCCCCGGACACCCTTTTAGCTCAGTGGTGAAGTCACTTCCAAAGCTCACCATTCAGCCGGGGATTGGACAACCTCATAAAACAAAACAGGACTAATGAGGCACAGCAGTCCAGGGACAAGGACTAGTAGGCAGGAGGGGACAAGAAAGCTGGTGATAGGGAACCCAAGGTTGAGAAGGGAGAGTGTTGACATGTCATGGGGTTATTAACCATTGTCATAGGGCAATATGTGTACTGACTGTTTAATGAGAAACTATTTGTTCTGCAAACCTTCATCTAAGGAAAAAAAAAAAAAAAAGAATTATCTATGTGAGATTAAATTAACAGCAGCAACTCAAAAGGTTTGAAGGGAAGCCTAGGGGGCAGTGAGTTGAAGATAAAGGTGATGGAATAACTTGGAAAAGAATGGTGAGAATCGCAGCGCAACTGGAAGAATGTAATCAATGTCACTGAATTGTACATGTAGAAACTTTTGAAGTGGTGTAACTTTGGCTATGTATATTTTCACCAAAAAAAAGGTCCATCAAGGTCAAGAAGGGAGAGTGTTGACATGTTGTGGGGTTGTTAACCAATGTCATAAAACAATTATGTGTACTAACTGTTCAATGAGAAACTACTTGTTCTGTAAACCTTCATCTAAAGTACAATAAAAAAGGAAAAAAAAAAAAGAAAGATATCTTCAGCCAGGATTTCTTTCAAGGCACACAGTGATACACTATTTCAGCAAAAAGTCAAAATATTTTTAGTGTCACTTCCCATCCGTATCCAAAACTTTACAGAGTAGTTGTTTTACTAAAGGAAACCATACTTTGATGCATAGGGTTAGTTTTGCTGTGGCTGTTTTCTTGACATTTACTCCAAGACTGTATAAAGCTAAAAGGATTAAGATGGATAAAGGTGCTTAAAAAGACGTTAAGAGAAAAGAATTTAGATCTAGTTCCAATATGGAGAGAGAAATATGACACTACAGCACTGCTTTGTTAGAAACTATAGACGAACAGCAAACAGAAGTTCTTGCAAAAAAAAAAGTACCAATGGAAGAGTTAGAGAAAATGTTTAAATAACAGCTCATTCACATGTGGATTATTCTGTAGCCATTGAAAAACAAACCATAATTACTGGCTAAAAGGTTATCTAAATAAGCAAGTTGTTCAACAATATGATCTCACTTATATATTAAAAATTGTATATACATCTGTATGCACAGAAAAAGGTCTGAAAAGATACATTCCAGACTGTTAAAAGTGGTTATATCTATGGAATAGGACTAGGGGTAGGAAATGAAAGGAGACTTTCACTTTTTATTTTATATACATACTACTGAACTTGTATTAGTGAGCATGTATTACATTGGTAACTAATAAAATTAATAAAAAGTATAAGTCTTTAGAAGTATAAGAAAGAATGAAGCAATTAAGCATTAATCAGAAATATCCTATGAACTTAAAAAAAAAAAAGCAGAAAAAAATGAATGGAAGAGAGGTTATTTCCCTTAGTGTGTTAAGCTACCAAAAAAATGGCAAATAACCAACAAACAAGTATTTACTGAAGAGCAACTATGCAAAAGGCTCTATAGTAGACACTGTAGAAATCACAAAAACTATATGCTCTAGGAGGAGAGCCAAGTCTACATGACCATACACACACAAAAAGCTGGGAATATAAGGCAGAATAGGAAAATAGTCAAAGGAGTGATTTTTAGAAATTCACACTCAAATGTTTCATGAATTAATTAATTAATTAAATCTCTTTGAGCTGAGATAATAAAGAATTCATAGAGATGAAGGACAAACTTTGAAAGGTGAGTAGAATTCAGAAATGGATAGACAGTGGCAGGAAGATATAATGGGGTGAGGAACCCAGAGGGTTAGAAATTAAGAGAATGGCAGAGAGAGTAGGGGCTCTGTAAGGGGAAGCCACACCTGCTTGTGAACAGACTCAGGTTCCTATGGGTAAGAGAGGATAAAGTTGGTCAAGGAGGGTAGGATGAGTATAGAGAGAGGGTCATAGCAAGCTGGAAGAGACTGAGGAGGACTTGAGTTACTAGGCAAGGGTTGTAGCTGAAGGTTTCCAGCTGACAGTGCCAGGAGGAAAGTGGAGCTTCAGAAAGATTAATCAGACAGCAGGATGTAGAGAGGCTAGAGAGAGGGAACCCAGTGGAGATGCTACAGAGTCAGTATGAGGTGATGACTGCCTGAACCAGATGGGAACGGCTACAAGGGAAACAACAATAATTACCATTTAGCCTTGTTCTCAAACTTTCAAATCAGACTCCAGCTAATATAAATCCCTAGAGGAATGACCTTTGAAGCTGCTTTGGTAAAGGAATGGGGAACATTGTGCTGTTATGCTATAATCCACCACCAGTTGCCATCAATTGATTCCGACTCATGGTGACGCCATGTGTGTCAGAGTAGAACTGTGCCCCCTAGGGTTTTCAATGGCTGATTTTTCAGAAGTAGCTCACCAGGCCTTTCTTCCAAGGCACCTCTGGGTAGACTAAAACTGCCAAACTTTTGGTTAACAGTCAAGCCTGTTAACTGCCTGCACCACCTAGGAACTCCTATGTTATAAAAGGGGTGGTGAAAATCACCAGCTTTGAAGTGAAGCTGACCTGGATTCAACCATAGCTCTGCCATTTACTAGCACAGTTACTTAAATAACCTCTGAGAACTTGGGCAGAATATATAACCTCTTGGTTCCTTGGTTTCTTCATCTTAAGTGATAATAAAAGTATTCTCCAAATAAATTTAACAAAATCTCAGTTCAAAGAGAAAAATAACGGAGGGAGGTATGAAGGAAGGGTTTTCTTGAAACCTCACTGTTATCAGTTCCCCTTTCCCTTCTCTAAGCTTCACTGGGCTTAGAACTTGGGAAAAGAATAAGACAGACTATGGTACTAGTTTTTACATAAAAAATAATTCTAAAATTGCACAGCAATTTGATGGTAACCTTCCAACAACTTTTCAAATATTCGTATTTCTCTGCTTTTTTCCCTGCCATTTTCCTTACATCAGTCACACTGTTAATCCATTTCTACTACTCTCTTCAATGCATCTACTTCCAAAACACATCTCCTTCTCAAAGGAACTAATAAGCTCTATCTCACTTTGAATCAGTTGTTCTACTCCTTCAATATGTCCTAAAATGTGACAACTGTCTCTTTTAGTTGTCCATGTCTCCCTGTAATTATTCTTCCATTGTTTTACCTAACAACTACTTTGTGTCCTCACCCACAAGATCTTTGAATATTCTCATAGGAAGAACTACACCACAGATTTTTTTAATGTCCCACAGTGCTTAGTATAGGGCTTTTAGGTGATAAATAAATCGATGGATGAATAAATAAAACAACGAATGAATGAAAGATTGAATCCTTTTCTTATCTAAATGTGGTGAAGAGAGTAGAGGACTAGGTTGTAGTCCTGACTCTACCAACTACTCATCTGTATGACCTAGAGCAAGTCACATTTTGAGTCTCAGTTTCTTCACCCATGAAAAACAAACAAAAAACCTGTCTCATAAGGCTGGTTTAAGAATTAAAATGAGATAACATATATAAACATAATAAGAGCTCAATATCTTTAATGATGTTAAACGATAGCATCATTATTCACTCCTAAGGCTGAGTTAAGACTCCTCCTCCAAGGCACATCTTCTGATTACTCCAGCTCTCACTTAACCCCCTTCTCAGAACCCCAACAGTCCTTACAGCTTGTTCTACATCCTTTAAACTCTGAATATATCCTATCTTGTTCTTGTCACTATTATTTCCTACGGATTAGCCTTGTGTCTCTGAGGAGATTTTTAATTTGCAGAATCTTAGAATTAGTGCTACATGTAGACAACTTTTCTTCATTTTACAAATAAAGAAGGCTTCATGAGGGTTAACGACTTGCCCAACGCACACAGTTAATTAGTGGAAGAAATGAGACTAAACTAGTGGAAGAACTGAGACTAGTCCCGAAGTCTTCTTTGTGAAGCTCATAACAGAGGCTCCACATAAGTCTGTAGGTTTAAGGACCGACGTCATTGGGTCCCTGCCCCACAACTTATTAGCTGGGTGGCCTTGAGCAAGTTATATAACTGCTTTGTGCCTTAATTTTCCCATTTGTTAAATGGGGAAAACAGTACTTTTCTCATAGGATTGTTGAGACAAATGTGTTAATGTATGTCCATTGCTTAGAATAGTACCTGGCACATAATAAAAACAAAAACCAAACCAGCTGCTGTGGAGTCGGCACATAATATTCACTCAATAATGCTAACCAACAAAAAACCCGTTGCCGCTGAGTCAATTCTGGCAGATAGCGACCCTATAGGACAGGGTAGAACTTCCCCATAGGGTTTCCAAGGAGCAGCTGGTGGATTTGAATTGCCAACCTTTTGGTGAGCAGCCGAACATTAACTGCTGTGCCACCAGGGCTCCCAATAATGCTAGATAATATTATTATCGTTATTAGGCTTAGGCTGCAGAGAAACATCCATTCTTCCATATTATTTTAGAGACAGTGCCCCAAATGTGGGCAATTTACCTTTCCCAGCTTTCCAACTTCACTCCCTGCCTTTTATCCTTCAAAATGTGTTTGCCTTTCCAGAACAAGTGAAAATAAGATAACGGTTTAATGCCCAACTCTCTCAATACAAACATATAGGTACATACACACATCCCATCTTTTCTAAACATGTAGCTTATATTGTTCACTCTTCATTCTCCACCACACAAAAAGCAACAGACATGTATTAAGGTTTGTAAATAACATATTTTGTCTGACCCAATGTATGTGTCTGTTCCATGCAGTGGGATGATGGTTATGTCTATAAGGTTTTTTGTGTGTCTGTCAATGCCAGTGTGTTTTGATTATAAATTCCTAGAGACAAAAATGATGTCTGCTTATGTCAATCAAACATAAACTCTGGGACACTTAGACTAAATTAGACTGGATATTCAGAGAGGAACTTCAGAAAAGTTCAGAGAAAGAGGGAGAGATTAATGAGGACCAGATTAGTAGAAGGCTTAATGAAAGAGGGAACTTGGGCAGAGCTTTGAAGGACAGGTTAAGAATTTGACTCCAGAGATGGAAGATGATTGTTCATGGTGGAGGAAGCAGCAGTCAAAAAAACAAACAACGTATTGCATCCGGCAAATCTGCTGCAAAAACAATAACATCAGATAACAACGCAAGACTAGAACACAGGACAGAGCAACAAGATATTGACTCAGATAGGGAAGTCGAAAGTGTATCAAACCTAAAACATTGAAAATGGGGAAACAGAGATATCAATATGTAAAAAAGGACAACATTAAAACAAAAAAGAGGGACTTAAAAATTGCAGATATAGATTTTTCATATGGAGGGGAAGTCAAGGTGATATAAAGAAATAAAAGACTGGTATAAACTTAGAAAAATAGGGGTAAATATTAAGGTAACCACAAAGGAATCTAACAATTCTACAAATCAAAATGAAAAAGCAGAAAAATATAAAGACTCAGCAAACACAAAATCAACAACAATGAAAAAGATTTAAAAAAAAATACTTAAAGAAAAACGACTCAGCACAGAAAATTAAGGGGAACAAAGAAACCGTGAACAACACAGACATCAGGATGACAGCACTAAACTCATACCTATCAATAATTACGCTGAATGTAAACAGACTTAATGCACCAATAAAGAGACAGAGAGTGGCAGATTGGATAAAAAAGCATGATCCGTCTATATGCTGCCTACAAGAGACGCACCTTAGACTTAAAGACACAAACAGGCTAAAATTCAAAGGATGGAAAAAACTATATCAAGCAAACAACACTCAAAAAAGAGCAGGAGTGGCAATATTAATCCCTGACAAAACAGACTTTAAAGTAAAATCCACCACAAAGGATAAGGAAGGGCAATATCTAATGATTAAAGGGTCAATACACCAGAAGGACATAACTATAATAAATACTCACACACCCAACAACAGGGCTCCAAAATACATAAAACAAACTCTAACAGCTCTGAAGAGAGCACTAGACAGCTCCACAATAGTAGTAGGAGACTTCACCACGCCACTTTCGGTGAAAGACAGAATATCCAGAAAGAAGCTCAACAAAGACACGGAAGAGCTAAATGCTACAATCAACCAACTTGATTTCATAGACGTATACCGAACACTCCACCCAACAGCAGCCAGGTATACTTTCTTTTCCAACGCACATGGAACATTCTCCAGAATAGACCACGTATTAGGCCATAAAGCAAGCCTTAACAGAACCCAAAACATCAAAATATTACAAAGCATCTTTTCTGACCATAAAGCCATAAAAGTGGAAATCAGCAACACAAAAACAACGGAAAAAAATCAAACACATGGAAACTGAACAACACCTTGCTAAAAAAGTAATGGATTACAGAAGAAATTAAGGATGGAATAAAGAAATTCATAGAATCAAATGAGAATGAAAACATATCCTACCAGAACCTTTGGTACACAGCAAGAACAATGCTCAGAGGTCAGTTTACAGCAATAAATGTGCACATCCAAAAAAAAGAAAGGGCATAATTAAAACATTAACCCTACAACTGGAACAAGTAGAAACAGAGCAGCAAAAGGAGCCCTCAGGAGCCAGAAGGAAGGAAATAATAAGAATTAGAGCAGAATTAAATGAAATAGAGAATAGAAAAACAACTGAAAGAGTTAACAAGTCCAAAAGCTGGTTCTTTGAAAAGATCAACAAAATTGATAAACCATTGGCCAAACTGACAAAAAACAAATCTGCTGCGAAAAGCCTCTTAGAATATTAAAAAGCAAAGATGTCACTTCGAGGACTAAGGTGTGCCTGACCCAAGCCATGGTATTTTCAATCGCCTCATATGCATGCGAAAGCTGGACAATGAATAAGGAAGATCAAAGAACAGATGCCTTTGAATTGCGGTGTTGGCAAAGAATATCGAATATACCATGGACTGCCAGAACAAACGAAACTGTCTTGGAAGAAGTACAGCCAGAATGCTCCTTAGAAGCAAGCATGACAAGACTACGTCTTATGTACTTTGGACAAGTTATCAGAAGGGACCAGTCCCTGGAGAAGGACATCATGCTTACTAAAGCAGAGGGTCAGTGAAAAAGCAGAAGACCCTCAAAGCGATGGACTGATACACAGTGGCTGCAACAATGGGCTCAAACAATGCAACAACTTTGAGTATGGTAGGACCAGGCAGTGTTTCATTCTGTTATACACAGGGTCGCTATAAGCTGGAACTGACTCAATGGCACCCAATTACAACAACAACAGGCATTCAATAAATACTTGTTAAATGGAATTGAATTTCCAGAAACATTTATGTGAAATAAAATGAGATATTGAAAAATGAGTAAGTTCAAGGCAAACATGTATTTTCGTCTTGTGCTGTTGCTATTATATGTCTTCATTGATGGAATGGGAAAAAAAAAGAAAATTAACTACCTCAGAATTAATTAAAAGAATGAATTAACTTTACTAAGACTGGGAAGACTTCCTGGAGAAAGGAGAACAACAATAATAATAGCTGTATAGTGCCTTAGAATTTATACATTCATCATTTAGGATTTCAGAAGCTCTCTGAATAGAAAATCTTCAGGAGATGGACATAAAAGATATTTGAAAGTTGTGAAAAGGCACTGTTAAATTGAGAATTGGAAAAGCAGGCATAGAAACTACAAAAGGCTAATAAGGAAAAGCAAAGGTAAAGGCAAGGAAAAAACAGATACAATGGGAAAAAAATAGTGTAGTTCAGTGTAAGGCTTTAAAACAGGTGGTGAAGTTCATTTAATTGCATGAAACCAAGACAACTTAGACTACCAAAGCTTAAAACAATAAAGAATGTCATTAAAATAAGCATTAAGAATGGACTTCATGGGAATGTGTGTTAAAGATGAAAAATGGATAAAATCTTCATGTATGCATTCATTCATTCATTCATCATTTGCCTCCACTTCCCTAGTGCTTTAATGGTGCTATTAACCTATTATGCACCCAAAAATACTTGCTGAGGGCCTACTATGTTCCATACATAATGCTAGGCATCGTGGGACATATAATAGAGAATTAGATGTGGTCCCATTCTACAAAGAACTTGCATTCTAGCTGGAAAGGTAAAATAAATAAATATATGTGGGGAAAGTTAAATAACAAAACAAGGCAAGAGGGGCAAAAAGAATAGCACAGAAAGTAAAAGCTACAGCAGTTCAGAGAAAGAAGAAATCACTATGGAATGACCTGTTCGAGAAAGGCTTCATGAAAAGAAGGAACATTTGCAATGTGCCTTTAAGAATTGGGTAGGGTAAAGGGTTGGATTTGAATAGAGCCTACAGAAAGGCATCTGAGGCAGAGATACACTGGCTGCACAAAGGTATGGGGTTAAGATAAAGAAGGTGCTTTAAGGAGACTTTGATCAAGTATGGTTGTAATAAAAGGTGTATGGAAACACAGGTAGAAAAGGTAAGCTGATACTGGAATGTGAAAGACTTTGCCGAGTTCAGGAGTTTGAACATTTTCTGTATGCACTCCAAAAATAATCAAGGTTTTTGAGCAAAAGTGACATGATGAACGTGATATTTTAGAAATATTAAGCCAGCTTTTGATGTGCATGATAAATGGTGTACATCTCGACTAAAGATATGGTTGTGGCAGTAAAGAGACAGGCATACAAATAGAGGGCACAGTAATATGTAACAAAGAAAGGCAGACTGGAGCAAAATAAACTTAAGAACAAAAGATTAACCAAGATTTCTTTGTTGGTTGTAAGTAAACCATAACATCACACAGAACAGAGAGGAAGTTAGGCAAAGGGTAAGATTTCTAGGGTATGAAGAACAATTTTATTTTTATTTCCTCCATGATTACGGTGTTTGTATGGAATTCAGGCTGCCTGAACAGAGAGGAATAGGTAGGTAATTGTATTAAAGGAGTAACCAGAGACGCTCCTAGAGTGACACATAAACAGCGACTTTACAAAGTTAGAGAAGACAAAGTTGCATTAATGTGCTCAAAAAAGTATTCAGAAAGTGAAAGCACATGACTTGTCAACTGCATTATTAATGGTATAATTAGCGGAAAATAAGCAAAACAAAAAAAAAACCACATCAACATAGCAATATGAATGAATTAAACAGAAATTTTGCCCAAGCCGGAACTATCAGTTCATTTTAAAATGTTAGTATATAAACAAAGCTGAAAATAAATCTCTTCTCTCATTACAAAAAAAAAAAAACTTACGTTTTTCAACTCTTTTCCTTAAAGATAACTGTCCCTATATTCTCTTACTCTTCTCAAAAAATTCCCTAAATCTGTTTCCTTCCTTCTCTATAATCTTTGGCCTCGCCTAATCTTACTCATTCCTTTATCCCATTTAAAACTTTAAATATATATGTTGGAAATTTTCTCAAATTGCCGTTAATAAAACCAAGAATCCTTAGCCTTTATTTAGTGCTTTGCAGTTGACAAAATATTTCACACAAAATACCTCTTAGAACTCCTACAGAAGCAGTGTGAAGCAGGTATTATTATCACCCATATGTTACAGAGAATCAGCAAGTTCAGGACCATACAGTCATAAGTGGCAGAGGCAGCGCAGGCTTTCTAACTCCAAATTTCATATTCTCCTCACTGTATCAATCAGTTTCACAGTGTGCCATTAGGTGTATCTCATTACTCAAAATGTATGTTATTATTCTGAATTATGTTTAAGTAAATACATCCTTTAAAAATTATAACAATAATTAGGTACCTTTATGCCCAAGTGTCTATTACAGGGTCATATATATTGAGAAGATGTAAGAATGGCCTGGGGGCTTTGGACCTCCTCATCTAACTTCACAAGGGGGGAGGAGAATCATTATCAGCGTCAACAGCCCAAGACTGATTGCTGTGAGGTAGAGGTCAGACATACCTCCACCCTCAAACGTTTTTACCAATTCTGACACCAGCCGTCCCTCCCAAGGCACTCTCCATTTCTCTGCTGGGTTTTATAATTCGTTGCAATGTCCACACAAAACTCACAGACCATACTCACAGTTATGGGGTTTATTAGGGAAGTAACAGGTTACAATTCAGGATCAGGAATGACTCAGGATATAGTTCTTCAATCCGAACAGCCTCTCCTCAGCCATGCCCACAGGCAGCCTCTCTCTGGCCCTCAGCCCCACGGCCTAGCCTCTGCCCTGCTCAGGCAAGTGTTACAAAGCTCTTTAGCTCTGCCAATAAGTGCCCAGAGGTGCACCACTCCATTAGGAAGCCTCCTGCCCAACGGCTCTCAGCTCCCTTGCTCCGTGGATTGGCACACCCACTGTAGTTGCCTCATTCCGTGGGCCAGAAAGCCCACCGCGCCATCTTGCACTGGTCTCCTGGCTCTGCTGCCACTGTTTCTCTGCCGCCACTTCTCATCATATCGTGCCGTCTCTGGTGTTACAGCTCTCTCTCTGTGGCTCCTGGGTCTAGGAGGTTCTTGACACTGGGACCCTAGGTCCAAAGGATGCGCTCTGCTCCTGTCTCTTCTTCTTGGTGGTAGTGAGATCCCCCCTTCTGCTCTGTGATTGGCTCCCTTTTGAGCCTACCAGGACGACAAGACTAACCAATCCCCTTGTTAGGGTCCCACACATCTTATTTGCATGGTCCCACTCCCCCCAACAGGGTTTCATGCCCCTTATTTGCATTATTAGCGAGTTCTCCAATCCCCTTGGTGGGCCAGAAGCACCTTATTTGCATAGCCCCACCCAATCACTGTGTGGCAGTCACAAAGACTAGGGCTAGAAGGGCTATATTAACTAATTCACTGCACCACAGAAGACCTAATTATTTTGTGATGCTCATGATGGTGACAATTATCTCTGAACGAAAAGTGACAACCGAAGTATGTTTACAAAATTATGGAGGGCCCAATACCAAAAAACGTTCTTGCCTTGAATTCCGCAGTGCAACATAGAACAACAAAGACTATGTCGGTGATTTAAGGATATACGAGCATCAAAGGGCAGAAATAGGGCATTCCTACTCTCTTTAACTTTGCTAAGGCCTCAAATACTGACATAGTTCAGAGTATCTTATTACCAGGGAGACATAAACCAAAAGGAGTTCAGCTAGGAGCAATAAAACAGATTAGTCTGGAAGGACTGACTTTAAAGAAAGTTTTTAAAAAATTAAATCCAGGTAGTCTAGATAAAAAACAGCTATGAGGAAACTTATTTTTGAAGCTCACACTCACATTAAAGACTAAAATTATTTTGATGTCTAAAAAATGCAAAGAGGGATAGCTGTAAATATTTGGAGAATGTTTATAAATGGAAAATTTAGGAGAAATTTTCCAGCAAAAACCTATGGCACAGAAAAACTCTCTCCCCCAGGAGTGGTGAAAACTACATTCCTAAAGATATTTAATACCAGGTTGGACAAAACAAGAAAAGGATTCCATATGGAATGGTCCTGTGCTGGCCCCTGAAGTGGTGGAAGGACTGAAGATGACCTCTTAGATCTTTTCCATTTCTAATTTTTTTAATTCTATGAAGTTTTACAGGACACGGCCTTCTGCCAATTTCCTTTCTCCTCCTGATGCCCACTTTCTCCTTTTACAAACGGAAACAAATCATATCCTTCATTATAAGCAGATCTCATTGTTCTCAATGATTTATCAGTAGTATAATTCTAGGTACAAATTTGAGAGAAAAAAGCCAATTCCTAAATTTATAATGGTCTTTTTTCCCCCAGAGATTCCTGGGGCTCTTACAAGTTTTTCCACAGACTAAAAAGGAAGTAGTTCAAATTAATTCAAAGAAGAGTTGTTTCATCAGGAAAACCACTAAGATTTTCCCTTCTTGAGTCTGAACACGGAACTGACAGTGACCCTGGGAACTATAAGGCCCTGGGTCAAATTACCATCCAAGCTGCTGTTCAGGATTATCTTTTATCTTGCAGCACAGTGACAGTACAATTTACGTGAAACCCACATTTTTAGGGCAATGACTTTTATCTTTGGAAAGATGTAGCCTTAAACACCTACCCACTAATTTCCTGGCTTTGGCAAATGCTATAAAAGAGTAAGTCCTATTCATGCTTCAAACTCAAGAAGCGTCAACCATGCCCTTTTTTCCCATCCTGGCACTTCAAAAAAATGTTCCTCAGTTACTCTTGAGATAGATACCAATACCTTCCCTGAAGGTGAAAGCCCAGAAAATACAAGAGCATTTCCTCAGTGTGCTGATTTAAAGGACTAGATATAACAAAATCCAGAGGGTTATGAAAGCCTGGCCTTGGGCCCTTTAAAAATAAAACTATAGCTCAGTTATGAAAAGGGACAGCAGAGCAGAGACAGCCCTCCAAGAATAGACACTAATGCCTCTTTTATTCAGTCCAAACATCCTCAGTGGCTGAAGACCCACCAATTCCCACCTGAAAGTGTATTCCTCTACCCATACAAAAAGCTCATGGATATTAACACCAAACCCTCTAAACAGTTTTTTTTTTTTTTTAATACCATTTTCATTTTTCCCTACTAAAAAACGAGACTGTTCAAACCTAAAAAGACTGGCTTCTCACAATGGAATTGGATTTGGCGTCTTCAAAGCCCTTCCAACACTTAACTCATCTTCTCCTCGCAGGGCAGAAGGTTGGTATTTATAATCCCATTTTAAAATTGAGAAAAACTGTAGACTCTGAGATTAAGCAGTCTGAAGGAGAACCCACTCTGGAGATTTTAAAATCTTCCTCAACGCGGGACCAGTCTAAAAGGAATTACTGCAGAAAACTTTAGAGTAAGTTTCAAACACAGCTGAATCTCTTGTATCCTCCATCCCAGGAAGGCAAGAAATTTTTTAAAAAGAAAGAAAGAAAAAAGGGGGGGGCACTTTTTCCTAGAATCTGAGGAATGAGACTTGACCCTGACCATTTAGTAAACTATGAACCTGCTGAATTTTCTCAAGAAACCCACTGCACCTTCTCCCCACAGAATAAGCCTGCCAAAAGTCCTAGTGGGTTCTGGTTACCAGTTCGCAGTCTCAGGGACTCTGCAACCCAAAGAAAGGCCGGCAGCAGGGATAAGGACAACCTGACGACCCCATTTGCGTAATCACTCCAGGAATCCACTGCCCGCAGCTACCAGCTACGTTTAGGGGACGTTCAACGGGGTTCTCCTCCAAATCAGCTGCTCCCTACACACAGACACACACAGACACACACAGACACACACACACAGACACACACACACACACCGGGTGCTCGCTGTCGCTCCCCAAACTTCTCCCACCCGCCCACCCCGCCAGAATGGGAATCAAGTTTCTCACCATCCTCGTAGTTTTTGAGATAGTAATCTGGGCCAGGGCCCCCGCGGCTTTTCGCGGGGTTCCTCAGGTTCTGGAACTGCAAGAAGTCAGTCCTTTTGCCCCCGAAGCGCAGAAAGGCGGGCGAAAGTCCCCGGGCCAGGGTCACCAGGCGCTTGGAGCTGCAGGGTAGAGAAAGAGAGAGGAAAGGATCCGGGAGGAAGACGAGAGCGCGTGGGACGCCGAGGAAAGCCCTCTTTGCACTCCCCGCGGGCGACCGGGCCCGGGCCCGGCACTCTGTGCCTGCGCACGGGGCGCCAGCCCTCCGCAGCCCCTTGCCCCTGCCCGCCTGACCCTCGGCCGCCCGGCTCCCGGGGCTACGCCAACGGCGCCCAACCGGCCCCGAGGTTCTCTCCCTCAGCTCCCCTGACGCTGTTCACAAAAGGTACTGGTTATAAAAGGGTTAGAGATTGGGTTTGTTAGCGTGGGGGGGGGGGGCGGGAGAGGCACTTCTGCTGCGAACACCGAACTAAAGAGCAGTCGCCCAGCTCCTGCCACTGCCCAGAAGGCGCTCCAGTCTGGGACGCGCAGTGCGCGGGCTGCCGGGCCCCGACTTGTGCCAAGCTTATACC
Organism: Trichechus manatus latirostris; assembly: GCF_000243295.1. Taxonomy (NCBI): domain Eukaryota; kingdom Metazoa; phylum Chordata; class Mammalia; order Sirenia; family Trichechidae; genus Trichechus; species Trichechus manatus. The sequence continues at coordinate 25,982,710 of NW_004443943.1, forward strand.
CAGAAAGTGGGGACCCGCCTCCGCGGCTCCAGGGGCACCACAGTCTCTGTGGAGAAAATTAACCTGCCTTCTTTCTCTCAGACCAGGCCTGGCGCCTGAAATCAAGTTGATTCCGACTTTTTTTTTCCTAATGCCAAAGTTGATTTTCCTTTCCACTACTCTGTAACAACCGCATTCATCTCCCAAACTCCCGGACGGGAGAGATTCCCGGGGTAAATCCTTGCCTTTCCAAGAACAGACCAGCCCGCCAGTAAAAGCTACGTCTCTTTGGCCCCTGAAATAATTCAGCCTTATCTCAGAAAAGGTATCATCCTCCCCAACCCCCGAGTTAGGCTCCATCTTTTTTCTTCTCCACTTGGGGCTGTTTGGAAGCACTAGGGGGAAAAAGTAAAGTGAGTTTTGCCGGCATGTGGAACCTGCACGTCGGAGGAAACTCAAGTAGTACCAGAACAATGGCACTGACATCTATTTAGGCTCAGGATTTCCATAAACTAGGTTAAAAAAAAAAAAAAAAAAGCCACCGGCTGCTGCTTTGAGAACGGGTAGAGAAGGAGCAATGCAGATGCTGTTACTGCTGAGCGGACCTTCTCTGGCATTCCGGATCTGTACGGTATTTTTAACGCTTTGCTGATTCAGGTTCTGAAAATCCAAGCTCAAATGAGAAGCTAAAGACATCATAAAGGGCGTGGATATGAGAGAAAAAAAAACAAAGACTCTTCCTTCGGAGAATTTCTGAGATGTCCGGTAGCGGGAAGGGTCGTATGGCCAAAGACTCCAGAACGCGTTTCAAGGCGGGCACCGGTAGCCGTCTCTTGGCCGGGGCTGGCAGAGGAGCCGGCTCTGAGGCAGAAGCGTCCACGCGAGGCCGGCCCCGGGGGGCAAACGGCATTTCCAACACCCGTCCATCCGGAAACCTGCGCAGCCAATGCAAATGCGCCCCGCCACAGCTTCTTCCCCTCAAAGCTCCCTCTCAGGATCATTTCTGCGGCCAGCATTTTAGCGCGAGCAGGCTGATTTTTTAAAAAAGTAAACCCGGAGGAGTCGGCGCAGCTGGAGAAAGGCTATGCTGTGCGGCGTGCGTTTCGGAAAACCCCTCTCAGACCCCACACTCTGACGAGCTCAGAGACGCGCTTTGCCTCACGGAAGAGCTTTTGCGGAGGAAGCCGGCCGGCGCGGGGCTGTTCCCGCCTTCCCGGCAGAAGCACCGGCCGGAACCGAAACGGCCTCCGCGGCGGCACCCGAGTCCTCCGGCTACGCTCCCTTCACAGGGAAGGCGCGCTCCACTTGGCGCCTCCCGCTACCTGCAGTGCCTGCAGACCCCAGCGAGGCCAAGGGCAGACCCCTGGAGCGAAGGGCGGGCGCATCGCGGGCAGCAAAACTCTAATTTCGCATTGAGTAAAAATACTCACGGAAGACGCGCGGCCGACGCGGCTTCAGGGCAGAGGAATGGCACGAGGGGCGTTCGGGGCTCTTCTGGAGCCCACAGCTAAGGCTCCCATTTGGAGGGAATTTTTAAAAACTCAACACTTGATTATGACATTGCAGACGATTTCTTCTTCTTCTTTTTTTTTTTTTAACACCGCAACTCTGTCCCTGATGGGAAGGGATCGTGGTTGCCTTACTGCTAAACAGCAACCCGGGGACAGAGGGAGCCCAGTCAAATTCCACCCCTAGCGCAAAGGCAAGTCGTGATCACAAACCTCCCCGGTCGCTAATCTGCCGGTGCCCAGTTCAGACCTTCGAAACATCTCCCGAGTTTTTTCTAGGACCTTTTACGCTCCCCTTATATACGCTGTGACCGGAGCAAAGATTTTTTTTTTTTTTTCCTTAAAGAAAAACTAAACTCTGCAGTTACCGCAGGAGATTTGAGGGGGAGGGACTGGGGGGCCATTTCGTCTATAAAAAGCTCCTTACAAAGTCCTTAAATCTGGAAACGACAGCCGAAGATATAAAATTAAAAAATTTAAATCCAATCCAATTTGCCCACCGCTCAAGCCTCTGCTTAAATTCGTTTCTGTCTGGGAGTGGGAGAGAACTGACGAAACCATCTTTCCGTGAAAAATTCCACTTTCGTGCAATCCCCGCTTGAACACTCACAGACACACACGCAGACACGCACTCACATACAGACACACGCACACACGCACACACACATCCATTCCTCTCGGATCTTTGTTGCTCGAAACCATTTCTTCACTTCTGTAACTGCCCTGAACATCTTGTTTCTTTTTCAGAAGGAGATGGGGAGGCTAATTGTGGATATATGTAAGCATAACATTTTTTCAGTCATAACTGATAAGTTTCTGAAATGCCTTCTGCATTGCAAACATGTGCATCTTAATAGAAAACATTGCTTTTCTCAATCACCAGTTACAGCCTCACAGCAAATATTCCAGGAGGAGGAAAACCTCCTTTCTTCTCTTTGAGAGATCCGCTTGGCTTATTCTTCTTCTTTTTCCCCCTTTTGGATGGGGTGTCGGAAGGGGTGGGGGGGGGTTGTTACTTAAAAAAAAAAAAAAAAATCCATCGAAGCCCCTGCCTTACCTTAAGAAATCGAGCCAGCCATCATGAATGATGGACGGATCCAGCTGCAGAGAGAGGAAGTTCTCATTGACTGTCCTGACTGGGTTCTTGGTGCTCACATCAAGTAGAATCAGGGTCTTTTCCTTCAAACCTGGAGCTCTGTCTACAGGCAAGGGTCTCCTGTCTCCAGCTTGGGAGGAAAGGGAGAAATGGAGCAATAGAACTAAGAAGAGAGCCACCAGGACTAGGCACGCGGGGGGGCGGGAGTTGCTGGAGGGCATGGCTGCAGGGAAGACACAGAGCACCCTCATTAAATCCCTCTGATTTAAACCTCTCTTTCTACAGGGTCTCGCTGGTGACTAATTGTCCTTATCTAAAGTGTGTGTCTGTCTGCCTCCCCCCCCCCTTTTTTTCCCCTTCCTTTTTTTTCTCCCTCTCTCGCTTTTTTCTTCTTCTTCTTCTTCTTTTTTTTTTTTTTCAGTGTTTTGGTGCTGGTGGAGCGAACTCACGCCCCTAGCCAGCCTTCTCGGCGACTCGTGCCAAGAGTACTCGTTCACCAGCACCGCCCCTTTAAGAGATTTCGACTGCAGACATTTTTTAACTTTTTAAAGGTAAAGTGGGGGGAGGCGGAGTAGGAGGAAGGGGTGGCGTTGTACCCTCCTGATTTAACCCTCTAGGGTTAGAAAGTGGAGGGAAGGATCGAAACAGTACTCTTGTAACATTTTGGGTTTGGGGCGGCACGTCTTGGTTTATTTCCCTTCCTGCGAGGTTCTGGTGGGGGAGGGGGGGCAGTTCAAGCTCCCACCCCGACCCAAGAGCCCCAGCGCCAGCCCGGGGCGCGCTAGGGAAAAGCGTCCGCACTGGCGGTGCTGCTGTTTGTCGTGTCAGCGTTCAGCATTTCGTCCGCTCAGGGCCCTTCTCTTTGGGTTGTAGCAGCAATAGCAAGGGTGGTTAAGTTGCAGAGGGGCCCTGCGGCGACTGTGATTCCTGCCAAAGCAGAAGACTGGGTGGACGCGAGCCCGGACCTCTACAACGCGCTGGGCAGCCGCACAGAGGCATCATCAGTAGGGCAAAGGGTGGTGAGCAAGAAGATACAGCGTGACCAGGTCAAAGGGCGTAGAGGGGCCCGGTCTGCGCCGTGGCTCAGCTCTGCCTGCAGCTGAGGCGAAAGGGTGTTGGCGGCTTCAATCTGCCCTGGCTTGGCCAAATCAAAGCGACCTGGTCTATGCTTGGAAAATCAGGGCAGCACTGCGCCCATTTGAGCCACTGTTTGGCCACTGAGCTCCACTGCACAGGCGAGGCCGCCTCTCCAGCCCCTCCTCAAGGTCAACCGCTGGGTTCACCCCTCCTGCCAGGGAAGCACGCCTTTATAGAGAGGAGCAGAGTAGCACTGTAGGGTTTTCCAATTCGGCCCGCAGTCCAAAGCCCGTCCGCAGGTACCTCCTGGTTGCGGGAGACAAGACGCAGCTGCGGCGCGGATTGGCCCCCTACTTACTCCCCCCACCCCCACACACACCCTCACTCATCGAGCGCCCACCCACAGGAGTTTGCAGACCGAGTTCCGGGTCCCGCCCTCAAGTGCAGGAAAAAAGACTGGGTCCTTTGCTTCAGTCGTTGGGCCCCATTTTCAGCTTCTTCCTGGGACAAAATGGGCCTAAATGGCATACGGAGAGAACTACTTTATGCATAAGCGTCCTAGGGCCTCAACAAAGCTTCTAAAACGCAAAGCAAACGTTTTTCCCAGGGGTGGACGTACAAGGGGCAGTCTCAGACCCCAGCAAGCACCCTAATGGCAATCTGCACCCCTCCCCCACACACACTTGACTCCCCTTAAACCAAAAAACCAAACCCCCTGCTGTCCAGTCGACTCCAACTCAAAGCAACTCCCCTTAGATGGGATTAATAAATCTGAAAAGCGCTGCATTAGATGACCTTCAACCACCACGGTTCCTGAGGAGTCTGTACCAATTTAAGCAACTGAGAAATCCAGAAGTTAGTTTGGATTAGGCTGGGAAGTGTCAACGTAGACCTAAAAGTAGGACTGCACAAAATGAGGCCAAAGGAAAAAGAAAATCCAAGTCATACCATTTAAAGATGATTTAAAAACCAAAATGATACTGAAATATTAGATGTGGGCTCTGGGGATGGAAGGCCTGCTTCCTTCAGTTCCTGAAAATTTCTAACACATCTAGATCCTTTAAAATATGTGTGGGTGAGTGGGTGGTGTAAATTCCAATAGAAATTATTCTAGGTTTTAAATGTGTACTGGGCACCTCCTAGAGACAGTAACAGTCTGGTGAGCAAAGACTTCTACTTACCTTTGTATCCCCAGACACAGGCACTTAATAGGCACTCAATAAAAGTCTGTGCGATGAATTAATGGTAAATCAAATCATGCTCAACACTCTGAAGTTACATCCTGCTGTCAAGAATGTGAAAAAAAACAAACTTTTATTTGTCACGGTAAATTTTGTGACGTTTCCCAGTCATCTCTTTCAGGAAATACTTATCTTGCAAATTCAGAAGCCATCAGTTAATCCACTATATTCAGAATTAAAACCAACAAAAATTATAGATAGATAGATATTTGTTCTGTTTTAAACAATTGAGCCAGATTTTTCCAAGGGCCTAAACACCTCCTGGCTTAAAAGTGGATGCACTTTTAGAAGCCACATTAACTAAGACCAGTGGCAGACCATTTGAATGAAATGAAGAAATCATTTGACCCACTAGACATCTATAGAGTTAATGTACCTTTCAAAAACACCTACTCCTGTGACTATGGATAAACTTGGGTATTATGAGAATCTGCTTAACTATGAATTTTATCCACAATTTTCGTTTACTCAGCCAACTATTGTTAATAGTTTGTTGGCCTAGTTACTTTAACCACTGTTTTAGTGTTTTCAACAGAACCTGTATGTGGTATAAAACTCAAAACCAAGCACTTGTTTTCTTGATTCCTGATGAAAACCATCTCTCTAGTCTAGCATTGAAATTCTATAGTCATGTCCAGCCTCAGGACATCAGGGCAAAGAAAGCAATTCAATAATTTAGCCCTGGTTGTCTCAGAGATGACCTAATTGTTTGGCCCTTTGGCCTAGTTTGGGTAGAGATTTCCAGTGCTATTCTTTCCAAATAGTGCCCATTCCACCCCATCGTAGTTTTTGTCTCATCTCCCATCTAACCCTAAATTATATGCTGTAAGTATCTCATTATTAATGTGTGTATTACTCTGATGTTTCTATCTTCTATGTGGTGGGTGACAAAATCTGCCTCTGTTCTGTCTTAGATTGCAATTTCCTAGGGGACAAGAACTGGATCTCTGTATAAAATACGAAGTATTAGGAACTGGATGCATTTAAGTCTCCTTGGAAATACTCTGCTCGATGTCTGTCAAATGGTCCTTATAGATAAATTCCTTTAATAACTAGGAGCTGCAGTTCCCAAAACTGTAAGAAAACTTGAAGATTAACTGGTTCAGTAATTTCTAAGCTTTGGGATTTCAAAATGAATATTAGTGAGGATATAAGTTTGCCAACTTTTTATTTTGTCTAGTAAGGACCTTAAAGAAGAATCTATCAACTACTTATCACTATTACTTCCCAAAAGAAAAGAACATTTGAACATCCAAAGAAGCTGAAAGTCTACGTCAAAATAAAGAGCAGGTGTTTGAACTGAATAAATTTAGCCTGATGGAAAATCACTATATTTATTGTTTTTAGCGTTTTACCAGTGGAAACATGCCAGTAACAAACACAGTTCTAGGACTGGTGGCTGCCGACTACTGGTATATCCTTTGTTTATGGCCAAATTCTACTTTGTGGCATACAGTGTTGCTGCAAGATGTGCATGCTTTTTAATGATAGTGGTGTTGTCTACAATAATTTATTTTGACTCTTTGCCTTTTTCCCACTTTCAGCCTGTCACAAACTCATTGACTCTATATGCCACCTCCCTTTTCTTCTTCTATTAAACGCTCAAAGTCATAGTTATCTCCATGCCATTTTCTCCTTCTGATAGAGCTACACCCAGCTGGCTAATAGCAAGAGAAACATTCTTTCTACGATAACTGGGACTGGGAAGCATAAAGATATAGTAGCCAGTCCACTGTCTCATCACTGCCTGTGGACTTCTCTCTGATAACTATTTATTGAGATCTTATGCTTAAGGCTAGACACGTTATTTTATTAATCTTCTTGACTAACTCTGAGAGGTAAATAAATTCATTATTATCCCTAGTTTACACGTGAGAAATTTAAGACTCAGAGATATTAAGCAACTTTCTTATGATATACAGCTGTAAGTGGCAAAACGGGATTGAAACCCAGAACTGGTTGACTCCAAAGCTTATGTCTATGTTCCTAACCATCACACTTAGCAAGTGACTAAACTATTGCAAACCCTACTAACAACTTGTTCAATGTATAGTGGGAAAAAACTTCCACTAGGAGTTGGAAGACCTGGATTTGAGTCCTGACTTTGCAACATTCTAGCTTTGTGACCTTGGGTAAATTTTTTAACTGCTCTAAGCCTCAACTGGAGCCTGGTGGCACAGTGATTAAGAGCTCAGGCTACTAACCAAAAGGTCAGCAGTTCGAATCCACCAGCCACTCCTTGGAAACCCTATGGGGCAGTTCTGCTGTGTCCTATAGGGTCGCTGTGAGTCAGAATTGACTCAACATCAATGGGTTTTGGGCCTTGGAAGCCTCAATTACCTACTCTGTAAAATTAATATGATATCCAAGAGTACAGTAAGAATCAAATAAGGTTATGTTTACTCTGTCCTATAAGGTCGCTATGAATCGAAATCAACTCGATGGCATACAACAACATAGAGAAAGTACTTCATAAATTCTAAATATTGTATAAGTGTGCTATTTGTTTCCTGTTCATTCTTATTCCCTCTCTCCTAAACTTGTCACAAATACACTCCCTTAACATGATGACTAGGGTAAGAATTATGTTATATATAGACTTAGTGGTAAACTTGAACCAAAAGGTCAATTCTATGGAAAAATGATGTCAATAAATGTAGTAATCAGATGAGTCCATACTACATATTTTACCCAAGCAGGCTTGTCTGCCTGTGATTAGCATCTTAAAAAGGAAGCAGAGTTGAGTAGGTTTTACATGTCTCCTTCAATTTTCCACTAGGAGAGTGGAGACGGGAGTGAGCAAAGACACTGCTGCGACACACTGGTTACAAAGTGCGTTATTTGGTCATCAAAGACTGTGTCTCTGTCCTACCTGGAGGAGCAAGGGATGGCAACACTTTCTCCATATGGAACATTGAGGGGGAAGAGAATTTATCACTCTATGATTGTTCCACCTCATAATATAAGAAAACTCTGACTGAATGGTCTTTGTTCCCATTGCTGTAATCAAGCAGTGAACTTATGTGTGGGAAGTCATAATTATAATAAATATAGCGTACTCTAATGAGCTCAGTTTGAAATCCATTAGCATGTTTGGAAGTAGGGATGACAGTTATTTAAGGGACTTCTGTAGGTGGAAAACCAAGTAACAGAAAAATGAATTAAAATTATTCATGTCTTAGTCACCTATTGAAGAGTCTATCTTTCACTATCCTAGCCTATTTCACCTTTTTTACATTCAGGTAAATCCTGAAAATCATCCTATTGTACTTGGAAAAAGCATGGACTTTGCAGTTAGATTGATTCATCTTCGATAGTTCACAATTTACTATTTGCTAATGTGACCTTGGAGCCCTGGTGGTGCAGTGGTTAAGAACTCAGCTGCTAACCAAAAGGTCGGCAGTTTGAATCCACCAGCCACTCCTTGGAAATTCTATGGGGCAGCTCTACTCTGTCCTATAGGGTCGCTATAAGTCGGAATCAACTCAATGGCAACAAGTTTATTTTTTTTAGTTTAATGTGAACTTTGTTGAACAAGTTATTTCTCTTCGCTGAGTCTCAATTTCGCCATCTATAAAAATAGGCATTAGCATACTTCCCTTAATGTGTTGTAAAATTTAAATGAGATAATGTGTTTTTAGTGCCTGGCACATAGTTGCTACCCTTTAAAAGTCTATTTCCTTCTTCTCTAGCTGAGTTTCATGGTGGACATAAATGTAATTTGTATAGCTAGGGCAGGAAGAAATTATTTACCGGAAATCTGAGGTTTCTAAATACTATAATAATAACCTATATGTATACAGAATAGATAGAACAGATTTTATCCTCACAATTCAGGTAAGGAAATTAAAAGTCAGAAAGTTCAAAATGCTATTTCTTGAAGAACCTGAGAATAAAGCTAGCTCTACTAACTGATAACTAGATTATGATTTGGGTATATTTGTTATTGAAAATACCTGAGAGCTTTTACATATAATGTCCTCAGAAAAAAATTCAGATTTCCTTTTACATGTTCTGTAGTTTGATTAATTGTGTTTATTGACCTCAGAAGCTATGTTTGTACAGGTAGTCCCTGACTTATGATGGGGTTCTGTTCCCACAACTCCGTCGCAAGTCAGTTCTGACGTAAGTCAAATACCTCTTTTTTTTTTTTTTTTAGTTTTCATTATTATTGCCTTTTATTATCAGTATCTTTATAAATCCGATCTTTGAGGGTTAGAAACATTACATATAAAAAACTCAAACAGTGTCATGGAGTCAGTTCCAACTCATAGCGACCCTATAGGACAGAGTAGAACTGCCCCATAGAGTTTCCAAGGCTGTAAATCTTTATGGAAGCAAACTGCCACATATTTCTCCGAAAATACATATATGCAATATATATATATATATTAAAAACAAACACAAATCATAAAAAAAAAAAAACAGATAGTCATAAGTATGGATCGTTGTAACTCAAGTACATTGTAAGTCGGGGACTACCTGTATTTTCTTTTGTTCCCTAGGGTAATAGCAGACTTTGATCTTTTTAAATACCCTTAATGTGCTTAGTTCATAACAAGAGACTTCAACAAATTAATAAAAGAAGGCTTACCACTATTCAGTACATTCCTCACTAATCAAAATTGGCTGACAGACTCTACTGGTATATACTTATTCAATTGATTATTTTATCTCTGCTTGAATTAACATTTAGATCCCGAATCCTTTGGAGTAGTTTTGTCCCCACATAAGCAGATCCAAGTCCTTCCCTGGTTCAATGCCAGTTATACTAAAACTTAAACCGCCTTAACTCTCACCAAAATTTTTCCAATTCTTCTAGTCATTTTGGTCACCTAGATGCACTGATGTGCTGATGACACTTAGGAAGTATGTTTAATTTCCATCAGACAGTTAAATTTTAAATTCCTCTTCTGATTTTCTGAAGCCTGGCCAGCACAATAAAATAATATTTCCTATGTTTCAATATAAAAATAATGTTTTTTCTCTTTCAGGTGGAAATGAAAATAATTTGAACATCTAGGTCAGTGATTCTTTGCCCTTAGCCCACATTAAAATCACCTGAGGAACTTTTTAAAATATTGATGCATAGGCCCTACTCCCAGATAACTGATTTGGAGTGGGTCCTGGGAATATCCGGGATCCCTTGCTATCCCTCTTTATTTGGTTTCTATTTCTAGGTTCAGAAAGCAAATTGAGATGGTAAGGGTTACCCTGTTATTTGAATTTATTTGATTCCTAGGTTTCAGATAACGAGCAGCAAGAGTTACTAAGAGATATCTCAAAAAAATCACTGGAATTTATTTGATTGCCCAAGTTTAGACAGTGAAAATTCAGATGGTGAAGGAGCTTCCTCAAAGGGGAAAATTATGCAAGTAAATTCCACATATTCTGTTAGCTTTAATGAATTCTCAACTGATCATGGAGTCAAGAATCTGTTCACTTTGCACCATCTGATTAGCAAAATTTGAAATATTGGATAACACTAATTGTGGATGTAGGAAGATGGGACTCTTCTTCCACACTGATGAAAGTGTAAACTGGTAGAGCCATTCTGGAGAGCAATCTGGTAATATTTAGTGAAATTAAGTATATGTATACCCTAAGATGGAAACCCTGGTGGTACAGTGGTTAAGTGCTACAGCTGCTAATCAAAGGGTCAGCCGTTCGAATCCCCCACGTGCTCCTTGGAAAGTCTATGGGACAGTTCTACCCTGTCCTATAGGGTCGCTATGAGTTGGAATCAACGCAACGGCAACGAGTTTGTTTTTTGGTATACCCTAGGACCCAGCAATTCCACTACCGCGTGTGAACCCCAGAGCAACTCACAAAAGGCTTATAAAGGGACTTATATGAGGACGATCGTAAAGCACTGATTTTGATAGTGAGGAGCTGTAGGCACCTATGTGCCCATCAAAAAGGAAATGGGTAGGTAAAATAAGGATGATGTCAGTTAGAAGCAATGAACATGGTTAAGCTTTAAATACAATGGTATGTGAGAAACACAAAAGCTAGAATGAGGTCTATAGCACAGTGACATTAGTGCAAATTAAACACACATGAAACAATAAATTTTATAAGTATTTTAAAAAATCAAAGAACAGAGAGAGCAAACACGTTAAAGTTGATGCCTACAAGGTCGTTGATGAAATAAAAACAGAAACAAAAGCAGATCTTGCATGAGCCTGTGTTCATAAACATTCTCCTTCATTCAAGGCAATACTTAACCCATCTTTCTGAGGAAGGAAAGGGAGAAACATTTATTGAGTACTAACTTTGGAGCAGATGTTATGTCCCCACCACTCACACCCAGGATCCAAAGATGAGTAAGAACATCCTTGCCCTTGGAAACCTCACAGTCAAGCTGGAAAAAAAGGACTGCTTAGCAAATTCTATTGACAGGTTTGGTGAAAAGTGCTTTGTTGTAAGGGATTATAACTTTATACTAATTTGTATATACAGGGATCTATTACTTTAGACATATGTAATTTTCTACCACAATGAGGACTGCAATATATCACTTTTCTGTTACTTTTTTTTTTTTTTTTTTCCTTTTTATCTGTCTGCAGTTTTGCCTAGTTTCTACTTTGGGAATACCTAAGGGTTGTCTGATGCAGAAATGTTGGAGTGCCATCTGCTGGTGGAAATGTTTTAAATTTCTATCTATTCCACAATTTAAAACAGAAAAACATCACATACTCATAGGATATTTGGGCTTGAAGGAATCTTAGAGATCATCTAGTTCAAGTTCCTGGTTTTGTAGAGGAGGAAATGTTTCCTTACAAGATTTCATCTCATCTGTTATTTGTCACTGAACATTATACAGGAAGACTCACAAAGCTAACTTGTCTAAATTTTTCCAGATAGATAAACATATACTTCTTTAAAAGGTTCTATAAGACATTTTTAAACCTTTATATAAAACCCATTTCTGAGGAAAACAATCTTAGGAGGGCAGCTTACTGCAGTGAAAAGAGAATAAGCTTAGAGTTCAGACCTAAGTTAATTTCAGCTTTACTACTTATTAAGAAACGTTAAGGAAGCTGTTAAACTTCTCTGAACTTCAATTTCCTTATTTGTAAAATATAAACAATATTCTGACTCATAGGGCTGTTGTAATAATTAGTCAGGGCACACGTAATAATAAACGCTTAGCAATGTCCGAGAAAAAATTAATGGCTAAACGAAACCCCTAATACTAATTTAAATACACTCCCTAAAAACTAGAATAAGAGATTGTCTTCTTATTATTTATCTTTGATATTTATGTTAAATATAAATAATTTGACAGCTCGAAGATATTTCATCCGATTAATTCCCAGAAGAAAATGTAAATACAAAGCAAAATATTTTTTTATAATTCACTGTATATAAGTAAAGATAACACTTCTGTTCTAAGGCCTAGCTATTCAATGTATGGTCCACACATTGAGCAACATCAGCACTACTTGAGAGCTAGTTAGAAATGCAGAATGTTTAATCTCAGGCCCCACCCAGACCTACTGAATTAGAATCTTCATTTTAACAAGTTCCTAGGTGATTCATATTCAAATTTAAGTCTGAAAGCATTATTTTAGGGGACAGCAAATAGAACCTAAGCTCCATAATTTTAGAAGTTTCCGGAACTAGCTATGCTCTGTTCCTCTTGATTAAGTTTATCTAAGTTTTAGCAAATAAGTACTGGAACTTCTTCAGTTCCTTAAAATTATACTAAACTTATCTTTGCATTCCACAAAGCAATTAGCACAAAGCCATGAAAGGAAGGGAGAAAAATATAATCCCACCATGTCATTAATAAAATGATGTGCCAAAGCCAACAAAAAGATAAAATGGACTGGGTAAACACTACAAGGAATAAGGGATTACAGAGTTTCTGTTAGTGTTGGTAAACAAGCAATTGTAAAATATGGAATAGATCAGTCAGAAACATTATAAAAATTAAAATCCTCAGATGTGCCTATGCATCTTTGTGAGAGTAATGATAAATGAAACAGCAATCTCAAACCTAGCAACAGCCAGTGGCTGCTTGAGAAACAACCCCCAGTTGCTGGGAAGCCTGGAAGTCCAGGTGGTAAAAATGCATAAACTTCATAAAGACAAAATTGGGCATGGGCCCACCTAAGCCTTACCCAGATTATCTAAAAGAAAAAAAAAATGTGCTACTCATATTCTGTGAAAACAAAAACAATCAGAAAATATTTACTTAGTACCTACTATGTACAAGGCATGATGGAATCAAAACAAAGTCAATATTATTAAAGAGAAAGAATGCACATGGAAAACTGTACAGGCAAGCAAGCAGGCAAAAACTGTTCTTGCCTGAGTAAGACTGAATATGAAAATAAAGCTGATGTCACTATAAGCTCTTCCTTCATCATCTCAGGTATGAAGTCTATCTCCCTACCTATGCAAACAAAAAATAATATTTACAATAACCAACTTTTTTTGAGCACTTATTAAGTGCTAGGCACTGTGCAAAGCATTCTAATGCATTATCTCATTTAGTCTTCACAATAACTCTGACAGGTTCTAATAGGATCATTTTAAAGAAGGAAAAAATGAGTCTTGGTGAGATTAAGTAACTTGCCTGAGTCACATAGCTAGTAAGAAGCAGCTTAAAGATTCAAATACAGGTCTATCATTGCAGAGGCTAAGCTCTTAATCACTTCGATATTCTGCATCAGTCTATGTAATATAAATGGGTTCATATATTTAGTTAGAGTTAGTAAACATTTAAATCAGTAAAGTATTTTTTTTAACATTTTTACCAGCTTTCCCTCCTTGATCAAAATGACACTCTTTTTTGTATAAAAGAGAATTTATTTTGCATAAAACAAATTTTATTTCCTTTTTCAGCAATATTGATAATTTTATTTTCTCTGTAGATTTTGTATTTGATATATAATATTTACTAATTAATAAAACTAAGTCTATATGCATGATTATATTCACTTTCATTGCACATACTATGGTTGCAGAGTAAGGCATAGAGAATCTAGCTCCTAGAAGCCTTCTCCCTAACACATGTGTGTACATTCTTGTTCATGTTCATTATCTCTCTCTCTCTCAAACATGTTCTCACTAGAAAGAGCAGCAAGCATATTTAGAACAGCAGCAGAAACCGGGAAGTTTTTGCATACTCCAAATTGTGGGTGGGCTCAAGAATCTATGGTAAGTCTGAAAGGGCTGAAGCATTCTAGGCCCTGTGAACTTAAAAAATCAACCAGCCAAAGCTCCTTTCCACAAACCTCATTATGAGAAGAAATGTTTGGGAATAGAATCCATATTGAATAGTACATAGACAACTGAGGCAAAGGAATCAGAAAGCTCAGATAAAAATTGGAGAAGAAAAGCAAAATCAAAAGATCTCACAAAGCAACTAGCCATATTTTTTAATGCAGACACACAAAAACATACAAACAGAAGAGGGAGCTATGAAGCTAGAAAAGCTCTCTTAACCTACCCCTTCTTCCTAAAAATTCAGGGAAACTAGTTTTACATAAACATGCATAACAAAAAAGAATCATAATTTAATGCTGAAAAAACTATCCCTTCAGAAATGAAGACCAATAGAGTGAATACACATAAAAGATGTTTATAAACTGCCTTAAATGAAACAAATATAAAAGCAAAAAGGAGATAAAAAGAAAAATAATAAAATAGTAAAAAAGAATTTGAGAGAACGTGACATATACAGAAAATAAGTAAAGAAGATCTAACATATGTATAATAAGAGTTCCTGAAGAAGACAAAGCAGTGGAACAGAATAAATATGAAAAGCTATAATTCAATAAAACTTCCCTCGGGGAACATCTAGCTCAGTTGGCATAATACAGTTTATAAAGAAAATGTTCTACATTCTACCTTGGTGAGTAGCATCTGGGGTCTTAAAAGCCTATGAGCAGCCATCTAAGATACTCCACTGGTCTCACCCCTTTGGGAGCAAGGGAGAATGAAGAAAACGAGATACAAGGGAAAGATTAGGCCAAAGGACCACAACTACCATGGCCTACACCAGACTGAGTCCAGTACAACTAGATGGTGCCCGGCTACCACCACTGACTGCTCTGACCGGAATCACAACAGAGGGTCCTCGACAGAGCTGGAGAAAAATGTAGAAAAAAATTTTAGCTCACGAAAAAAGACCAGACTTACTGGCCTGACAGAGACTGGAGAAACCCCGCGAGTATGGCCCCCGGACACCCTTTCAGCTCAGTAATGAAGTCACTCCCAAGGTTCACCATTCAGCCAAAGATTAGACAGCACCATAAAACAAAATGAGACTAATGGGGCACAAAAGTCCAGGACAAGGACTAGAAGGCAGGAGGGGACAGGAAAGCTGGTAATAGGGAACCCAAGGTTGAGAAGGGACAGTGCTGACATGTCATGGTGTTGTCACCCATCATCATAAAACAATATGTGTACTAACTGTTTTTAATGAGAAACTATTTGTTCTGTAAATCTTCATCTAATGTACAATAACAAAATAAAATAAAAACTTTCCTGAAAAAATTTTAAAACTGCATATTGAAAAGGCATACTGCATCACAGAATGACCACTACCTAGACATATTCTAGTAAAATATTGGATAAAAAGGAAAAGAAAATATCCTTTGAGCATGGGTAAAAAGACCAAGTTACTTATAAGGGAGAAGAAATCAGATTATCATCAGTTTTCAACAATAACACTCTATGCCAGAAGACAATAAAATAACATATTTGAGATACTTAAGGACATAAGATGTGATCCAAGGATTTTATACCCAGCCAAACTGACTCTCAGATATAAATGTCGCACAAAAACTGTTATGGACATTTAAGAACTCAAGGAACATTGTTCCCATGAGCCTTTCCAGAGAAATCTATTAGAGAATAAACTTTAGACGACCCTAATGACTGGAGAGACAGCTGTGTAAGAATTGGTGGTGAGCATTAACTATATATTTACTTAAAGAACTAAGACTAAATGGTAGTTAGAAGGGAGAGAATATAGTAGGTAATGGCTATACGTTAAAACAATGTATCCAGTACAACTATCAAAAAATGAGAAAGGATAAAAAAAAGTTGAATAGGCTTGCTGATTAACTCACAGTTATTAACTGGGAGTAAAAGGATACTACTTCAAATCAGATGCTGGGGGAGAAGGAATGGAGGAAAGAAGAAGAGGTTATCTAGCTAAATTCAATATTGCTTACATTAGAAAGCCAACAGACAATAACCAAAGAACTAGTGCACTAAGATATTATATAGAGATATCGAACTTTTAAAATACAGCTTGTTTTACTGATTTGACTGTAGAAGAATGTTAATCATTTACTTAATTATTAAAAAGTTAATTTTTTAAAAAGTCTCTAAAAATTGAAAATGAAGTAAAAAAAAGCAAACTAAATGTGTATCCATGTGGGTATATAAATGCACACAAAGGACTTTAAAACACAGTAATTATTGTAGTGAGATAAATAATAATCATATTGATAGTGGTAAGATGGAACAAAACTCAAGCTGTCATGGTAGTTATATATATTTTTAAAGTTCTCACAAGTTAGAGATGTATACTGAAGTATTTATGGGTGGAACTACACGTTGAAATTTGTTTTCAAATGCTCTAGGAAAAAATAATGGGAGGGAATATAGTTGTAAAAAAGATTGTTGAAATGTTGTAATTGTCGAATCTGGGTGATAGATAAATGGGGGTTCATTATACATTTCTATTTTGGGGGGTCTTTTTGTAACTCTTCATAATAAAAAGGTTTTTTAATGTAAAAAAAAAAATGGCCTAAGAATTTTCCTTCTCCCTCTTTGGCTCAAATGTAATCATTGTAAAGTGAGTTAAAAGCAAATATTTAACAAATGATAGACAAGGAAAATGGAATCTAAGAAAATAGAGTTCTGAATCTAAGGCACTGAATTCTGGGAGAATCAAGTCCAAGACATAAAGCCTCCCTATAAGTATGGGGCTAGTTCCCAAGAGCAACAAAGGAGAAACAGCTTCTTTCCTGGAGTTGCTTGCCGTGGATCTTTAGGCAGGGCACATAAAAAATGGGCAGATGAACAGACAGACAGACAGACAGATAAAGTATCCAGTAACTAAGAGAACCCTCAAAAAATAAGTACTACAGGAGGAAGGAGAGGCCTTTCACTACGATGGGAGCAAATGATGCCCTAGCCAGTAAGGGTATGTGTATTATTTCTGCTGTCAGGGATGTGATTTCTAAGATTCAGTCTGGAGCCAGCCCTTATAGAAGAGAAAGGCAAATAGCTCATTAGCCAATCTGAGGTCATCTAAGTTCCCTAGTAATATTTGTATAAATAAAGAATAGCTAGATGCCTGTTAACAGTATGAGGAAAGAAGTCAGGGAGACAGGAACAGAAACTAAGGACTAAATTTGGGGCTCCTGAGCTGTAATCTATCAATCAATGGACACTGAAACAGAAAGGGGGCCTTCACCTCCAGCATCAGAACTGCCTTGGCAAGAGGTAATATCTCTGAGGGCAGCTGGATGCTTTCAGAGCTTTCCAGTCTACCTATGACCAGTTCTTAGAAGGCTATAGACAGACAATCAAAATTCTCGAACAAGGATAGCGCTACAGCTATCTGAAAAACAAGTTTTTTTTTTTTTTCAATTTCAGTTTTTGCAAACTGGAGCAAGTCTTTATGTAATATAAAAACAAACTACACAACACTCAGCTGGGTAATATACTTCACCAACAGCAGACTTAGCTATTTCACTTATGGTGATGTAACTTTTAAACTACAACAAAATTCTGCAAGGGTACTCTTTTCCAGTCTACTTCTCTTTAATATCAGAACTGCAAGAGACTTAAAGAGATTATTTAATTCAGTCCTTCATTTTACATATGTGGAAACTTGGGCTTTTGAGGGGCTGGAGAGGAACAGTCACATAGCAAGTCAGTGACTGAGTTAAATCTAGAATCCACTTCCTCCAAAACCCAGTATTCTCTCAAAAAAGATTTGGGAAGGGAGAGAAGAAAATGGTACCTGGAGAACTGGAGCACTTTTGCATTCAGCTTATAATTTTTCTTATCAAGATGATGACAAGCTGAGATGAAAGCTTTAAAGTTTATCTTACTGCTGTTTGCGGTGAACCCTTTTTGTTTTCACTTCCCCTCAGTGCATCCTTGTTCTGTCTGTAGGTGGTCATGGAGATGGCATGAGCCATGGAAGCTTTCTTGACCACTACACCTCAGTACCGTAAGGGGAGAATGATCATATAAGTTATCATCCAACTTTGGGAACACTTCTGAGAGCTGAAAGTTGATTCTGACTCATAGCAATCCTATAGGACAGAGTAGAACTGCCCCATAGCGTTTCCAAGGCTATAATCTTTAGGGAAGCAGACTACCACATATTCCTCCCACAGAGCAACCGATGGGTTCAAAATGCTGACCTTTTGGTTAGCAGCTGAGCACTTTAACCACTGCTCCACCAGGGCTCCTTGAGAGCTAAAAGGGGCACTATTAATAAGTACACAAGAACAAAGGTATAAACTGGATTCTCTTGGACAAACTGGAATATATTATGGTCACCCTACTTTACTATTATCTGCTTCAGTAGTCTGGGCCAGAAAGGATCCCAGGCACAGCCGTCTCTGATCCTTTTTTAATTTAATCCTGACCCATCTTACTGCATTCCCTTGTTCCTAGGCTCCATTCCAGGCATATGCTAAAGTCCATTCTCTTTAAGCCCTCCCTCTTTTCAGCTGCAGCATCCTTCCTGGGTCTTCTTCATCCCCTCTCCCTCAACAAGATGATTGTTGGTTCTACCTCGAGAACAGCCACTATATTCCCAGGAACCAGCCTAACCAGGCTCCCTCAGGCCAGAATATCTAAGACATGGGGCTGGAAGCAGGGACAGATTACCCAAAAAGCAAGGTAGGCATAGGCTTAATTGTGCTTGCTTACTAATTATTACTAATTGTGCACAATTTCACCCAGATTTCACCCCATCAAAGGCTGTTCACTAATTTCAGAGATTGAAATTGTGCACTACGGATTAGTAAATAAATGCAATTAAGTCCATGCATACCCTGCTTACTATAAGCCGGTGCATACTGTGCTTACTGGTTAATCCGCGCCTGGTTGGAAGAGAACCCTCTAGTAGGCAGGAGTGAAGGGAAGAGATTGTTATAGGAGAGTGTATGTGTGTGTGTGTGTGCGCGTGTGTGTCTGATGTAACATCCTGGTAATGTTAATGACTAGTTAAAACACATGGTATCATGGACATAGATACTGAAAAACAGCAAAATAAAGTTAACTAAAAATTTGGTTTTATTAGTAATCTTTAATGATAATTTATATGCCCAAAATAATAATATCTTGTTCACTTTATCTTATTCACATGTAGTCGTTTGCCTAAAGTAAGTGCTTAATAAATATTTGTTGAAAAATGAATAAAACTCATTTTTGACCTATTTTATCACGTGTTGTTGTTGTTAGGTGCCCTTGAGTAGGAACTGACTTATAGTGACCCCATGTACAACAGAATGAAATACTGCAATCCCCACAATCATTGTTATGCTTGAGCCCATTGTTGCAGCCACTGTGTCAATCCATCTCATTGAGAGTCTTCCTCTTTTTCGCTGACCCTCTGCTTTACCAAGCATGATGTCATTTTCCAGGGACTGATCCCCCTGATAACATGTCCAAAGAAGCTGAGACGTAGTCTCACCATCCTTGCTTATAAGGAGCATTCTGGCTGTACTTCTTCCAAGACAGATTTGTTCATTCTTCTAGCAGTCCATGGTATAGTCAATATTCTTCACCAATGTCATTATTCAAAGGTGTCAATTCTTTGGTCTTCCTTATTCATTGTCCAGCTTTCGCAAGCATATGAGGCTATTGAAAACACCATGACTTGGGCCAGGCACACCTTAGTCTTCAAGGTGACATCTTTGCCTTTTAACACTTTTAAGTGGTATTTTGCAGCAGATTTGTCCAATGCAATACGTCGTTTGATTTCTTGACTGTTGCTTCCATGGGTGTTGATTGTGGATTCAAGTAAAATGAAATCCTTGACAACTTCAATCTCTTCTCCATTTATCATGATGTTGCTTACTGGTCCAGTAGTGAGAATTTTGGTTTTCTTTATGTTGAGGTGTAATCCATACTGAAGGCTGT
>NW_004443943.1:26002848-26033977 GCF_000243295.1 Trichechus manatus latirostris
TCAGTAAGTGCTTCAAGTTCTCTTCACTTTCAGCAAGCAAGGTTGTGTCATCTGCATATCTCAGGTTGTGAATGAGTCTTCTTCCAATCCTGATGCCCCTTTTTTCTTCATATAGTCCAACTTCTCGGATTATATTTGCTCAGCATACAGACTGAATAAGTATGGTGAAAGGATATAACCCTGATACACACCTTTCCTGACTTTAAACCATGCAGTATCCCCTTGTTCTGTTTGAGCGACTGTCTCTTGGTCTATGTACAGGTTCCTCATGAGTAAAATTAAGTGTTCTGGTATTCCCATTCTTTGCAGTGTTATCCATAATTTGTTATGATCCACACAGTCGAATGCCTTTGCGTAGTCAATAAAGCACAGGTAAACATCTTTCTGGTATTCTCTGCTTTCAGCCAAGAGCCATGTAACATCAGCAATGATATCCCTGGTTTCACGACCTCTTCTGAATCTGGCTTGAACTTCTGGCAGTTCCCTGTCCATGTACTGCTGCAACTACTTTTGAATGATCTTCAGCAAAAATTTTACTAGTCTGTGATATTAATGATATTGTTCAATAATTTCCTCATTCTTTGGATCACCTTTCTTTGGAATTGGCATAAATATGGATCTCTTCCAGTCGGTTGGCCAGGCAGCTGTCTTCCAAATTTCTTGGCATAGTCAAGTTAGCACTTCCAGTGCCGCATCCATTTGTTGAAACATCTCAATTAGTATTACGTCAATTCGTGGAGCATTGTTTTTCACCATTTTCTTCAGTGCACCTTGGACTTCTTCCTTCAATACCATTGGCTCTTGATCACATGCTACCTCCTGAAATGACTGAATGACTCTTTTTCGTACAATGACTCTGTATTCCTGCCATCTTCTTTTGATGCTTCCTGCATCATTCAATATTTTCCCGGTAGAATCTTTCAGTATTGAAACTCGAGGCTTGAATTTTTTCTTCAGTTCTTTCAGCTTGAGAAATGCTAAGTATGTTCTTCCCTTTTGGTTTTCTAACTCCAGGTCTTTGCACATGTCATTATAATACTTTGTCTTCTCCAGCCACCCTTTGAAATCTTCTGTTCAGCTGTTTTACTTCCTCATTTCTTCCATTTGCTTTAGCTACTCTACGTTGAAAAGCAAGTTTCAGCGTTTCTTCTGACATCCATTTTAGTCTTTTCTTTCTTTCCTGTCTTTTCAATGACCTTTTGCTTTCTACGTGTATGATTTTATCACATAAACACACATAAAGCAATATTACTAGTTGGGACAATAATCATAATAGTTCCACCTAGTAACACCTACAATGAGTCAGACATCATGCTTAGTGCTTTATGTATATTTCCGTCTCTACTAATGCCTACTTACCCTGCAGCCCAAGAGCTCTTCTGTGTCACTAAATGTCTTTGTCTCATTAGCATATGAAACTCTATAGAAAAGTGTTAAAAGGTCATGGTTGGTTACTTGTGTAGCATAATTACCTAGTCATAATTTTTTAAAGGAATTTTGCTTATAGTACAGGATTTTTCTACTACAAACCAGTCCCTTTCATATATGTGTCTCAAATGACCTACTAGCCCCCTTTTTTCTCCAGTGCACTCATTTGAGCATTCACAGCCTCATCTAAATTATATTTCTAATACTCTTTTCATGCATTCCAGACTTCCAAAAAAATCTGTGTTAGTTTTTGATCTGTGCTTAGAGTTTTGGAATCTCATAGCTGAAAAAAAGAAAAACTTCTATCAGTAAAAGCAGACAAGAAAATATTAAGTTCTATTCTCTGCAGGGGTTATTTGATCAGTGACACAGTACGCAGAGAGGCAAATCCATTTTTTTTCAAACCACAAAGCTGCCACTTAGTTGAATAGAAGTACCCTAGTGCACCAAATTAAATACCAGGAAGTGACTTACATACTGGAAAGAATACTGTAATATAAAAACTACTATCCTACTGTAATGAGTCCCTGGGTGGTGCAAACAGTTAATGTGCTGGGCAGCTTACCGAAAGGAGGGAGGTTTGAGTCTACCCAAAGGTGCCTTGGACGAACGGCCTGGAGATCTACTTCCAAAAAAATCACCATTGAAAACCGTGTGGAGTACAGTTCTACTCTAACACATACATGGGGTCTCCATGAGTCAGAATCAACTTGACAACAACTGGTTTTTTGGTGGTTATCCTACCATAATAGTGGGAAGTACTTATAAATTAAAATCAAGAAAAAGTGCTAATTACAATTATTTACACTGATTATTTTAAGATTATGTGCTGGGAATAGAAATACTAAAATTATGGTGTTATATTACTCAGAGTCATAATCTTTAAATTACCAAGTCAATTCTGTAAGAATGGGACACAGAGGAGAAAAATGAACAGTGATTGCCATCTGGTGGATTTTTATCTAATTACAGGAAAAATATTTAAAGCAAACATGTTGGAAAACTGCTGAGAGTTCATTTATCCCCCACTCAAATCAAGATATCCTGGGGAGGGGAGGGGGATGCATCAAAACAATCAGCTCTATCATTTTATGACTTTGTGAAGCCCAAACACACACACACACACACACACACTCACACACGTGTGCGTGCACACAAGGCTTACAGAGCAACTTGAGTAATAAAAAGAAGAATGTATTGTGATGGGAAAAACAATTTTGCTAGGATCATGGAAGGAACTAAATCCAGTCTTTACACCTGTAATGTGTTCTGTCTACGTAGAATCTGCTGGTCTGCATTTTAAAATCATGAGTGCACTGACCCAACACTGCAAAGCTTCTTTTCCTTATTCCTAGAGACAAAATCTACCTCTGTGGGATGCTTTACTTAATACTTTTCCATTTATTTGTTGTTGGTCCAAAAATTAAATCGAGGAGAAAAGTATTTAGCAAACAGTGAACACAAGGTTCAAAACAAAATAATGTGCAGAATAAGCAACATTCAACGGAATATGAGCTAATTACAGAAAACAATTTGAACTCTAAGAATCAAAGAAATTCAAAATAAAACAAAAATGATTGTTTTTTGTTTTATTATATTTTCATTTTTGTCCACTCAATTAGAAAAAAGTAAAACAAAATATTAATGCCTAGTGATATAGGAGCTCTGGTTGTGCAGTGGTTAAACACTTAGCTGCTAACTGAAAGGTTGGGGGTTTGAACCCACCAGCTGCTCTACAGGAGAAAGATGTGGCAGTCTGCTTCCCTAAAGATTACAGCCTTGGAAATGCTTTGGGGCAGTCCTACTCTGTCCTATAGGGTTACTATGAGTAAGAATCAACTCAACAGCAATGGTTTGAGGTTAGTAATATAACTAATTTTTGCCGAGGAAAAAATGATATGGGCCCTCTCATATCTTCTAGTGGAAGAAGAAAGCGATACAATTTGTCTAGGGGGCAATTTGGTAATATATACCAAATGCCTTAAAATATTCATATCTAGTAACAGAATAATTCCAATTCTAGGAAGTATACTAAGGAAATAATCAGTGTGATATACAAGAATTAATGTAAAAATATGAGCACAGAGCATTATTTATAAGATGGAAAGAACCTAACTGTCTAACACTAAAAGGATGGTTAAACAACTCATGGTATGTCCATACAATGTAATATTAGAGGCTATCCTCACAAAATTTGGCTCTGCCTGGGTCAGCCAACATCTGGAAGGACACTGATCAGCCAGAGAACTTCCAGGGATAAAAACCAGATGGTAGAAGTCTAAAAAAACATCCTATGAAGGTCAGTTGAAAAAAGGCCCCAGGAGATTTCTTAGCTGAAAAAAGGAACCAAAGAAGAGAGTCTTCAGATACTGAAGGGACTGTCACACGGAAGAGTTGTCTCCAAACTTTTTTATTGTATTTTAACAGATCAAATATACATATTAACTTATGAATTATAAAGTTACTAATTATTAAATAATGTACATTAAAAATACACAAAAATAGAAATAAAAAAAGTAGATCATCTTAATCACTCTCCTGGGATGTTTGCACCTCACTTTGAGAAAATCAGAAAGATGCTGAAGTACTTTGTTCTGTTTTATTGTGGAAAGCAGAACTAGTACTAACGGGTAAAGAGGAAAAAAACTTTTGGCTCAGTTTAAGGAAAACCTACCAAGTAAAGCTGTTCAACAAAGATGAAACAGATGCCTTGTGAGGTAGTGAGCTCGTCCACGCTTACTGAAGCCATGAAAAGGTAGGGATAGTGGAAGTGGTTGGTTCTTCACAAGTGAGAGCTCTAATTAATCTAACTAACCCTTCCACCTCTGAGAGTACCTTAGAAACCGCTCCCATTCTCCATGTTAGAAGGCATCTAATAAGAGAAATAATTAGCATTTGTGCATCCTAATGCTTTTTAGAAGAATTACCTGATCCTTGATGGTATAAATGCCATTGCACAATACAATAAAATATAAATTCTCAAATTCCTAAGGTGGAGACTTCAAGATGTCTACTTTATCTCACTTCAAGAAAAACTTATATGTAAAACTTCAAACTTACCAAATACCTCAGGGACAGAAGGACTCTTCACAATACTTTGACAATGAATACTTGTAAAGTAATACATATATCAGAATAAAAGTCTGAAAGACAGACATGGCAATTTCTGGGTTTATAAGTGATTATTATTTATACTTTCTTATATTTCCAAAATGTTCTATAATAAACACGTCTTACTTATACAATCAAAAAAAATAACAACTTTAAGAAATAAAATTTAAACTATAAGGTCAAAGAAGGATAATTAAGAACTTTCAAGATGAAATTTTATTCTTTGCATTATCATTATTACTTTATATAAATTCAATTAAAAAGTGTCTGGTAGAGATGCTGCTGCTAATGCTAATAATAACCTAATATTTCATAGATAACATTATTATGTTCTTATATTTACTATATAACTTGTTTCAGAGTATCAAAAAATTGTGGGGAAAAAGATCAGAGGGCATTTCATTTAAAAAGAAGACAGCCCCTACCAGAAACCACTTTAAATGCTTAAGAACGTAGGCTCTGGAGTCTGACAGATTTCAATTCAAGTCCCAGTTGTGCCACGTACAAGCTGTTTGAGAGTGGGCAAGTTACTGAAACTCCCTGATCTCTAGTTTCCTCACCTGTAAAATGGCAATGATGATGATAATAATAATAATACCTACTATATCAATAAGATTGCTTGAAGAAATAATGAAATAACGCATATAAAATGCTTAGCCCAATGGCTGGCATACAGTAGACGTTAGCCAAAAAAGAAAAAAAAAGAATGCTCCTTCTATCCCAGTGTGTTTAATATGATTTAATTTATAAAACTTTAATTGGTCTACAGTTTACCATAAATATATCTGTTGCATAAAGCAAGACATACCTATAAGTATACACTGTAGAACTCATTTTCAGTCAAGAACTTCTTGTGACCATGAAGCAACCAGTGGTTCTCAAACTGTAATAAGCAAATGAATCACCCAGGGATCTTGTTAAAATGTGAATTCTGATTCAATAGGTCTATGGTAGTGCCTGAGATACTGCAGTTCATAAGAACTCTCAGTTGATGCTGATGTTGCTGGTCCAATCACCACACACTGAATAGTAAGACACTAGATTATATAGAATTTAAAAGGTTCTTAAAGTCTGTTTTAATTAGGAACTGCATTCAGCTGCTTGTTACACAGATTTGACAAACAGTGGGGGGTTTTCCTCTCTTTTTCATTAACATGAAGCCTAAAGGTAAGAAGTCCAGGGCTGATATGTTGGGCCACACTGTCACCAGGGTCTCAACAACTATATTTCTACTTTGCTATCCTTAGCATTGGCATGTAGCGTCCAGTCACAAAGTTCCCTTATGGTCACAAGACAGCTGTTGGAACTCCAGCCATCACATCTAATTTCCATACAAAAATAAGGAAAGTAAGAAGAGCAAAAGACATCTCCCAGCTAAGTTATTCCTGGATGTCCCATCCAGCAATTTCCACTTATATCTCTTAACCACTCCTAGCTGAAAAAGAGGCTGAGAAATATAGTCTTTTGCTCCCTCAAATAAAATTGGGGTTCTATTTCTAAGAAGGAGAGGAGAATGAATATTGCGTAGACAATTTAAAGTCTATATAATCTAGTGTCTTACTATTCAAAGTGTGGTGGTTGACTAACTGGCATTCACTGCCACAGAAGTCAACAAATCTGGGTTTAAATCCCAGCTCCACTATACTAACTGTGTGACCTTAGGCAAATTACTTGGATTTTCTGATTTTCCATTTCCTCACCAGTAAAAATTAATATAAAAATAACCACTTCATAAAGTTGTTGAGGGAATTAAGTGAGTTAAATAAAGTATGTAAAAGTAGCTATCACACAGTACGTGTTCAGTAAACGAAAGGTTGTAGTCATTCCTTTACCAAAAGTACCAAAAGGTTACTATGCAATGAGGGAACAGAAAATAATAGTGAAATGTTTAAAAGAGACTATGTTCTAGGGACATTTTTCTGTTTAGATTCTAGACTTCAAACTGGCAAAGATAACTGATTAAGTCATCAAAATCAAAATTTACAAGATAAACTATACTGCTCTCCTAGTCATTGAGCATATATAAATTCCATGGATCTTCATTTATCATCAGAAAAAAAGAAATCTCATTTCAGAACAACAAGGTTGCAATTGTTGTTCTTTTTGATAGATGACAGTACCAATTAGGAAGGAGGAAGAAAACGGCTTCTTTTTATGAAAAGGCCGCATTGTTCTTTCCTGATACCATAGAAAGTGATGGCATATAAATGAGTTATCTCAGAGAAATGCTATAAGCAAATTACACACAGAAAGGCAGGATGATGCTGGATTTTTGGACCAAGAACATCCATTCTGATGAACATGTTGGCACTGGAAAAACAGAGGTAAAAGAGTTTAAGGTCTTCAATAAGAGTCAAGTCTTTACCTAAGGGCGTACACTTAGCTAAATTGTGAATAAAATGGTTCCAATTTTTTACACTGCAACTGAAAGACTAGCTTTCCTTTTTCAAACACTGTGGTGCATCAGAATAGCCAAGAAACGAATTTTTGAGCAGTAGGTTTTGGCAAGTTCTAAATGCAATGCATGGAGAAATTTCATAAGCAAATACGAATGCCCAATGTACATAAGACAGAAGCATTTAATAATCTCCAGCTTTGTCCCATATGGGGCTACCCAGGGCTCTTTTCAGTATGAGAAATCAAGCTATGACAAACAAAACCCATGGGAAACATAAAATGTGTTCCTCCCCCCTCGGAGACTGGCAAGTCACCAGAGGAGGCAGACTAAATAAGTTCTATATTTGCATATTGCTGTCAGGGACTACGCTGAGTAAATAAAACAGACGTGACTTTCTTGAAAAATTCCATACTCTGTATATGAAAATTCACACTGGCACATATTTTAACGTTGATGTCAGAGGAAACCCACAGGCCTTCTCAGTATATCCTTCAGAGACTGCTCCTAGCAACCCAAAAATGAGGCAGAGTGGGGGTGTGCTCAGAGCCTGTGACTGCAAGTCCAAGAGAGCTGTGAGCAGCTCTGCCATTAACTGCTGTGTGACTCTGGACAAGTCTGTTCATCTCTCTGGGCCTCAATTTCCTCATTTATAAAAACCAGGGGCTGAATTAGAAGTTCTTCAATGTCCCTTCTAACTACAAGAGTCTGAGTTTGTGAAAATCCCAGGTTTATCACAAGGGAGGTTATAGGGCCTCACTAGGCAAGAGCTCAGAGAAGGGAGAGTGAGGGGCCTTTAAGAGGCACAGTAAATGAACTGGATTGTCTGAAGAAGGATTCAGTATGATTATAACAGGGGAAAAAAGGTCAAAAAGGGAAGTGTGGGAAAAAAAATTTTGGCTATGACAAATCCGACAAAGGTCTAATCTCTAAAATCCACAGGAAAATCTAACACCTCTACAACAAGAAGACAAATAATCCCATTTAAAAATGGGCAAAGGATATGAACAGACACTTCACCAGAGAAGACATTCAAGCGGCTAACAGATACATGAGGAAATGTTCAGATCACTAGCCATTAGAGAAGTGCAAATCAAAACCACAATGAGATACCATCTCACCCCAACATTACTGGCACAAATCAAAAAACCAGAAAATAACAAATGTTGGAAAGGCTGTGGAGAGACTGGAACTCTTACGCACTGCTGGTGGGAATCCAAAATGACTCAACTATTTTGGAAAACACTATGCTTCCTTAAAAAGCTAGAAATAGAAATTCCATATGATCCAGCAATCTCACTCCTAGGAATATATCCTAGAGAAATATGAGCCGTCACACGAATAGACATATGCACACCCATGTTCACTGCAGCATTGTTCGCAATAGAAAAAAAAGATGGAAACAACCTACGTGCCCATCAACAGATGAATGGATAAACAAACTAAGGTACATACACATAACAGAATACTACACAACGATAAAGAACAATGATGAATCTGTGAAGCATCTCACAACATGGATGAATCAAGAGGGCATTATGCCGAGTGAAATAAGTCAATCACAAAAGGATAAATATTGTATGAGACCACTACTATAAAAACTCACAAAAAGGTTTACACACAAAAAGAAACAATCTTTGATGGTTATGAGGGAGAGGAGGGGTTGGAGGAAAAACACTAAATAAACAATAGATAAGTGGTAACTTTGGTGAAGGGTAAGACAGTACACAATACTGAGGAAGCCAGTACAGCTTGTCTAAGGCAAGGTCATGGAACCTCCATAGACACATCTAAACTCCCTGAGGGACCAAATTACTGGGCTGAGGGCTGTGGGGATCATGGTCTCCGGGAACATCTTGCTCAACTGGCATAACATAATTCATAAAGAAAATGTTCTACATTATACTTTGCTGAGCAGCATCTGGGTCTTAAAAGCTTCCAAGCAGCCATCTAAGACACTCCACTGGTCTCACCCCATCTGGAGCAAGGGAGAATGAAGAAAATCAAAGACACAAGGGAAAGATTAGTCCAAGGGACTAATGGACCACAACTACCACAGCCTCCACTAGACTGAGTCCAGCACAACTAGATGGTGCCCAGCTACTACCACTGACTGCTCTGACAGGGATCACAGTAGAGGGTCCCAGACAGAGCTGGAGAAAAATGTAGAACAAAATTCTAACCGCCCCCCTCAAAAAAAAAACCAGACTTACTGGTCTGACAGAGACTGGAGAAACCCTGAGAGTATGGCCCCCAGACATCCTTACAGCTCAGTAATGAAGTCACTCCTGAGATTCACCCTTTGGCAAAGATTAAACAAGCCCATAATACAAAACGAGACTAAATGGGCACACCAGCCCAGGGGCAAGGACGAGAAGGCAGGAGGGGACAGGAAAGCTGGTAATAGGGAACCCAACGTTGAGAGGGGGAGAGTGTTGGCATGTCGTGGGGTTGGTAACCAATGACACAAAACAGTATGTGTACTAACTGTTTAATGAGAAGCTGGTTTGTTCTGTAAACCTTCATCTAAAGTACAATAAATAAATAAATACTCTCAACAGCTCCAGCAACAGTTGAATCAGCAGAAAGATTCTTCTCAAAATTAAAAATTATTAAATATTATTTGCCATCTTCCATTTGCAAGGAGTGTTTGATATCGCTTTACTCTGTATCAGTTGAAAATAAAATTGCTAAATTAAAAAAAAAAAAAAAAGGGAAATGTGGCCAGACTGTGAAGGGTTTTGAATGCCGCTGCATCTTTTGAAACATTCCTATATTTATTTCATATCTGCAGTATAGTAAAGCCTCAAATGTCTCCAGTTGTAGAGAAAAGGAACAAAATGGACACTTGAAATTCATATGTATTCCCCAAATCTCCATTACCTAATAATTACTTCAACATCTCTTTCACTCCTTTCATCAGAGCAGTTAAACAATGACAAACTTCCCCCTTCCCTTTCCTAGACGCTGAGAACAGTGAAACAGCGGTTATCTGAGGCAAATAGCAAAGAACCACTGACCAATTCAAGAACCATTCCCTATCATCACTAACCATCTTGCATATCTAACACAGCCTCTACTTCCTGCCAGCCTGTTTTACGTTTAACTGTGAACACACCTCTTATACTGCAAGCTAGGTAGTATAACTTAGTTGTTAAAATTTCAGCTCTGAGTTCAAATCCAAACTCCTACACTTAATAACTGTGATCTTGAACAAGACTCTTAAATTCCCTGAGACTTAGTTTGTCAATTAAATGGGATTTCATTCATTCGCTCAAAGAGGACTGATTAAATGTCTACTATGTGTAAGGTGAGGAGCCCTCGTGTTGCAACGGTAAAGCGCTTGGCTGCTAACTGAAAGGTCAGCAGTTTGAACCCACCAGCCACTCTGTGGGAGAAAATGTGGCAGTCAGCTTCCCTAAAGATTACAGCCTTGGAAACCCTACAGGGCAGGTCTACTCTGTCTGGTACGGTCACTGTGAGTCAGAATCGACTCCATGACAATGTTTTTTGTGTTTTTTTTTAATGTGTGAGGTATAGTTCTAGATGCTGAGTGGTGAAAAATACAAGGTCCCTGCCTTCATGGTACTTATATTATAATGGGGAGACAGACAATAAAAAGGCAAACAAATAAATAATTCAGTGCTATAAAAAGAACAAAGCAGGGCAAAGTGATGTAGAGTCAGGGCGAGGGCAACATTACGTGGGATGGTGAGAGAAGGCATCTTCTGAGAAGGTGACATTTGAACGAAGACCTAAACGTCAACAAGTCAGCAATCTGAAGACCTGGGAGAAATGCATCTCAGGCAAAAATCAAGGCAAGTGCAAAGGCACTGGGGCAGTTATAAGCTTGGTATATTGGAAAGAACCAAATGAAGGCTCCTATACCTGGGGCTTAGTAAACCAAAGGGAGAGTAGTAAAAGTTTAGGTTAGAAAAATATTAATGCAAACCACTGCGTGCCTCATATTTCCATTTGTTACAGTTCTGTCCTTTTCTGTATTGAAATCTTTAAGGTTCTCAGGTCTGCTCTTTTCTCTCAGTTCTAAGAGAATTCCAGTGCTTAGCCTTGAAGCTGTGGTCCTTTCAAAATTACTAGGGAGGGAAGGAAGTCTCAAAAAGAGAGTAAGAAAAAATGTTTTCTTACCATAAAGCCACAAGAAAAGCAGGCTGTATTCTATAACAGAATGCTATATAGTGTCCTATATTCAAGAAGCAATAGAGTGTACTATTAAAAGTGTGGACACTGGAGCCAGCTGCCTGGGTTTAAATCTTGGCCTTGCCACTTATTAGATGTGTGATTTGGGGCAGATTACTTAACCTTTCTGTACCACAATTAATCAGTTACAAAATGATGATAGTAATAATATCTACCTCATGAGTTGTTGGAAGGATTAAGAGTTAACAAATATAAAGTACTTAGGATACTGCCTGGCACATAGTGTAACTGCTAAGCGTTACTAATTGTTATCTTTACTATTAGTATATTTAATAAACTATTGAGCACATTCACAAAAGTATACAATTTACTCTCCTATCTACTGTGAGAACATTTGAAAACACATAATATTGTTCTGTTTTCCATTATTATGAAAATGTCATTTGTAAAAACACAAGAAATCAGCCAGCAGTTGTTGCTTTGTCCTGTGAAAATAACCTATAACTCCTAAAATATTCCATTTCTGATTGGTTGTTTTACAACTTAATAATTTATTGCCCCAGTAATAATATTTGAATTGTTCTCTATTTTCTGAAAAGAATCAATATTTGAAAAGTTTCTTTGTTAAGCCAGAAGAGCTTTGGAATTTTCTTTCTGTTCTCTTTATAGGTCCGCTATGAGTCGGAATCGACTCCACGGCAACAGGTTTGGTTTATCATTTAAAAAAAAAAAAACCAAACACATTGATATCAAGTCAACTGCAATTCATAGCAACCCTATAGGCCAGAGTAGAACTGCCCTATAGGGTTTCCAAGGAGCAGCTGGTGGATTCAAACTGCCAACCTTTTGGTTAGCAGCCAATCTCTTAAGCACTGCACCACCAGGGCTCTTCTTCATCATTAAGGTGTAGTAAATCCTGTGACTGTTGGATTCTTTATTGAAAGAGCCTGTCTCATTTAAATTAAGATCGGTAAAGCAAGGAACAGATTGTGTAAAATCCTGTAGAGTATGGTAAAGAGTTAGGATTTTATTCTAAATGTACCATAAGATGATTAAAGTTTTAAGCAGAAGAATGACCTAATCTCATTGACATTTTTTAGAAGTTCATGTTGGCTGTCATGTGGAGAGTGGATCATAGATAAGAATACAAGTAGGGAGATCAGAAGGTTCCGTGGGAAATTACTGGGCTTGGGCTAGAGTGGTAGCAGTAAAGATGCCAAGAAGTAGACTGAAATGGGATATATTTTGAAAGCAGAGCCAAAAAAGACTGGTTGATGGATTAGAGATAGGGAGTGAGGGAACAAGAGAATATTAACACTACTTAACCTCATAGGATTGTAAAGACTAAATAAAATGGCATTTTAAATGGCTTAACATTGTGCTTGGCTTCACTCAATAAATGGTGGCTGCAATTATTATTATTGTTTTCTTTTATATCTCTACAGAGTCAAGCACTGTACCTTGTAAATAGTAAGTGCCTAATAAATGGTTGTTTAAAAATTATCCCTTAAATAAACTTCATATTTTTCAAGAATGTTCTACTTGCCTTGAAGACTACTTAACATTTGATAACTTGTTTTTCTCGTCTTGGTACTGAATGTGTACTTGGTACATGGTAGTGTGGATGCATTCAAAAATTATTTTTAAGTATTAAAACCATGATTCTTTCATTCCCTCCACAACACCATACACAGAGCTGGAAATTATGGAGGTAATAAAAGAAATACCACCTCTGCCCGTTGAGATCTGTTTGGCAAGTGTGGCTTACAATCACTCATTAACCAGATTAATGACAACCAAAAAACAATATGATGAAGTACAAAACTGAAGGTTATAGACAAAAATACTATAGGAATTCCAAGGAAAAAGAGATCATGTGGACTGGAGTGGTCTAAGAAAGTTTTATGGCAGAATTGGCACTTAAACTGGACCTTGAAGGTTTGTACCAGTGAAGGCAGAGGGAAGGAAGACATTTCCGAATCAAGGTATGATAAGCAGGGGAGTACAGTATGTGTGATGAAGGGTCAAGAAGATAGACTGATATAAGAGAAAGACCTGAAATGTGAGAGTGTGATTAAATAAGTAAGATAAAGCAAAATTCTGAAAGCTCCCAAAGTTCAATCTCAGAAATAATTCTAAAAGTTCAGGCAAAACAGCTTTTTTAAAAATAATTAGAGAAATGAAATAACAAAGCCTCTCCCAACAAAGGAACCCTCGTGGCGCAGTGGTTAAGCACTTAGCTGCCAACCAAAAGGTCAGCAATTCAAACTCCAGCCGCTCTGCAGGAGAAAGATGTGGCAGCCTGCTTCTGTAAAGATTATAGGCTTGACCCTATGGGGCAGTTCCACTCTGTCCTACAGGGTCATTATGAGTCAGAATTGACTCAGCAGCATTGGGTTTGGTTTGCTGGTTTTTTCTCCCAACAATTACAACTTATTATAAAGTTACGATAAATAAATCAATGCTATTTTGGCACAACAATAAACAGACAGCAATTCCACTCCTAGGTATATACCCAGGAGAATTGAAAACATATGTATACAAAACTCACATATAAAAACCTGTACACAAATGTTTATAACAGCATTATTCATAATAGCCAAAAAGTGGAAACATCCAAATGTCCATAAACTAACGAATGGATAAACAAAATGTGGTATATCAATACAATGGAATAATATTCCCCCATAAAAATGGAATGAAGTGCTGATACCTGCTATAACATGGACAAACCTTAAAACATTATGCTAATTGAGAGAAACTAAACACAAATGTCCACATAGAATATTATTCCATTTATATGAAATGTCCAGAATAGGCAAATCCATAGAAACAGAAAGTAGGTTAACAGTTGCCAGGGAATGGGAGGGGAGTGGGTAATTGGGACTGACTGCTAACAGGTACAGGCTTTCTTTTTGTTGGTAACAGAAATGTTCTGGAACTAAATAGTGGTGATGGTTGCACAACATAGAAAACATACTAAAAAAACCACTGAACTGTGCACTTTAAAATGGTGAATTTTATGTTACATGCATATCTCAATAAAAAATAATGTAAAAATAAATAAAATAACCGAGAAACATATCTGACTTTATGTAAGAATTTAATATATTAAATGAGAGTCATCATGAAGCAAAAACTTAGTGAGCCAAAAAAAGAAACAGCAAATCCACAATTAGAGTTGGAGATTTCAATACTCCTCTCTCAGCAACTGATGGAACACATGGGGGAAAAAATCAATAAAAATTGAGAAGACTTGAACAACACTATCAACCAACTGGACCTAACTGATACTTATGGAACATTCCGTCCAGCAACAACAGAATACACATTCTTTTCAAGTACACATGACACATTCCCAAGATAAACCAAATGCTAGGCCAAAGACAAAGCCTCAACAAATTTAAAAACATTGATATCATGCATAGCATGTGCCCTGATCACAATGGAATTAAATTAAAAACCAGGAATAGAAACGTATCTAGGAAATTCCTAAATATTTGGAAATTAAAGAACACACTTCTGAATAACTCATGGTTCAAATTAGAAACTATTCTGAAGTGAATGAAAATGAAAACCGAATATATTAAAATTTAGGGGAAGCAGATAATGCAGTACTTAAAGGAAAGTTTATAATTTCAAAAGAGGTGTGTTAGTTTTGATCCTCAAATAAGCAGACACCAAGAAGGGATTAAATGTGCAAAAGACTTATTGGGGAAAATACTTGTGAAGGATAAAGAGAGAGGAAGTAGGAATAGGAAGGGAGAGCCTTCAGAATGCAAGTCTGAGATGTGTGATAGGAGAAAAAGAAGAAAGGACTGGATAGGAAGAGCCTCAGACCACAATGCAATTCGAGCCAAGACTGCCAGTTGTAAGAATCCCATGTTAGGCAGGAATGGTTTGATTCCAGTACACCCAGTGTGCTCAGTCATTAACTGGGAGTAGCTTGGGGGAAGCGTGGCCTGACGTGGAGGCCATGGTGGATTCAAAGGTGTGATAGCTGGAGGCTATCAAGCAGCTATGTTCCCCACAGCAAGTTGATGAGAAATTGGAGTAGGAAACCTCCGTACTCACCAAAAAGAAAGGTCTAAAGTCAGTGATCTAAGCTTCCATCTGAATAAGCTAGAAAAAAATAAAATTCAACCCAAAGTAGTAAAATAATAACGAGCAGAAATCAATGAAATACAGTAGAGAAAATTATTGAGACCTGATGTTGGTTCTCTGGGAAAAAAAAAAATCAATGAAATTGAAGTCTCTAGCTAGTCCAATCAAGATAAAAAGAGAGAAGATACAAATTACCAATATCAGGAATGAATGAGAGGATATTACTAAAGAGCCTACAGACATTAAAAGCCTAATAAGAAAATACTTCATACAACTTAATGCCAATAAATTTGACAATTTAGATGAAATAGACCAATCTCCGAAAGACAGAAATTACCAATATTAACACAAGAAGTAATAGAAATCTGAAGAACCTTCTATCTATTAAAGAAATTGCATTAGTAATTTAAAACGTTCACAAAAAGAAAACTCCAGGCCCAGAAGTTTCACTGGTGAATTCTACCAAACACTGAAGGAAGAAATAATAACAATACTACACAGACTCAGAAAAGAGGAGGAGGAAATACTTCCTAACTCATTTTATGAGTCCAGCATTACCCTGATGCCAAAACCAGATAAAGACATTTTAAAACTACAAACCATGAACATAGATGCAAAAATACTTAACAAAATATTAGCAAATTGAATTCAGCAATAAATAAAAAGGATAGTCTATCATGTCGAAGCAGAGTTTATTCCGGGAATGTAAGATTGGTTTGATATTTGAAAATCAATGTAATTCACCATACTAACAGAGTAAAGAAGAAAAAAACATCTAATCACCTCAGTGGATGCAAAAAATTTTTGACAAAATTCAACACCCATTCATGATAAAAACTCAGCAAACTAAGAACATAAGGCAACTTTTTCAACCTGATGGAGAGCATCTATTAAAATAATAATTTTAAAAAAACCTACAGTTAACATCATATTTAATAGTCAAAGACTGAATGTTTTACCCCTAAGATCAGGACAAAGCAAGAATGTCCACTCTCACCATTTCTATTAATATTGTACTGTTGTGGCCAATGCAATAAGGCAAGAAAAAGAAATAAATGGCAAACAGATTGGAAAGGAAAGAGTAAAACTGTCTTTACTTGCAGACAACATAATTGTGTCTTAGAAAATTCTAAGGAATCTACACTAAAACTAATAAGTGAGTTAGTAAGGCTGCCGGATACAAGGTTAATATTTAAAAATCACTTATATTTCTACAGTAGCAATGAACAGTGGAAATTTAAAAACAAAATCATTTACAATAGGATCAAAACAGATGGAAAAAATGGAGAAATAAATTTAACAAAAATATTTATAAGATCTGTATAATGAAAACCACAAAATGCTGCTGAGAGAAATTACCAGTAGGGTTGAGCTCCAGTTGCCCTAACTAGCTAAATAATGCACTCTTTATTGGCTTCTTTCCTTTCACTGTCTCAGTTCCCCACTCACCTACCACTGTTCCCTGCCGCTATCTCCCATATAAACTGCTTGCACTTGAATCATTGCCTCAAGGTTTGCTTCTGGGAAAACCAAAACTAAAATAGGCTCCATTCAAGATACAGCCTTTTACGAGAGTGAAGGTTTCCCTGCCTCTCGCCCTTCCCCTCATCCCACAGGGCTAGACCTTTCTCCCCTGTGCTCTCACAACACTTTAATTATTCCTCTGTGATGATAGTTATCAGCCTCCTAATGTGTTGCTGAGAGGGACACATCACCTATGCAATATTCCTGCCAGAAATATATAATCTGAATCTAATAATGAGAAAACAAAGGGCATTCTGAAAAATAACTGACTTGGACTCTTCAGAAACATCAGTGTCATGAAATACCCTCTTCCCACACACACAAAAAGAAAAGACTGAAGAACGGTTCTAGATAAAATGAGGCCAAAAAAACATGACAACTAAATGCAATGTGTGATCCTCGATTGGATCCTACATTTAACAAAACAGAAATAACCTTCAAGGACATTATTGGAACAATTGAAGAAATTTTAAAATAAACTATATATCAGATAATAAATCAATGTCAAATTTCCTGTTATAAGTACATTGTGATTATGTCGGAGAATGTCTTCGTTCTAGAGGTAAAGTTCCATGATGCAGCAACTATCTCAAATGGTTCAGAAAAAAAAGTAGGTAGGGAGGTAGGTAGATAGGTAGATAGACATACATAGATAGAGGCAAAATGTTAACAACTGGTGAGTCTAGGTGAAGGGTCTATGGGCGTTCATTGTACAGAAGTTTCTGAAAGTCCTGAAATTTTTCGAAATAAAATCTTGAGGGAAATAAAAGGTCACAGGAACTAGCTTGAAGTAGTTTCCATTGGCCAAATTTGGAAAATTTGAGCATAAAAATAACTTATTTGATTGTAAAACATTAAATAAAGTAATGGGTTTTAAAAAAGCAAAATATATAGAACTTATCACAGTGCATTAACATTAATACCAACTGCATCTCCTTGAATGTTATTAAATGCCTGGAATGTGCAAACTTCTTTATAAGGATAATCTCATTAATTCTCACTATAATCTTATAAAATAGACATTTTTATAGTCTCATTTTTCAGGTGAGAAAAGTGAGGCTTAGAGAGTTTGGGGTAAGCAGTGGATCATGGCTTTGAACTTGAAATTCATTCTTAATCACTATCCTGCACTTGGAAGTCTCTAACTGCCTCTCACAAACAACACAAAGGCAGAGATTTGTGTCATTTATCTTCACATCGCCAGCATCTAGTGCAAAGCTTCACATAGAGTAGAAATTCATTAAATGTTGAATTATCTTTTTTTGTTTGTTTGTTTATTGTTGTAGTTTAAGTGAAAGTTTACATTTCAAGTGAGTCTCTTTTACAAAAATTTATACATACATTGTTATGTGACCCTAACTGCTCTCCCTGTACTGTGACAGCATACTCCTCCTTTCCAGCCCTGATTTCCCATGTCCATTCAACCAGCTCCTAACCCTCTCTGCCTTCTCATCTCACCTCTGGACAGAAGCTGCCCGTTTAGTCTCATGTATCAAATTGAGCTAAGAAGCACACTCTTCACGAACATCATTTTATGTCCCACAGTCCAGTTCAATCTTTGTCTGAAGAGTTGGCCTTGGAAATTGTTTTAGTTCTGGGCTGACAGAGTCCCGGGGCCATGCCTTCCAGGGTTCCTCCAGTCTCAGTCAGACCATTAAGCCTGGTCTTTTTACTAGAATTTAAGTTCTGCATCCCACCTTTCTCCTGCTCTATCAGGGACTCTCTGTTGTGTTTCCTGTCAGGGCGGTCATTGGTGGTAGCTGGGCACCATCTAGTTCTTCTGGTCTCAGGCTGATGAAGTCTCTGGTTTATGTAGCCCTTTATCTCTCTTGGGCTAATACTTTCCTTGTGTCTTTGGTGTTCTTCATTCTCCTTTACTCCAGGTGATTGGGACCAATTGATGCATCTTAGATGGCCATTTGCAAGCTTTTAAGACCCCAGACACCACTCACCTAATGAATTATCTTAAAACTAATCCCATAAATAGATGTGTCTGTTCAGGTCCTCTGAAAAGCAGACACCATGATGGAATCAGATGTCTAAGAGATTTGTTGGAGGAAATGCCTTTGAAAGATTAAGGGAAGAAGGAGTGAGAGTAAGTGGGGAGAGCCTTCAAACTGATGCAGGTATGATAACTTGTGAAAGAAGAGAGGCAAGGATGGAGATTGCGTAGAAAGAAACTCAGACTGTAGCACAGCTCTGTGAAAGTCTTGGTCAGGCCAAAAGAGAGTCTCCAAGCAAAGACTGCCCATTAGAGGAGTCCCATGTCGGGCAGAAATGGCCCAACTCTAATAACCTAGCCGAGCTTAGGCACTGGCTGGGAGTTGGGGTGGAGGCTGGGAGGAGGTGGTGCTCAGCCAACTATGTTCCTTGCAGCGGAGCACCTCCATGGCTTCCATACCAACTTAAAATGTTTTCCTTAAGAAAATAGAAATTACCAGGGGCTTAGGGGCAGGGGCAAGTGGGGACTTACTACCTAATGGGCATAGAGTTTGTGCTTAGAGTGACGAAGACATTTGGAAACAGATAGTGATGGTAGTTGCACAACACTGTGAATGTAAGTAATGCTACTGAATTGTACACTTAAAAACAGCTAAAATGACAAATGTTGTTCTACGTTACGTATATATGTGTATATCTGTATATATATGTGTATGTGTGTAGAGAGAGAACACATGCCCTGGTGGCTCAACGATTAAGGTCAGCTGCTCCTCAGAAGAAAAGACCTGGTGATCTGCTTACATAAAGAGTACAACTTAGGAAACTCTATGGGGCAGTTCTACTCTGTCATATAGGGTCACTATGAGCTGAAATTGATTAGACAGCAAACAACTATATCAATGTACATATCCACAGTAAAAAAAAAATTAACCAAAGAAAGAAAATAGGAATTTCTCCCAAATGGTCAAGAGTGGCGTCTTACATTTGAAAATCAGTAGCACTCATATCTCAATGTATAGATTCACATTTCTGACATTTCAAGCTCAGTTATCAGCCATTATTTTGTACAAGTTGCTCATCTTTAACAACTGGTAAATAAGAAATCTAACTGCTGAGCAGTAAAAGTTCCTTATATTAAAAATGGCTCCTGATAGGGGATCCTAAAACCAAACCAAAACAGAAGGAAGCTTTGTGCAATACTGCTTTGTCAGTGGATTAAGGCAGCATGAGATTAGATTCTTCCAGAAGCTAAAAGAGTTAGGTCATGCCATGTTTCAAATTTCATGGATGGAAGTGACATAATTATTTGATTTAGAAGAATATAACAATGGCATCATCAGTAAATTGAGAAATTTAACATGAAGAGAGTAAAGGTGAAGAAAGACCCCAGGCAAGTCATTTCTCAGCACCTCAGTTTCCTCATCTGTAAAATCAAAGGGTGGACTACATTATATAATATTCTTCAAATTGTGTTCCAGGGAGGTCTGAGCTGGGGAATCAAGAGTAGGATATCAAGTTGCTAGGAGTAGGGGTAGGGTAGTTTCGTCAAACTCTATGTTGCCTATCTCTTCTTCAACTAGGGGAGCTTTGCCTATGTTCCGTGTATAATTTTATGTTGTATACTTTGTATATACACAATTCAAAGGAATTCTTCCTCTAAAATACATGTTTAAAAACAATTATATATCTTAAAATCCTGAACTTTTAGAAAGTCTTGACCCTGGAATGGAGGGAAGGCAGAAAAGGAGGACAAAAAAGACTAACATAAGACAAAGAACTAATGAAAAATTAATCTCTTTTCCACCAAAATGAAAATGATGGAGAAGACATGGGATTGGGAATCAGGGAACTCAACACAGGAGAAAGGCAAAGGGAACCCCAAGGTGATAGTGAAGGAGGCAGCTGTGCAGCGGCCTAGAGAGCAACCAGTGAAGGAAGATAAAGCGCCACAAGGAGGACAGAGTTAAGGAAGAAAAAAATAGGAAACTGGTAGATTACCTTATGTGTTTCAATGAATTGAGGGGGCATAGTAGAGAACCTGAGATGAAATAACAATTAAAAAAAAAAAAAAACCATTGCTGTCGAGTTGATTCTAACTTATAGCAACCCTACAGGACAGAGTAGAACTGCCCCCATAGAGTTTCCAAGGCTGTAATCTTTACAGAAGCAGATTGCCACATCTTTCTCCCGTGGAGCAGTTGGTGGGTTCAAACGACCGACCTTTCAGTTAGCAGTTGAGCACTTTAACCATTGCGCCACCAGGGTCCTTGAAATAATGATAAAAAAATTAACCAGGTAATTCTTAACTCCAGGGAAAATAAAATTTGTGTAAGAAAGAAAACTTAATCATAGCTCAGCTGTGAATATTTTCACAGTATTAGTAAATATTAAATACTGGCAAACAGAAAATTATAACTACATTGGAAAACAAGGAGGGGGAAGGGTGTAAGGCAGTATAAAAGAATTGAATCCTCATCTCCCAATGAAGGAAGCCAATATCTAAGATGCATAAATCAAGAAAAGACTTAAAAATGATTGCCTTAAAAAAAAAAAAGATTCCCTTTGAAGAAGGAGAATCAGAGATAGGGAAGGGGGGAGCCAAGGACTTTTCTTTTCCTGTTATAAACCTTGTAGTATTATTTAACTTTTTAATTATAGCTATATATATATCCTAGATTGGATCTGCATTTAACAAAACAGAAATAGCCTTAAAGGACATTACTGGAACAATTGAAGAAATTTTAAAATAAACTATATATCAGATAATATATCAATGTTAAATTTCCTAAGTGTTATAAGTACATTGAGATTATATAG
This sequence comes from Trichechus manatus latirostris, assembly GCF_000243295.1. NCBI lineage: Eukaryota > Metazoa > Chordata > Mammalia > Sirenia > Trichechidae > Trichechus > Trichechus manatus. Next base: position 26,024,327 of record NW_004443943.1, read on the forward strand.
GAGAATGCTTTTGTTCTAGAAGTAAAGTCTCACGATGCTGCAACTATCTCAAATAGTTCAGAAAAAAAGTAGGTAGGTAGATAGCCAGACAGACAGACAAACTATGGTAAAATAGTCAAAGTTCCTAATGACTTCACACTTTCCCTAAGGCCATGCCAGTTAACTTTTAAGGTTGGGAAGATGAACACAGGTATCTGAAGACATATATATGATAAAACAAATTTGTTTTAAATTAAGTTTATGCCCTTGTAAAGTGATAACATGTATAATAAAAGCATACTACGTGCACCTTTTTTTTAGAGTTGGGGGAGGGGAAAGGAGTCATCTTAAATTCATGGTTGGCTTCATTTGGGTTCAGTGTAGTTACAATGGAGAAGTGACTCAAACCGTAGAGCGAAAAAGCTTGTAAGCTTTTAAAAGTCAGAATCCTAAGTATCTCATTCATCTCTGTGTCCCTCGCGTCTAGCACTATGCCTGGCACCTTGAAAGAGCTCTAAAAGAATTATTGAATAAGCTTGGATAAAGCCTTCGGATGTCACCATTAGGTATATTTTCCTGCATTCCTGCCACTGAAGCCCAAATGACAACTGAGCAGCTCACTATTGTTGGATCCATCTTTTCACTGTAGAGGGATCTCATTTGATTTCCCAAGAACAGCTGACTGTCAGTGGAGCAACCAGGCTGAACGGATTTCCTATCTCGGATCAGGTGGTTCTTGTGTTTCTTTGGTTACTGCTTCATTTATGGCCTGTTAGCTCAGTGGCTTGGGTCACACAGTTGAAAGGAAAAGAACAGCTGGTTCCTAGTTACGAACTTCCCATGAACTGTGTGGAAAAAAAAACATTTTTTCTGAGCCTTACTTTCCACATTCATAAAAAAGGGTTATACCAAACAATCTCAAAGGTCTCATCCAACTTTAACATTCTATGACCCTAGATGATCCACGCAAGTTACTGTTGGAATGCAAGGTGTGTGCGCTGTTGCCCAAAACTTTCTCGAGCTGCTGCATTTACAAACGTGAAGATTTCTGAGGACGTCTGGAGGTTTACTCAGCATTTCTAATCAAAATTAGTAAGTCTAGAGGATACTTACTGACTTTTAGCAATTATCCAGAAACAATTTTTGGCATGATGTAAGAGCAAAGGCTAAAAGTAACTGCTGAACAACCAAAGTAACTCCAGCTCAAGTGAACCCTGCAGTACGCCCTCCGTACGATAATAGCAAATATATGGGTATTCTGTTCCCAGAAGGAATACTGGAAAGGAAAGCATTACAAGTAGGATTAAAGTGTGAAAGAGTTTACAATGTTGACATCTTATAGAATAATATGAATTAGCACACAGGGTCATAAGAGGTGGGTCAGCCAATGGAGTTCCAGTCCTGATTTCACAGTTGTCTGTTCTTCATTTGTTTTTCATTTCTGCCCTCTCCAGTTAGTGGTTAGAGAATCACGGAGTGTTAGCGCCAGAAGGGACCCTGGAAATAATCTTAGGTCCTAACTCCTTGTTGTTTTCTTATGAAGATCCTGAGGCCCCAAGAGAAAAGATTCCCCCAAAATCACACTCATAGTAAGCGGTAGGGCTGGGCCTACCACCCAGATCTTAGACTGTCTGTGGGTCTGTGCATTTTCTTCCTTGGCTCACATTCTCTCTCTTCCTCCCTAATTCTCACTCTCATTTAGTTATTTAGTTATAAAAGATAATGGCCTGTAGAGGGTTCCAAACTGCCAAGTAAATCACACTGTAGTGAGCCCCACTGAGAAAGGCCTGTGCAGGTGTCCAGGCAGAGAAAGGAAAGCTAGATTCTTCCTCTCAGCCCTTGGCAAGCTCCAGTCTCCTCCAGCGAAATTTAATTGAAATGTGCAAAGATGAACAAAAAGTTAGAAACATGAGGGGGCTGACTAAATGGCTTTCCGAGGAATAAATAAAAGGTTGTCAGGACCCACATACCATGTTGGTTTGAAGATGTCCTAGAAACAGAAAATTTTAGAGGGAAAGGGGAAGAGGAAAGTAGCCAGACATGTCACATTGGAAATGTCTGAAAACCAGATGGGAACTGGCTAATAACAGAAGAGGTAAACAGTTGAGAAGTAGGCTGGAAATTTCCATCAGAAAACATTCTCCTTTTATTCATTCATCTAATAAATACGTTCTGAATGCCTACTATGTGTATAAACTCTACTAAGCCTAGCAGGAGATATTCAAAACATTAAAATGCAGTCCCAAGTCATCAGAAGCTTGTAATCCAGTTGTAGGGTAAGACAAATGATTAAAGAAGCATTCAGAGAGTGCTTACCACATGCTTGGCACTGTGCTAGGCGCTACGTATTACAGAGATAAATGAGACAGCCCCTACACCCGTGGAACTCACATTCTAAAGCAATGCTGTCCAATAAAAATATAATATGAACCACAAATACAAGCCACATATGTAATTTTAAATCCTCTAGAAGCCACATTAAAAAAGGTAAAAAGAAACAGGCAACTGGAAAGTACAGCCATACTTCTACTGACAAAACAATAGATACCAATGATAGGCTTTGCTATCAAAAATTTATTTATCATAAATAACAATAATAAGGCAGCATGGTAGAGCAGATAGAGATATGGCTTTGGAATCAAAAGACTTGGGCTGAAAAATTTGAAACAAATGGCTTAACTCTTTTGAGGCAGAGTGTCCTCAGCTGTGGAATGGGAATATAAACAAAACTTAAAATTACTGTGAAGATCACATAAGATGACTCAGGTAAAAATAAATCAGAAAGTAATTTGGTGTTATTTCCCAGCCTTTTCTTAAGTTACTCTTTCTTCCTCTCTAGGTAAGCTGGGTTTCAAGTCCCTATTCCTTTTGCCCTATGTCAGCCTGTTTTTACTTCGCTAACCCGTGGCCTCAGGGCCAAGGAGATAGAGCTCTCCCGTAGCCAGATAATTCCTATCACGCCAAAATCAGTGAGAAGTGAACCATACATCAGCCAAGCTTAGGCTTTATCTGTATATCAGAGGATACCACTGCTTCTTCCTTCTCAACCCCAGCCACTAGCAACATGGTGTTCAGAGAAACAGAACTCCCCTAGTCTTCTCCGCATCCAAGCTGATTTAGATGAAAAGTATTTTACCCCCATTAGTAATCAAGACATTTACCATAAAAAAATTCAAATATGGTCAGTATTAAACTTATATATAAGCTGTATTTCACCAGTTTGTTTTAAAGTCAAATACATTTTCCTACAGAAACTCAAATTGGTGATTAACTCGATCCACACAGCTAAAATTGTCTATAATTCAATAAAAACTGTGGCAAATATAAGATGGTTTTAAATTTATAAATGGTCTTCTTAACAAGTAGTCTCCAGGAACAGACCTCTAATAGTCCCAGATGAGCCAGTGCATTCAAACTCATAAATGACTGATATCAGATCAGACTTTGCTCTAAAATAGTGGGAGATATGTAAAAACACTGGACTGTGGAATGGCAGCATAGGGGAGACTGCAATGAAAGTAAATCTGTTCCCAATGGAAACTAATTTCAGCATTCTCTGGACTACACCAGCTCACCTTGGGCCCACTAAGGCCACAATAAAAGTCCATCATTACCCCTTAAATAAGTCCTTACTTTCTCTGAGCTCTTTTTCACTAGCAAAATGCCAGGCTTACTTCACAAGAAAGTATATATGAAATGTTTTATAAGTGTTGATGGGATATCTGGTTGTAAAGACTGCTATTGTTCCTTTCTTTGATCTCTATGGAGAAAGAGGAAAATGGAGAGGAGAAAGGAGAACAGCAAGAGAGGTTTGTAGCATCAAAATTCCTAAGGACTTCACACTTTGCCTAAGGCCATCGCAGTTAAGGATGGGAATGTGAACACAGGTATCTGAAGACAGAGAAAACGCCAATTTACAATCAAAACTTCCCAGATCCCACCTTCTGCTTCATAGCTTCAAGGACTATGAAGATACTTCTCAGTCACTGGGGCTTCTAAAAGAACCTACGTTCCCTTCTGACAGCACAGGTCAAGTACCTCAGCAAACCTTTCCTATCCTTTATTGTGATATCCTACAAAAGTGATTACTCCACTAGGAAGTAAAGTTCTTAACCCAGCCCTTTCAAATAGTGCTACCCCAGGCTGGTAGAACTAGAATCCAAAGTTGGGTCCAGATATCAGGTCCAGTTTTAAATGCTCTGGTTCAGAGAATCCACCATCTATATGTATGTGGGATAATAAGGGTTCTGAGAAGAGATGAGTCAAGGGTAAAGGGCAGATAGGTGTGGTTTGACCACATCCAGACCTCAGGACACCAGAAGGCATGGTACATACAGTTTCCAGGTACAGGCCAGGTGTACTTTGCTGGCTAAGGTGAGAGATTCCAAGAGAAATCCCAGAAAATCCACCCTCAACTTTGCCTAACTCCTGCTTAAGCTTTAAGTTATCATCTTGGATAACACTGCCTCCAGAAAGTATCCCAACTCCCCAAATCTAGCTTCTTTAACATTATTCCCCTAAACATTTCATGTCACAGAATTGATCACATTGTAGTATTTCCTGTTTAACTGCTTTCTAGTTTAGGGGCCTTCAAAACTTTGCTCACATAGCCCCCGAAAGATTTTTTTTTTTAAAATATGGACCTCTGAGCACTTACGTTTCCATGTAGGATAGAGTAGTCTGAAGCAAGTAAACATCACCACTTAAAATAACCAGAAAAGCTGGGTAGATTACAAAAAATCATATATTTAAAGGTATCAAAGAGCTGCAAAGGCAATAGGGACTATCAAGAATAAAATTCCAGACAGCAGAGAACCATTCAGAGATGATGTAAGGCCCTACAGTATTTTGGGGGAATTTTCCATTTCTGGTACAGGCTAATGGATAAGAATCTGGACTTGGGTCAACTACAGGAATTCTGCTAAAGTCAGAGAAATCAACAAAAGCTTTTGACAGCTGCCTGGGCTGGAGTGACAAAATTGGAGATCTGAGAAGCTTCAAACACAAGGCCAGTTTCTTCCTCATCATATTTGCTGAATTCCTAAGATAAGCCAAACTTTCAGAAAAGCAGAGTGGAATTTCCCATAGTTTATGGATACTTAGGAGACAAATGCTAGCTAAGAAATGGGGCTTTGAATATAGCCAGTGAGAAGAGAAAGCCCCGGAGGGAGCAAGGGATTAATACTAACATCTGTAACCACTTTTTTCCTCCTGCCATTAGTCAATATGGGCACAGCTAGAGGTGTCAAGCATTGGTGGTTCAGTGGTAGAATTCTTGCCTGCCACGCAGGAGGCCTGTGTTCGATTCCTGGCCAATGCAACCCTTTCACTTTGGAAACCCTGGTGGCATAGTGGTTAAGAGCTACAGCTGCTAACCAAAAGGCTGGCAGTTGAAATCCACCAGGCGTTCCTTGGAAACCGTACGGGGCAGTTCTACTCTGTCCTATAGCATCGGTATGAATCCTCGATACGAGTGGGAATCAATGGCAATGGGTTTTTTAGAGGCTGAGAATCTAGGTTTGTCAGAAGGCCACTTCTGTAGACTAGAGAAACCAGTAGAGTTCAGCAGTTGTGTAGGGCCAGAGCACCAAACCAAAAACTTGAGAGATCTCAAACCCACAGCCATTTTCCTCTTTAAGAAATGTGCAATATTTTGAAACCTCATGAGGTGGAAGCCTAAAGAGCCTCTAAAAACCTCTAAAAAATAAAGTGAAAATTTCTGCAGTCTTAGTTCTAAACAAAGGCCCCCAGGCTCTCAATGAAAAGCCCTGGAAAACCATGCCCTCCAAAACCAAAAACCTGATTCCAACTCATAGTGACCTTATACCATGCCCTAGGAATAGGGAAAAGAGAGGTGGACTAGATATGACCAAAACTGAAAACAGCATTGACCCAAATAAGTCTATAACCAAATTAAGGTGATTAGGCCCCCGTTCTTTCTTTTTAGTATAAAAAGGAGTGAACCCTCTCTGGTGTAAGATACTATCATCTGAAACATCTACGTTATATATTCCATCCTGATATTAAAAAAAAAAAATTAGTAGGTATGCAAAGATAGGACCCCATGACTGATAACCAATAAAAACAGACCCATAGGTAATCCAGATATTGGAGTTAGCAGATAAGGAATTTAAATTGTCTATGATTCACTGTCGAGGGGTATTAGTTTTCTATTATTGCTGTTAAAACAACATAAATTTATTATCTTAAAATTCTTAAGGTCAAAAGTCCAACACAGTTTTCACTAGGCTAAAATCAAGGTGTCAGCAGGGCTACACTCCTTTCTGGAGGCTCTAGGGAAGTATCTTTTTCCTGGTCTTTTGCAGCTTCTAGAGGCAGCCCACATTCCTTAGCTCACAGCCCACTTCCTCCATCTTCAAAAACAACAATATTGCATCTCTAACCATTCTTCCCTAATGGCATCTCCCTCTGACTACAGCAAGGAAAGGTCCTCTGCTTCTTAAGGACTCTTCTGATTAGACTAGACTCACCCGGATAATCCAGGGTAATTTCCCCATCTCAAGGTCTTTAAATTAATCATATCTGCAAAGTCCCTTCTGCTATGTAAGGTAACATATTCACAGGTTCTGAAGATTAGAAAGTAGATATCTTTGGGGGCCATTATTCTCCCTACCACAAGGGCTTTAGCAACCTCCTCTGATGCCTCTTAGAACTCTGGACCACCTAAAATGGTCATAAATTGTTCACTGATTTATGATACAAGAAACTACTCTCCTCGACCCCACACTACAACACTATCAGAGTGGCAACTTCTGGCCACACACTGGGCTCTCCTGGAAATAGAGGTTCCTACGGATCCTAACCCGGTGACCTTCTGTACCCACCTTATCATTATGCCTTGGGTCATGGAAGCAGCACCCACAAACTCAGCATGGCCACTGAGGTCTCCTTGCTAAAATGGAAATGGTACCTACAGAACAGAATCAAATCTGGGACCTATGGTGTATCCCACTTGCAGGAAGAAGTTATTGTCCTAAGTCCCTTGCCAGATGCCATGGTGCTGGAGAAGGTAAACCATTTCCCAGATGTCTTGGCTATCTGAGGAGCTCCTTGGGACCAGCTGAGTGAACAACAAAGGGAGTTTGTATACTTTATGGACAGCAGTGTCACCATTACATGTGATGGAGCTTACTGGAGAGCTGCTTCTTTTTAATTCCTTAGCAGTACATCCCTGATACAGAATGCAACCTAAGGGTAAGAAAAACTGGCCAAACTTCAGGCAGTCATCTTAGCACTAGATGCCCTGGTCAACAATCAATTCCATTTGCATATATTTACAAACCCTTGGGTAACTGCCAATGGCAGAAATAATTTCATATCCAAGGTTACCCCATTTAGGGTAAAGAACTCTCAGAATCTGATGCCTTACTGATACTCAAAATATAAGTCAAGGTCACACATATTTCTGCATGTACTAAAGCCACAATACAAGGCCTCATCATGATACTTCTTATCCCCTTTGAAGTTCCAAACATTATGGATAGTGTCCAAGACACTCATTTCCTTCTCAAAATGAACAGTCGTGGGTTCTTGAACAAGGCATTCAATAGAACTTTATTTATTACCAGCCTCAGGTTGGAGGCCTCATAGAATGTCATAATGGCTTAAACAAGCTCAAATTCAATTAAATGAAGCATGGCACATTTCAGTCAACAATCAAGATGAACTGCAATAAAGAGTCTGACTCCATTTTTTATCTTTGATTGTTGATAACTTTTAAACACCACATCTGGGCAAGTCAAAAGCAAGCCTGTGCACTCCTTCCTTTGGGACGGGTGAAAAGTTAAAATATACAAACCCCAGCCTGCACATAGGAACCTTCACCCCAGCTCAACCCCCTAACCACAATAAAAGCTAAAGTCAGTCTCCCCTCCTTGTTCTCTCAAGCCATTTTCGGACCTGCTTGGGAGCTCTCCCTGCTCTCCCCAGAAAGCCTCATTATATAAGTAATAAATCTTGATATGTATGTGGCATCATTAGTTTCATATATGTGTCAAAGGTCGCCAAGACAACCCCCAAGTTCAATGATTCACTTGAAGTACTCACGAGACTCAGCTTAAAATCATACTCATGGCTATTATTTATTACAGAAAAAAAAAAAAAAATACAAAGCAAAATGAGCAAAGGGAAATGGCGCATGGGGCGAAGTCCAGAGAAAACCAAGAGTTCTGTCTGAGTGGAGTCACACAGGATGTGCTTAATTCCTCCAGCCGCAAGTTGTGGCAATTGTATGAAATATTTTGTTTTTCGTTTTTTTACATGGGAAGCACACTGGAGACTCCATGCCTGGGTTTTTATTAGGGGCTAGTCATGCAAGCATGCTCCGCCTAGCACATACCAAAATTCCAGACACCCATAAGGAAAGCAGGTGTTCAGCATGAACCATACTGTTTGCAAAAAAAATAGTTTAGGCAGTGTAAGCCACTTTTATCAATTTGGTGAAGGGTGGGAAAACTCCCAAAATCCAAGTTCCCAGATGCCAACCAGGGGCCAACCTTACAAACAGACCTTTCTAAAGACAGCAGTCTCAGGCCTGCTATGTTAACTCTTTTATGCACAACATGCAAACTAAATTTTGGGTGGGAGGTTGATCCCAGCCCCTGTAGGAAAACCACATATCAAGATCTTAGCAAACCTCAAGCAGGATAAATACAAAGGAATCCAAACCTAGGCACATCATAGAAAAACTATTGGACCAATGTCAAAGAGAAAATTTTTAAGGCCATAAGAAAAGAGGATCACTTTGAAAGGATCAGCAGTAAGACTGATGGATGATTTCTTTGAAACTATGAAAGGCAGGAAAAAAATGGAATTGCATCCTGGAAAATAATTGTCAACCTAGAATTCTCATACCCAGCAAAAATATACTTCAAAATTGAAGGTAAAATAAAGATATTTAAAGATAAATTAAAACTGAGAGAATTTACTGATAGCAAGCCTGCTTAAAAAGAAATTTGCTGTTGTTGTTGGGTGCCGTCAAGTCGGTTCCAACTCATAGTGACCCTACGTACAACAAAACGAAACAGGGCCTGGTTCTGTGCCATCCTCACAATCATTGTCATGCTTGAGCCCACTGTTGCAGCCACTGTGTCACTCCATCTCGTTGAGGGTCTTCCTCTTTTTCAATGACCCTCTACTTCACCAAGCATGATGTCCTCCTCCAGGAACTGATCCATCCTGATAACGTGTCCCAAGTATGTGAGACATAGTCTCACCATCTTTGCTTCTAAAGAGCATTCTGGTTGTACTTCTTTCAAGACAGATTTGTTCATTCTTTTGGAAGTCCACGGTATATTCAATATTCTTTGCAAACACCACAATTCAAAGGCATCAATTCTTCTTCAGTTTTCCTTATTTATTACCCGGCTTTCCCATGCATATGAGGCTATTGAAAACACCATGGCTTGGGTAGGGTGCACCTTAGTCTTCAAGGTGACATCTTTGCTTTTCAACACTTTTAAGAGGTCTTTTGCAGCAGATTTGCTCAGTGCAATGCATCTTTTGATTTCTTGATTGCTGCTTCCATGGGCGTTGATTGTGGATCCAAGTAAAATTAAATCCTTGACAACTTCGATCTTTTCTCCATTTATCATGATGTTGCTTATTGGTCCAGTTGTGAGGATTTTTGTTTTCTTTATGTTGAGGTGTAAT
>NW_004443943.1:26034077-26093997 GCF_000243295.1 Trichechus manatus latirostris
CTTCATCAGTAAGTGCTTCAAGTCCTCTTCACTTTCAGCAAGCAAGGTTGTGTCATCTGTATATCACAGATTGTTAATGAGTCTTCCTCCAGTCCTGATGCTGAGTTCTTCATATAGTCCAGCTTCTCAGATTATTTGCTCAGCATACAGATTGAATAGGTATGCTGAAATGATACAAACCCTGACACACACCTTTCCTGACTTTAAACCATGCAGTATCCCCTTGTTCTGTTCCAACGACTGCCTCTTGATCCATGTACAGGTTCCGCATGAGTACAATTACGTGTTCTGGAATTCCCATTCTTTACAATGTTATCCATAATTTGTTATGATTCACACAATCGAATGCCTTTGCATAGTCAATAAAACTCAGGTAAATATCTTTCTGGTATTCTCTGCTTTCAGCCAGGATCCATCTGACATCAGAAATAATATCCCTGGTTCCACATCCTCTTCTGAATCCAGCTTGAATTTCTGGCAGTTCCCTGTCCATGTACTGCTGCAGCCACTTTTGAATGATCTTCAGTAAAATTTTACTTGCGTGTGATATTAATGACATCGTTCAATAATTTCCACATTCAGTTGGATCACCTTTCTTGGGAATAGGCATAAATATGGATCTCTTCCAGTTGGTTGGCCAGTTAGCTGTCTTCCAAATTTCTTGGCATAGACGAGTGAGCACTTCCAGTGCCGCATTTGTTTGTTGAAACGTCTCAACTGGTATTCCATCGATTCCTAGAGCCTTGTTTTTCACAATACATTCAGTGCGGCTTATATGCTGCCTCTTCAAATGGTTGAGCATTGACCAATTCCTTTTGGTATAGTGACTGTGTATTCCTTCCATCTTCTTTTGATGTTTCCTGTGTCATTTAATATTTTCCCCCATAGAATCCTTCAATATTGCAACTTGAGGCTTGAATTTTTTCTTTAGTTCTTTCAGCTTGAGAAATGCTGAGCGTGTTCTTCCCTTTTAGTTTTCTATCTCCAGGTCTTTGCACATGTCATTGTAATACTTTGTCTTCTCATGTTGCCCACTGAAATCTTCTGTTCAGCCATCCCCCACAGTATGACAGATGTGTGGGGATAAAAGAAATTACAAAATCAAATTCTTCAGGCAGAAGAGGAATTATCACAGTTGGAAACATGAAAATAAAGAAATGAAAAATACAGAACAGATAAATATGTGGGTAAATACAAATGAAAAGTGACTATACAAACAATACTTGTAATATCTTGTAGAACTTAAAATATATACACAATATGTAGAATTAAAGAAATGCATGACAACAAAAATGCAAAAGGGGAAGAAGTAGTGTCCTAAGACGCAGGCATTTTTGGGAAAATGGCAAAAACAATAATTTTTACTAGGCTGTGTTAAATCAATAATGTTTGTTTGTTTGTAATAATGTAATCTCTAGAAAAACTGAAAATTATAAAAAAAGAATGCATAATGAATAGATTATTTGAGGGAAACGCAATAATAAAAAATACTGATTAATCCTAAAGAAGGCAAGAAAAAAGGTAATTAAATCATAAAACAGGTAGATCAAAAAGAAGACAAATAAGATGGTAGATATAAACCCAACTACATCAGTAATTCTATTAAACATCAATGGACTAAATTTAGTAAATAAATTAAGATACTCAGTCTGGATAAAAAATAAAATCCCATTATCTATATGCTGTTTACAAGAGACATATTGGATAAACAGAGAGAGGATGAAATTAAAAGGATGATGTAACTATCCTCATACCAGACAATATAGATGAGGGAAGAACCACTACTAGAAATAAAGAGAAGACATATTGTAATGATAAAAAAAGTCAGTCCACCAATAAGCTATCACAAATCTTAAATTAGTATGCACCCACCAACATAACATCAAAATATAGTAAGAAAAATCTGACAAAACTAAAAGGAGGAAGGGACAAATCCATAATCACAGTGGCAGATTTTAATATACCTCTCTCAATAGTTGATAGAACAAACAGAAATATAAATTAATAAAGAGAAAGTATGACGACACGATTAATAAGTTAATACTGGCATATAAAAAAATACTGTACCCAGCAAGGACAGAAATCACGTTTTTTTTCAAGTGCATGGAATATTTACCAAAATTTACCAAATACTAAACCTTAAAGAAAGACTCAACAAATTTTAAAAGACTGAAATCATTCAGAGCATATGCTCTGACCCCAGTGGAACTGAGCAAGAAATCAATAACAAAAAAAGATAACCCGTAAGTCCTCAACTGCCTGCAAATTAAAGAATGTACCCCTGAGTCAGACAAGAAAATAACAATGAAAAATAGGACGTATTTTAGACTTAATTATAATAAATGTACAATATATCAATATCTGTAAGATGCAGATAAAGCAATGCTCAGGGGGATATTATAAACTTAAAATACATATTGTTAGAAGAAAGGCTTAAATTCAATTATTTGAGTTTTTCTATCAAGAAACTAGAAAAGAAACAGCAAGTCAAACCTAAAGAAAGTACACTTACTCCTCAGCTATTAACTATATCATTACCTGATATTTTGCATTTACAACATAGTAAAAAATCTACTATCCAACTATTTTGTGCATTAACGATGTACCTCTGGCAGTGACGAACACTGAGGTGTGAGGCAAGAGTAATGCTGGCTGTGATGGTTAAGGTCATGTGTCATCTTGGCTGGGCCATGATTCTCAGTGGTTTGGCAGCTATGTAATGATGTAATTTGGCAGTTGTGTAATGATGTAATTTGGGAGTTATGTAATGATGTAATCATCCTCCATTTTGTGATCTGATGTGGGCATCCTCCATTTTCACATAACACTGATTTTTGTAGTAACAACCTGGTCTTTGGAACCTAACCATGTCGATAAGTGAGGAGAAGTGGGTGAAGTATGAAATAATAAACCAAAACCAAATGCATTGCCATCCAGTCTATTCTGACTCATAGTGACCCTATAGGACAGAGTAGAATTGCCCCATAGGGTTTCCAAGGCTGTAATCTTTACAGAAGCAGACTGCCACATCTTTCTCCTGTGGAGCAGGTGGTGGGTTCGAATCACCAAACATTCAGTTAGCAGGTGAGTGCTTAACCATTGTGCCACCAGGACACCTTGAATGAAATAATAAACAGCAGAAAATAATATATTAAGAAACATGACCAAGGCAAAGGAAGGCACTGAGAGAAACACAAGAATAAAGGGCAAGTGAGGTCATTACTATAACATAGACTATCCTACAAAAATAGTGTTAACAAACAATAATTTAGAAATGGATATGTCACTATGAGTCAGAATCAACCCGACGACAATGGTGTATGGGTAAAGAGGTGTCCGAGTCTGTAAGGGAGCACACCTACCTGCAGATATAGGTTTGGTTGTGGTTATTTCTACATAAATAATTGTAGGTGCTGCATGTATGCTAATATAGACAATAGAGCATACGAGCGGCACAGTCATGAAAACTTCTTAGACATAACCAAACACCTCACAGGGTGAAGTTCTTAGGCACAAAGGTGAAGGACCATAGACTCCGGGGACATTTACATCAATTAGCACAACATAGTTCATAAAGACAATGTTCTGCATCCTACTTAGGTGAGTAGTATCTGGGGTCTTAAAAGCTTTCAAGCAGCCATCTAAGATACAACTATTGGTCTCTTCCCATTTAGAGCAAAGGAGAGTAAAGAAAACCAAAGACTCAAGGGAACAATTAGTCCAAAGGACTAATGGAGCACATGAACCACAGCCTACACAACTCCGAGACCAGAAGAACTAGATGGTGCCCAGCTACCACTACCAACTGCTCTGACTGGTATCACAACAGAGGGTCCCAGACAAAGTGGGAAAAAAAAATGCAGAACAAAAAACCAAATTCACAAAAAAGACCAGGATTACTGGTCTGACAGAGACTGGAAGAACCTCCAAGACTATGACCCTACGACATCCTTCTGACCTGGAACTAAAGCCATTCCTGGAGACCACCTTTCAGTCAAACAATAGACAAGCTCATAAAATAAACAATAATACTTGAGAGGAATATGTTCCTTAGAACAATCAATTATATGAAATTAAAAGGACAACATTTGCCCAAAAGCAAAGATGAGAAGGCAGAAAGGAGTAGAAAATCCAGATGAAATGAAATTGGAGACCCAGGGTGGAAATGGGGAGAGTGCTGACATACTGTGGGGAATGCAACCAATATCATGGAACACTTTATGTACATATTATCGAATGGGAAACTAATTTGCTCTGTAAACTTTCATCTAAAGACCAATAAAAAAAATTTTTTTTTAAATTCATGAATGTAATTTAAAAGTTAAATAAATAAAAGAAAAACCAAAAAAAAAAAAAAAAAAATAAAATTGGAACCTTCATGCATTGCTGGTGGGATTGTAAAATGGTCCAGCTGCTTTGGAAAACAGTTTGGCAGTGTCTCAAAATATTAAACATAAAGTTACCATATGAGCTATCAATTTCACTCCTTGGTATACAACCGAGAGAATTGAAAACATGTCCACACAAAAATCATACATGCTTGTTTACAGCAGTATTACTCATAATAGCTGAAAACCAGAAACAATCCAAATGTCCATCAACCAATGAGTGAATAAACAAAACGTGGTATATCCATACAGTGGAATATTATCCTGCTATAAAAAAGGAATGAGATACTGATACAAGCTATAACATGGATGAACCATGAAAAAATTATACTAAGTGAAAGAAGTCAAACAGAAAAGGTCACATATTGTATCATTTCATTTGTATGAAACATCCAGAATAGGAAAATCCACAGAGACAGAAAATAGATTATGAGTTGCAAGGGATAGGGACAATGGAGAATAACTGTTATTCTTTTTGCAATGATTAAAGTGTCATGAAATTAGGTAGTGGTGATGGTTGCACAACTCTGTGAATGTACTAAAAACCACTGAATTGTGCACTTTAAAGGGGTGAATTTTATGGTATGTGAATTATAGCTCAGTAAAACTGTTATTTTTTAAATGTACAAAACACTAGAACAGGCACTTCACAAGAATAAATCTGGTCAACATATGAAAAGATGCTCAACTTCATTAGTCATCAGGAATACATGATTTAAAACCATAATGAGATACCATACATATCGACTAGAGTGGCGAAAATGAAAAAGACAGAAAATGCCAAGTGTTGATGAGGGTATAGACAAGGGTTGGCAAACTGTGGCCCTCTACCTATTTTTATAAATAAAATGCTACTGAAACACAGCCATGCTCATTCATTTATGTATTGTCTATGACTTTTTTCATGATACAATGGCAGAGCTGTATATCTGCCACAAGACCATAGAGCCTGGAAAACCTAAAATATTTAGTATCTGGCTCTTTAACATCTGGCACTCAACCCCTGAGAGCAACCAGAATGCTCATACACTGCTACTGGGACTGTAAACTGATACAACCACCCTGGAGAACTATTTGGCAGCCATCTATTAAAGCTGAATGACTGATACTCTATATACCCTATGTATTAGATTTTTGTGGCTTCTGCAACAAATTACCACAACCTTCGTGGCTTAAAACAACCGAAATTTATTATCTCACAGTTCTGGAGGCCAGAAGTCCAAAATCAAGGTGTCAGCCAGGCCACACTCCCTCCAGAGGCTCTAGAAGAGAATCCATTCCTGGCCTCTTCCAGCTTCTGGTGGCTGTCAGCACTTCTTGGCTTGTGGCTACATCACTTCAATCTCTGCTTTCATCTCCACATCATCTTCAGAAACCCATAGACCTGTGGGTCTAATCTCCCTCTGCCTTTCTCTTAGAAGGACACTTGTGATGGCATTTAGGGCCCACTTGAATAATCCAGGATAATTTCCTCATCTCAAAATCCTTAACTACATCTGCAAAGACCTGGTTTCCAAACGAGATAACATTCACATGCTCCTAGGATTAGGTCATGGACGTCATCTTTGGGAGCCATTATCAGCCTACTACAACTTATGTGGTTATGTAGGTTATATAAAGTTACCAAAAGACATATAAAATGCACTGAGCTGTAAATGTATGATTTATGTACTTTTTCCTGTATGTGTGTTATAGGGCAATGAAAATTAAAAAAAAAAAAAAAAAAACTATGGTCCTCCTTACACATTATTTATCAACATCTAAAAGTTTTTATTGTAAGTACAATTAGTTAAAAAGATGTAATTTCTAGCATAATTTTTAAATAACATTTTGAAGGAAAACTGTTATATTACTCTTTCAAATCTACCCAATGGAATCTAAATATTGTAATAATTTGATAAACACTCACTATCATCCATTTTGAAAACGGAATAAGCTCTTTAGAAGTTCACGTTATTTTTGTTTCTCCTTTACGTTGCTTTCTCATTCCCCTTGACCCACTGAGTTGAATCTGAATGTATTATACTTTTTACATTTGAAGATCTATTATTAATCACCCTATCATAATTCTAAGGGGCTCTGGTGGCACAATGGTTAAAAGATTGGCTGCTAACTGAAAGATTGGCAGCTCGAACCCACTAGTGGCTCCGTGGGAGAAAAGACCTGGCGATGTGCTGGTAAAGATTACAGCCTAGGAAACTCAATAGGACAATTATACTCTGCCCTGTAGGGTCGCTATGAGTCAGAATCGACTCGACAATACATATCATAATTCTCTGAAACAACAATATGATAAATTTAGTATTTTTAACTTACTGTAGCCATAGGCTCAGAGTATTAAAAAATTATTCTAAATTGAGTTACCCTTACAAATATTATTAGACCCAATTGAACAAAACAACATACACAGAGTGAAATTCAGATAGATACTAAACACAAAAACAAATTGGCAATGAATGAGATGGATGTGGCTTTTATTTTATAAATCTGTGCATTTATTGACCCATTCCCATTGCTGATGAGTTGGTTCCGACTCATAGTGACCCTATAGCACAGGAAGAACTGCCCCATAGGGTTTCCAAGGAGTGGCTGGTGGATTTGAACTGCTGACCTTTTGATTAGCAGTCTATCAACCACTGCACCACCAGGGCTCCCATTTAGTGACAGTATGAGTCAATGTACAAAATCAATCATTTTCCTTTTTTATTTTTAAACATACTCTGAGAAAGCTTGTTTACATAAATAAGTAAACAGGAACAGTAGCTATTTGTTATAGCACTGTCACATAATTCTTTGATCTCCTTCAGAATTATATGCCAAAAATCCCACATTATTATTTAAGTTACTTTTAATTATCTATCAATTAACAACTACATTAGGTCTTCCAATTTTGTTGAAAGAAAGAACTGGAAACCACCTAAGTTGGAAAAGGATTTGTGGTCCAATTATTTGGGTCATTCCTTTCTCAAGACCACCACCAATACTTTGAACTTTTCTTCTACACACCACAGTAAGATTAGGAATGGAAGAGGATGCAAAGGAAACCAATTATATTGAATTACAGTTATCAAAATATTTTTTTTTAAATTAGTGATATACTATTAAATACTAAATATTTAAATCTACGATTTCTGTGATTAGTTAAATCTGTGATTTCTATGGTGATAAAGGTACAAATACTGTTAATACTACTGTGATTTCTATTGGTGACTGTCATGGATTGAATTACATCCCTCAAAAATGTGTGTAACAATTTGGCTGGGTCATCATTCTCAGTACTGTGTGATTTTCCTGTATGTTGTAAATCCTGCCTCTATGATGTTAATGAAGGAGGATGGGCAGCAGTTGTGTTAGTGGGGCAGGACTCAATCTACAAGATTGGATTGTGTCTTGAGGCAACCTTTTCCGAGATATAAATGAGAGAAGCGAGCAGAGACACAGGGGGACCTCATACCACCAAGAAAGCGGTGCCCAGAGCAGAGCAAGTCCTTTGGACTCAGGGTCCCTGTGCAGAGAAGCTCCTAAACCAGGGAAAGATTGATAAGAGGGCCCACAGAGAAAGAAAGCCTTCCCCTGGAGCTAACCCCCTGAATTTGGACTTTTAGCCTACTTTCTGTGAAGAAATAAATTTGTTTGTTAAAGCCATCCACTTGTGGTATTTGTTACAGCAGCACTAGATAACTAAGACAGTGACATAGTCACAGGTGCTACTAATACGACTGTGGTTTGTGATTACTTCCATAAATGATGGAAATGCTAAAATTTACTTAGACGTTGAAGAAAATGAAGATGTGTTTTTCTTCCCATCCAAGTTCCAAGACCCCTGCTTTAATGGAAAGAAGGAGAAAGTGAAGGGAAGGAGAGAAAAGAGTGGGGGAAGAAGGGCAGCTGGGAGGAATAGAATGAGGGCAGGTAAAAACTAAATATATCTAAATATCTGGGCTCAGACTAAGCAAATAAGCTTGATGATCCATTTCCTGCGCTGTGGTTATTTCTATGGTGATTTTTATATTGCCATTTTATAACAGGTTCTTCAGTTGAGTCCTCCCCACTAATCTCTTCCTCAGTGCCATAAAGGGGCACCGGCTGCAGGAACTTAAATTCCAGACACAACCAGTATTTTCCGTGGTTTTACCTGAAAGATGAGTTAACTCTGATACTTTCACAGCCACACCCCAGATCGTATCCTCTCAGTTTCCACCCTTTAATTAGCAGGAAGTCCATATTTACTCGGGATACCCCCTCCCCATTCGTCCCTCTTCGTTATCGTTAGTTGCCCTAGAGCCCATTCCGACTCAAGGCATTCATCCCTCTAGGAGTCCTCCAAGGGGAGTGGCGCCCACCTACCTTCTGAGCCGCAACCTGCCATTCTTCCTCCCTCTTCCCAGTGTCCTCTGCTCGGGGGCTCTGCGCTGCCATCAGCCTCCTCTGTCCCCCGACCCCGGAGCTCTTCACCACTGCTGGCCAGGAAAAATAATCCCCTAATGGCTCCATCTTTTTTTACAAGTAGAACTTCTCGGCCCTTCTCGGTTTTCTCTTTTATCTGCCCTGTGCCCCTCAGAGTGCACAGGCCCCAACTTGGCCTGCAATCGCAGTTCCCTCCGACATTCCGCTGGGGCTCAGGCAGGCTCTTCTTCATTGACGGCGAGTTTTCCTCTTCACCTGCTGATATTTTTCTCTCAGAGGCTTCGCTGGTTCTGCTCCAGTCAGGCGACCATTCAATCTTCCACAGGCTCTGTCAGTTAAAGTCCTCTATTCGGGGCTCCACAGAAAATGAAGGGCAAAAGTGGAACACGTGTTTGATGTCGCTGCACAATTGATGACTTTTGGGAAGTTCCAGAACTTTGTACGACACTTAAAAAGCTCCCGACCACCAATGTTCCCGCCAACGTTCCAGCTCGCGAGGAGGCCTCTGAGACATTCCTGGCGGTGATGAGGCTGTAGGTCCTGACTGAAAGCGAGCCGCCTTCCCAGGGCTCACAGACACCCCCTAGGGACTGTGTAGCGGTACCCTCAGACCTCAAAGCCTCAGCCCTTGTCTCCCAAAATACTTGTACACCAGCAAAGACGGTCCATTGAGGGGAAAACACCAAGAGCAAAGCAGCACCAGATTCCACCCCTCCCAGATATCTGTATCTCTTTCTCTCTCTCTCTCCCTCTCCCTCTCTCCCTCTCCTTCTCACTCTCTCTTTCTCCTTCTCTCCCTTCCTCTCTCCCTCTCCCTCTCTCTCGTTAAGTTTTTTCTAGGTTATGCTTTAAAACGCTCCCACAAGAGAAGCAAACAGGAAAATAACTACATTATTCCCTTCCCAACCCCCAGTGTTAGGTTCCAAAGCTTCCAGAATAGAATATTGAAGAATTTAAGATCTTCTGTTTTCCTTTATGTAACAAAGACATTCCCAGTGCCTACTGTGTGTAGTAGGTGCTGGGGATATAATGATGAATAATATAGTCACAGTCTCTGAAATTACAGAACCCAAATTCTTGTCAAGGAGGTAAATAAGTAAACTGGCCATTATAATATCATGGATAAATTATATGTTGGGAGAAGAACAAGGATCTATAGGAATATAAAGCAGGGGCTTCTGACTCAAACTTGAGGAATCATGGAAAACTTCTTGGAGAAACTGCTAGGCTGAGAACTGAGGGAGAAATAGGGAGGGGTTTTCCAAGCCAAGAGAATATTCCAGGCAGAGGCAAATGTAGCAAAGCCTAAACACAAGAGAAAGCATGGCTCATGGGATAAACTGAAAGAAATTTAATATGGCTGAATGCTGGGCAATGTGGTAAATAGTTAAGATTACTGGCTCTGGAGGTAGTTAATCCCAGCTCTACCACTTACCACCATTGAGAAGCAAAGTGATGAAGGAAAAGGCTGGAGAAGGCAGCTCATGACAGACTCTGATAGCCATGTTAAAGGGTTTGTTACTTTATCACAATAGCAATAAAGAGCCATTGGAAGGTTTTAAGCAGGGAATTGATGTAATCAGATATATGTTTTGCAAAGATTGCTCTCTGCGTTGTTAAGAATGGAGGAGAGGCACAAAATGAGACTGAAATCAGGGAAAATAGGGTTGAAGAAGCCAGGGTAATCATAAGTAAGCCGATGAAATCTGTTATATATGTTTTCATTCAGCTAACAAAACAGAGATGACTGTTAATGTGAACACTCACCTAAATGAATAACAGTGGGCCCAAATAATTTCAATTCATTATCCCTTGCTTGCTAAAAACTTTTCAGGGTCTTCACCCTCCCCAGTTTTGACAAGATGTTTGGGAATTTACTTTGCTTGATTGCAGATAATCTGCAAACTAAATTTTGGCTCCTCTATCCAAATATGCCTTTTTGATTTTACAACACGGGGTTGTCACTGACTCCCACATCCTTTGTCCTACATGTTCACAGAGACAGTGCCGCTAGGATACTCAATACAGAAAGGCCTTGGACATACTTTAGTTAGTCTATTTGGCCTAGCTGAACATGTATTTCTCAACCCTCTCTTCAAAATACAGGATTATAGGCCTTGTTTTGGCCCATGATAAAGAAGTTCATGCCAAGGCACATGCCCTCAACTCTTCTTTCGTTGTTGTTGTTGTTTGCTGTTGAGTAGATTCTGACTCCTAGCGACTCTATAGGACAAAGTAGAACTGCCTCATAGGGTTCCCTAGGCTGATATCTTTACAGGAGCGGATTGCCAGGTCTTTTCTCCCACAGAGCTGCTGGTGGGTTCAAATTGCTGACCTTTCAGTTAGCAGCCAAGCGCTTAACCATTGTCCCATCAGGGCTCCTTTCAACTCCTCTTACACCAGCTCAATTCCCTGCCTTCTAGTAGACCAGAAAACAAGCCCTTGCTTTACTTCCTCCTAGCTGTTTCACAAAAAGCTCAAATCTTGTTCTGTCATGTTTTACCTCCTGTTTTTGTTCCAGTCCCCTTCCCCAGATTGGTTCTTCTCCTCATTATCCCCAAAAGAAGTGACTCAAAATCATATATTCTCAAATGTGAAGGCAAATCCCATTTACCAGAACTTCTCATAGGGGAAAAGATAACAGTGCATAGCTATCCAAGTAGTTAATCCATTGCCTCTTCTCCAGGCAGGATGAGCACTAGGCAGTCAGAAACCCTAGATGCTAGTTTTGGATCTTCCATTAACTTCTCAGACACTGAGATTTGAATCCTGGCCCTACCACTTATTTCCTGTGTAACCTTGATCAAGTTATCATTAACTTTCTTCTGCTTCAGTTTCCACATCTGTCAGTTGGCGATAACAACAGTCCTATCCCAAAGGGTTGCTCTCCTGGACTTTACATTCTAATGGGGAAAAAGACAGTAAGTAAATCAAGATAATTACAGATTGTGGTAACACTATAAACAGGATGATGGAGTGGGGATGGAGACTTTAAATAAGATCATCACAGAAGGAAGAAAGATGAAAAAGGAATCAACAAACCAAGGAGCTGCAGGAATAAACAGCAAATGCAAGAACCCTGAGGCTGGAAAGAACTTGGAGAGTTCTAGAAACAATAGGAGTGTGGCTGAAGCTTGGTGAGCTCAAGGGGAGACTGGTAGAAGCTGAAGACAAGATTAGGCAAAGGTCAGATTCAGCAGAACCATATAGGCCCTTTTAAGAGGCTGCATTTATTCTATGCACAATGGGAAGTCAATGGAAGGTTTTAAGCAGGTGAATATTATCTGATCTATGTTTTAAGAAAACTGTTTTAAGGTTTCTGTGGAATGCATAACCCAAGAACAACCTGCCCAGCTAATAAAATTTTAGCACTGCCCAGGAACTTAAATATCATAAAAATTCATCTCCAAAGTCTCTCCCAGCTCCAGAAATCAGGGGTTCTATGGTGAAATTGAAATTAAGAGACTTTTTCAATTGGGTAACTACCCCCTTTGATTTTTCAGCAACACAGTGTAAGTATAGAGCTTCATTACTCCTCTTTCCCTCTGCACCATTGGTTTTGAATAGCTGAGCTGTGTCAAATAAACGCTTTTAATTGTTCTTGTTTCTTGCCTCCAAATTCCCAAATGTTTATCAACAATTTTCCACTAATGAAGTGTCCAAAACTAAAAACAGCATCCCAGGTGCTGTCTCACCAGGGCCAAGCAAAAAGAGCCATTATCTCCCGGCTTTGTGACAAGAGACCAGTGTCATATTTTTCTCATGGTGTTATACAGGAGACATGTATCTCATTTGCTGTTTAGCATCACCCTCGGGCCTCTTATAGCCATTACTATTTTCCAGGTGTTGCCCTCCACTTGAAAATTTTTCTTTCCAATTACTTTCCCCCAGATGCCTCTACTTGAAATTTTTCCAAGTTGAGTGTCATTTTCAATGCCATATTTCTAA
Organism: Trichechus manatus latirostris; assembly: GCF_000243295.1. Classification (NCBI taxonomy): domain Eukaryota; kingdom Metazoa; phylum Chordata; class Mammalia; order Sirenia; family Trichechidae; genus Trichechus; species Trichechus manatus. The sequence continues at coordinate 26,046,821 of NW_004443943.1, forward strand.
TGTTTTACATAATTTCTTTGGCTTTCCTAGTGTTTGTAGCGTGTCCTCTTTTAGGGTGATCTGCAAATTTCATTAACGTATCTGTGGACAGGATGTAGCTGAAAGGGAATACTGAGGGAGCCACCTTCTGTTCCTTTATTCATTAGGTACTGGTTCTAGAGATGGAGAAGGAACCCCTTCATCAAAAGTAGAATTCGCCTTTGCTCTTTCTTTAAAAAAAATAAAACTAATCTCAATTCTCTGAACATCTCTCTCTAAAAGACTCCTTGTCATGAAAATTCAGGGGTTCCTAACGTGCAGACCACAGACAGGGTATCACTAGGGTTTCATGAACCCCCTGCAATTGTATTCACAATACATTCTCAATATATCCACAATGTTGTGTCCTTGAATGGGTGTGCAGTTTTCTAGGGAAAAGTGTTCTAGTTTTCATTAGAATTTCACATGGGTGCATGTACTCGAACAAGGTGAAGAATTAAAGTTTTATATCACTGTTTCTCAAAGGTCTCAGAAGTTTTACTCTATCCACATCATTAAGGTCAATTCTACTTTGAGGAGAGAGCTCTTTCCCAGTAGTATTTTGAGTGCTTTCCAACCTAAAGGGCTCATCTTCCAGCACTATACTAGACAATGTTCCACTGCTATTCATAAGATTTTCACTGGCCAATGTTTTCAGAAGTAGACGGCCAGGTCCTTCTTCCTAGTCTGCCTTAGTCTGGAAGCTCTGCATAAACCTGTCAACTATGGGTAACCCTGCTGATATTTGAAATACTGGGGTATAGCTTCCAGCATCACAGCAACACACAAGCCACCATAGTTTGACAAACTGACAGACGCATTAAAATGAAATGTGCAAAGACCTGGAGTTAGAAAACCAAAAGGGAAGAATACACTCGGCACTTCTCAAGCTGAAAGAACTGAAGAAAAAAATTCAAGCCTCAAGGTGAAATTTTGAAGGGTTGTATGGGAAAAAAAATATTGAATGACACAGGAAGCATCATAAGAAGATGAAAGTATTAAGTAGAGTCACTGTACCAAAAAAATTAGTCTATATTCAACCATTTCAGGAGGTAGCGTATGATCAGGAATGGATGGTATTGAAGGAATGAGTCCATGCTGCACTGAAGGCATCGTTGAAAAACAAGCCTCCAGTAACTGACAGAATACCAATTGAGATGTTTCAACAAATGGATGCAGCGCTGGAGGGGCTCACTTATATATGCCAAGGAATTTGGAAGACAGCTCTCTGGCCAACCAACTGGAAGAGATTCATATTTGTGCCCATTCCAAAGAAAGGTGATCCAACCTAGTGCAGAAATTGTCAAATAATATCATTAATATCACATGCAAATAAAATTTTGCTGGAGACAATTCAAAAGTGGTCACAACAGTATATGGACAGGTAACTGCCAGAAATTCAAGCCAGATTCAGAAGAGGACGTGGAACAAGGGATATCATTGCTGATGTCAGATGGATTATGGCTGAAAGCAGAGAATACCAGAAAGATGTTTACCTGTGTTTTGTTGACTACACAAAGGCATTCAACTATGTCGACCAGTACAAATTATGGATGACATTTCCAAGAATGGGAATTCCAGAACACCTCATTGTTTTCATGAGGAACCTGTACGTAGACCAAGAGGCAGTTGCTGGAACAGAACAAGGGGATACTGCATGGCTTAACATTAGGAAAGGTGTGCGTCAGAGTTGTATCCTTTCACCATACTTATTCAATCTGTATGCTGAGCAAATAATCAGAGAAGCTGGACTATATAAAGAAGAACTCAGCATCAGGAGTGGAGGAAGACTCATTCACAACCTGAGATATGCAGATGACACAACTTGCTTGCTGAAAGTGAAGAGGACTTGAAGCACTTACTGATGAAGATCACAGACCATAGCCTTCAGTAAGGATTATACCTCAACATAAAGAAAAAAATCCTCACAACTGGACCAATATGCAACATCGTAATAAACAGAGAAAAGATTGAAGTTGTCAAGGATTTCATTTTACTTTGATCCACAATCAACACCCATGGAAGCAGCAGTCAAGAAATCAAATGACATATTGCATTGGGCAAATTGGCTGCAAAAATACCTCTTTAAAGTGTTAAAAAGCAAAGCTGTCACTTGGGGGATTAAGGTGTGCCTGACCCAAGCCATGGTATTTTCAATCACCTCATATGCATGCAAAAGCTGGACAATGAATAAGAAAGACCAAAGAAGAATTGACACCTTTGAATTATGGTGTTAACAAAGAATATTGAACATACCATGGACTGTCAGAAGAACGAACAAGTCTGTCTTAGAAGAAGTACAGCCAGAATGCTCCTTAAAAGCGAAGGTGGGCAGTGTTTCATTCGTTGTACATGGGGTCACTGTGAGTCGGAACCGACTCAACAGTACCTAACAATGACAACAAATTGATATTGCCCTTCTGACTGCCCAGTGGCTGGGGATTAATCATTTCCCCAAAAGTCCCTTGATCTTTTTGGCAAAACAAAACAAACACACAGGCACACCCTCCCTACCCTAGGCAAGAGTTTCTCTTATTAAATGATGGAAACACCTGTATCTCAGAAATGCTGTGCACAAAATTTATTGTTCATTGGGAATGTTAACAAGTCCGCATTGCCTTACACCTACTCTGTTAGGCAGCTCCATCTCCATGCTTCTGTCTGAGTTGGGTCCAGGACTTCAAGCACAGTATAGTATGGATTTGTGTCTTCACATATGAGGCACTGTCAAATGTAGAATACCCTATAAAAGAGTAGATGTATTTTAAATGTTGGCCCGAAACATTAGACCCATTCCACCCAATTCCACACCCTAAAGACTAACAAATGTATAAGAGATGTTCAAAGTTGCTAGGAATCAGAGCCATTCAAATTTAAACAATGAGATGGCACTTCATACCCATCCGCCTGGACAAATTGAAGGTGGATAATACAAACTCTAAATTAGAATGTAGGAAAACAAGAACCCTCAAGCAATCTGCCAGAGTAATCTGGCAGCACTGAGTTAAACTAAGTAGATGTACACACTGTGACCCAGCCGTCCTACAGTGGGTACATCCCAGAGGAATTCCCACAGGTCTAGTAGGGACATAGTCTAGGATTTCACTGTGGTGGTGGGAAGTTAATGGTAATCTATGTGTCCCTCTTTAAGGGAACAGATAGAAATAATGTTGTGGCTATCCACTATGGAATATCACAGAGCATCTGGAAACACCAAACCAGGCATACATTCAGCAATATGGATAGATCTTACAAACATAGTGTCGAGTGAATATGTAATAAACATAACAAGTTCCATAGCACATTGTATGAAAATTAAAAACACATACAGAGACAAAAAATACATGTGTGGTTGCCAGAGCCTGGGGGTGGGAGGTAGACGGATAGGGAGTGGCTGCTAATGGGTACAGGGTTTCTTTTCGGGGTGACGAAAATGTTCTGGGATTAGTGGTGATGGCTGAAGAACTTTGCAAATATACTAAAACCACTGAATTGTATACCTTCAAAGGGTGAATTTTATGGTATGGGAATTATATCTCAATGAAAAAAAAAACACATACACACACAAACCAATACTATATATTTTACAAGGATACATGAATATTTAAGTACATATATCGAAAATATTAGCGTGTCTGCCTGAAGGGAGTGGGTATGAGACTAGGGATAGGATTGGAGGGTGGCTTTCATAGCCTGTGATGATAGTGCACCATCAAGCATCAACGGAGGATGATGTCAATCCTCTGTGCCTGTGGTAAAATAAACAAATAAGCAACACCAGCAGTAACGACTGAGGGTAGGGGAAAGGAAGGCAAAAAGAAAAGGAAAACAGATATTTATAAACAGTCTTAATGACATGAAAAATAGTTGTGCCGTAACAATCAACGAAAAGAAACAGAACACTACTATTGTAGGAACATTGTAAGTGCAACTATGTAAAACAATGTATGTCTAGGGGCAAAAGTATAAAGGGTAGTTACAGCATAGTGTAGTATACTACAGTATAGTGCATGATTGTTGAAATGGCAAATGTTTTGTTACCTACATATTTACCACACATGCACACACAAAGTGTAGTATAATGGTAGTATCTCTGCCACTGGTTATATAATCTTGGCCATCAAGTTACTTAATCTCTGTAGTTTAGCTTCCTCATGTAAAAAAGATAGTAAGAATACCTATTTTGAAAGGTTCTTGTGAGAATTAAATAAGTTAATTCATGCCTCATACATTGTAAGGATTACCTGGTAAATGAATAATTTCTTTTATAAGGATCAGCACAAAGCTGCTTCCTATTGGGTGGAGGTTTAAGATGTCTCAGATGTCCACCTTTTCTAAATTGCTATAGCACTCCATCATCTCTAACATCCTCTTCCCATCAGTATTCTCCCTCCCATCTTTAAGTTCCGTAATTCACTGCAACGTCTCACAGAACTCAGAAAACCATATCAAGGAAATGGCTCATGCAGTTGTGGAGGCAGCCAAGTCCTAAATCTGTACGTCTGGTGTAGGCTTCTCCTGACTCATGTGGCCACAGGGGCCGACAAATCCAAATCAGCAAGCCAGATGACAGGCTGCTGGCTCACAAGACTGCAGAAGCTGGCGAATCAGGTTGGACGATAGGCTGCTGGCCTACAGGGCTGTGGAAGCTGGTGAATCCCAGAATAAGCAGGTCAGACGGCAGGCCACTGGCTGGAGTCCTAAGAACCAGAGGTCAGACTATGACAAACAAGATGCAAGATCCAGATGCAGAGAGAGAGATATAATCATTGGATGCAAGCCACACCCCAGGGGAAGGGCATGACTTGAGTAAGGGTGGGACTTGAGTCACACCCTCCAGCAAGGCTGTGACTCAAGATACACCCCACATTAATCCTGCCTCATTAACATATAGGGTTAGGATTTACAATACATAAAAAGGAAGATAATTACATCAGATCACAAAATGGAGGACAACAACCCAGTACCGGGAATCATGGCCTAGCCAAGCCGACACACAACATGAACCACCACACCTCATTAGGGTTCTATACACCTCATTTGCATGGTCCCACCCAGTGATTGTGTGGAAGTCACAAAGACTCTGGCTAGAAGGGCCATTATGAAGTAATTCACTGCATCCTAGGCCACTCCTGGCTCTTCTAGTCACTGGCCCTTTTATACTTGAAGGATTAACTTCCCCCCCCCAATCATTTTACCAGTCCAAAACAGTTATTAACGATTAATCTTTCAGTAGGGCAAAGAGTCCTCAGGCTGAGGTTACTCAGGTACCAGTCATTCAGGTCTGCTGCAGGTGTCTATCTGATCTGGTCAGGTTCTCCAAAAGTCATCTCGTCTTCACCCTTTCTGGCCTCTGATAAAATTTAATTGAGAGATTATTTCCTTGCTCTGAGTCTCTCTTGAGGTCTCAGTATAATGTTAGATTTCCCCTGCTGCGTAACCCATTTGTTCATTCCTTTACCTTCAGCTATCGTTTCTCCTTCCTTACATTTGTCGTTTATTTTTACCCAAACTTTTCCACCTTGGGAAGGAACATCAAGTTCAGCTACTGTATCAGTTCAGATTGCTGGTAGCAAGACCAGTCTAGCAAGTTCTTCCCCCTCAGTCCATTCTTATTCATGATGAGTAGTGTTACATAGGTACAACACCAGCGGGCTATCTCGCCCACTAGGCAATACAGCAGTATTCACTGTCAACCCCAATTTTACCAGATGGAGGGAAGGTACAATTCATCCCATCAGGTCCTTGGTAATTCCGGCGTATAGGTTCTGGGGTATAGTTACAGTCTCTTGTTTAGGGATCACCCCTGCTTCCAGCACTGCAGCTGCATCCCTGGTCCTGGGACCACAGCATCCAGAAGGAAGAAAGCAATTTTAGGTGACGTGGGGAAGAACTGTACAGTGGCATCAGCATCCTCTCCCACCCCAGAGAAGTGTTCTTCCCCCAATCCCCCAGAGAAGTATAGGAATCTGTCTAGAGGTGATTATCCTTTTGCCTCCCTCGTATTGACTATGAGCACACACTCATGAAGGCGTGTTAACCAGGCTTTCATGCTTTTATCTCCTCCTATTTTAGATAATAAATGTTTTAATTGTTTATTCTAATTCTCTAGCAAACTGTGATTCTGATGGTGGTATGCAACATGGTATGTCTATTTAATATGATGTTTCTTGGTCTATTGCTGCATACTGTGGACTCTAAAGTGTGTTCCTTGGTCTGATGAAGTATAACTCGGTGACCCAAACCGGTACAGTATCTTTTGTTGAATCCTTTAATGGTGTTTTTGGCATTTACTTCTGTCACAGGATGTGCAGAGTAAGTAACTATTCCTGTGAGCACTCATTTGTAGCCACCTGGTGGCACTGGCATCATTGTTGTTGTTGTTAGGTGCCATCAAGTCAATTGTGACTCATAGCGACCCTATGTACAACAGAACGGAACACTGCCCAGTCCTGCGCCATCCTCACAATCCTTGCTATACTTGAGCCCATTGTCACAGTCATTGTGTTAATCCATCTCCTTGAGGGCCTTTCTCTTTTTCACTGACCTTCTACTTTACCAAGCGTGATGTCATTTCCAGGGACTGATCCCTCCTGATAACATGTCCAAAGTATATAAGACATAGTCTCACCGTCCTTGCTTATAAGGAACATTCTGGCTGTACTTCTTCCAAGACAGATTTGTTCATTCTTCTGACAGTCCATGGTATATTCAATATTCTTCACCAACGCCATTATTCAAAGGTGACAATTCTTCTTTGGCCTTCCTTATTCATTGTCCAGTTTTTGCAAGCACATGAGGCTATTAAAAACACCATGACTTGGGCCAGGCACACCTTAGTCTTCAAGGTGACATCTTTGCTTTTTAACACTTCTAAGTGGTATTTTGCAGCAGATTTGTCCAATGCAATACGTCATTTGATTTCTTGACTACTGCTTCCATGGATGTTGATTGTAGATTCAAGTAAAATGAAACCCTTGACAACTTCAATCTCTTCTCCATTTATCATCATGTTGTTTATCGGTCCAGTAGTGAGAATTTTTGTTTTCTTTATGTTGAGGTATAATCCATACTGAAGGCTGTGGTCTGTGATCTTCATCAGTAAGTGCTTCAAGTCCTCTTCATTTTCCTCAGCAAGCAAGATTGTGTCATCTGCATATCTCAGGTTGTGAATGAGTCTTCCTCCACTCCTGATGCTGAGTTCTTCTTTATATAGTCCAGCTTCTCTGATTATTTGCTCAGCATACAGGTTGAATAAGTACAATGAAAGTATACAACCCTGACGCACACCTTTCCTGACTTTAAACCACATAGTATCCCCTTGTTCTGTTCGAATGACTGTGTCTTGATCTATGTACACGTTCCTCATGAGCACAATTAAGTGTTCTGGAGTTCCCATTCTTGGAAATGTTATCCATAATTTGTTTTGATCCACACAGTTGAATGCCTTTGCATAGTCACTAAAACACAGGTAAACATCTTTCTGATTTTCTCTGCTTTCGGCCATAATCCATCTGACATCAGCAATGATATCTCTCTTTCCACGTCCTCTTCTGAATCTGGCTTGAATTTCTGGCAGTTCCTTGTCAGTATACTGCTGCAGTCACTTTTGAATGATCTTCAGCAAAATTTTACATGCGTGTGATATTAATGATATTGTTAGATAATTTCCGCATTCAGTTGGATCACGTTTCTTTGGAATAGGCATAAATATGGATCTCTTCCAGTCCATTGGCCAGATAGCTGTCTTCCAGATTTCTTGGCATAGATGAGTGAGCACTTCCAACACCGCATCCGTTTGTTGAAATGTCTCGGTATTCTGTCAATTCCTGGAGCCTTGTTTTTTTGCCAATGCCTTCAGTGCAGCTTAGATTTCCTCCTTCAGTACCACTTGTTCCTGATCACGTGCTACCTCTTGAAATGGTTGAACATCAACCAATTCTTTTGGTACAATGACTCTGTGTATTCCTTCCATCTTCTTTTGATGCTTCCTGCATCATTCAGTATTTTCCATGTAGAATCCTCCAGTATTGAAACTCTAGGCTTGAATTTTTTCTTCAGCTCTGTTAGCTTGAGAAATGCTGAGCATGTTCTTCTCTTTTGGTTTTCTATCTCTAGGTCTTTGCACATATCATCATAATACTTTACTTTGTCTTCTCGAGCCCCCCTTAAAAATCTTCTGCTAAGCTATTTACTTCATAATTTCTTCCATTTGCTTTAGCTACTCAACTTTCGAGAGTAAGTTTCAGAGTCTCTTCTGACATCCATTTTGGTATTTTATTTCTTCCCTGTCTTGGCGTCACTGGTCTAACTTGCCAGCTATGTGCTGGGTCTTCCCCCTGGGGAATCTACCTTATAGCTATCTGCAACCTCTGTCTTTCTTGCTGGCAAGCAAAGTAGTCCTTATTGGCATTTTGTGCCTCAGAGTGTGCAAGGGGGTGTGTTTAGATTCAACCTATCTTTGCATTGCTGTAGCACTCTCAAGTCTGCTCATTTTATGGACCTAATTGGCCACCTGAGGAGAGTGCACCAATGGGTCTACTTGCTGATTCTAATCACCGTCTGATCTAGGAAGGGGGTTATTCTGATGAGCATTGACATGTCCTATTCTAAGACGCCCTCTAAATTCTCAGAGTGCTTTCCATAAGTCCATGCCTCACATGGATGTCCTTTCAATGGTCTAATTATTTTATCACCCATTTGTCTGACTCTATAGCCAGGTTGTTGGCCACTGCTCATGAATCAGTAAGATTCAAACCTATGGAATCTCACCATTGTACAACTCTTCCATCACAGCTAGGAAGACAGCGTGCAGTTTAGTCCATTGAGGTGACCTGCTCTTACTCTCTTCAGTTAGACTCTTTCTATCTGCTGGTATTAATGTAGTAGTTTTCCACATCACGTCTTGTCCATGTACCTTGGAACTGCCATCTGTAAATTAAGTAGTCTTCTGCTGCTCAGCAGAAAGTTGTTCATAGGGCACTGTTTATGTAGTTGTGGGCTCTGGCAGCTTCTCAGATGGTTCCAGATTAGGACTTATGGGAAAAGAGGTTGCCTGTCTGTGGATACTGTAGGTGCCTTCCTGCATTATCCTAGTAGTTTTTTCTTATATGAACTATTTCTATTTTATTATGGAATTATTTTGGGCACCACCTTCTCTATTAGAGTGTTTCTCTGACATCACCTAAGACATTATGGATATTTTAGGTCTCATGATGGTTTTATGTCCTTCTGTCATTGAGGTAGTCTCAATCAGGGCTCAATAGTAGACATGTAAATGTCTTTCAAATGGTGTGTATCTGCTGCAGCATCTAGAAACTTTCTAGTCTAGAATCTCAGTAGTTGCTGTAGGGCAGCATTCTCAGGTTTTTGCCATAAGCTATGGTCTGCATAAGCATATGTGGCAGACATCTCTAAAATCATGTCTGAATGTGAATCATAAGAGCCTAAAGGCAAGGAGAGTGAGACTGCTTTCTGTAATTCAGACATAGTCTGCTGTTGCCCGGGCCCCCATTTGAATGCGGTTTTCTTACAAGTGGTTTTATGGATAGGGGCCAGCAAGATTCCCAGATGTGGAATATGCGTTCTCTAAAATCCAAATAAACCAACCAAATGTTGGGCCTCCTGCTTAATCTTGGGGGTAGGTAGCAACAACAACTTATTCTTGGTTGCCTGCAGAATGTCACAGATGGCTCCTGCCCAAGTTATTCTCAAGAATTTCACTGTTTGGGCAGGGTCTTGGATTTTTGTTGGATTTATTAACTAGCCTCTGTTGGTCATGTGGGCCACCACAGCTTTCAAATCAGCCCTATCCTGCTCTTCAGTATTTGATATTAATATATATCATCAATGTAATGTATCATGGCACTTGAGATCTGTACTAAGTCTAACTCTTTTCTAATTAAACTATGATAGTAAGTCGGTGAATTCAAGTAACCCTGTGGCAATACAATGAAAGTAAATTGGAATCCTTCTGACACTAAAGCAAACTGCAGGTGGTTCTTTTCTGAAATCGAGATTGAGAAAAAGCTATTTGCAAGACCAGTCACTGAGTACCAGTCTTCTTTAGCCTTCTGTATTTTCTGCACCATTGATGTCACGTCTGGAACAGCTGAAGCCACAGGTGGCACTACTTTATTTAGGCTTCGATAGTCTACTGTCAGCCTCCAGGAGCCATCTGCCTTTTTCATGGGCCACACAGAGCTGTCATGCAGAGAATTTGTTGGCACCAACACTCTAGCTTTCAGCATGTCTTTAATCAAAGTAGTAATCTCTTCTTGTCCACTAGGTATCTTATATTGTTTCAAATTAACAACCTGAGTGGGTTTGGGCAATTCTAATGGTTCCCCTTTAGGCATGTCTAATCAATACTGGCCTAAGGGCAAATTTACATGCCTTTAGTTTTACAATATCAGGTAGAGGGAGTGTTCCTCAATTAGATGTAATATCTATACCAATAATACATTCAGGTAAGGGAGATGCAACTATTTTATATAAGATCTGTTTAAATCTTCCAATTCTTATCTAAACTTTCACCTTAGTCCTATCAACCATTGCATCCTCATATCCCCCAGCCTAACTTTAGGCCCTTTCAAGATTTTATTGACAGGTTTTTGGATTACAGTACATTGGGCTCCTGTATCCCAGAGCCCCAAGAAGGTCTCTTCCCCACTCGTGGGCCACCTTTACCAGAAAGTTCACATATATTCGATGTAGGTCACACCCCCAAGGAAACTCCCTTTCAACTGATTGGTTGTTGGTAGCAGATCTCATCATGGAGGTGATTACGTTATATCAAATATCATCAGGGAGGTGATTACATCATTACATAGCTGCCAAACTATATCATAACTGCCAAACCACTGATAATCATGGCCCAGCCAAGTTGACACACAGCCTTAACCATCACTTTCCACCCCGTGTCAATTTGGTACCTGTACACATCTCTGTAAACTGTGCATAATCTCTAAATAAAGACAATTATAAAGTCATACTTGCACCTAACATGATACAACTAACATGTGTACAACCAAAAACACACTAGCCCTGTTTACATCTTATATTTTATAAGTGAAGAAAACAAAAATATTTGATGCACACATACAAGGAAGAAATACTCATAACAATTACAGTCCTCATTTCTGCAACTGGTCACATGATTACAGCTGGTATTTAGAACTACCTTCTTCTACCACTCATTCTGTATTTCCTTTACCCTCATCAAGCATGTCAGCTAATTGTGGATCTTTACTTGGTGGGGTAACTCAAACCTTCATTCCTGAAGGGTCTGGGCTATTAGTAGTCTTGTCAGAATTGGCTTGCTGTAGTTTTCCATTGCTTTTAATCACAGGGAATAGTAAGTAGTACTAAGAGACATCTTAAGGAATCTCCTGTATTCCAGAGATACTCTTCTTTACCTCCATTAGGTAATATCAGTCCAATTTCCTTTTGGTAATCAGGATCAATCACACCAGCCAATACAGTAACTCCCTTCTTTGCTTGTTGATCCAGAGGCATGAGGAGCCCAAAGTGGCCAGGTGGTATTCGTAACTTTCAGTTCAATGGAATCAGTGTTGTGTCTCCTGGTGGGAGGATTCCTCATTTGGGAACTAAGACCTCTAGATCCACATAGCATAGGGTTGCAGGAACAGGAAGCAAAAATTTTTCGAGTGGGTCCCTAGGGGTAATAGTGAGTGGTGCCACTCCCATTTCCACACTTTGATTCCTGGACTCATGAATCCTGGCTGTGGGAGAAACAGCACCATATATTGGACACTGGTTTAGAACATATACATCCTCCTGGAGAACATTGGCCCTACCCTGCAAGGTATTTCCACCTAGATGGTGCCGTAATTGTGTCTTTAGAAGGCTATTCCATCATTCTATCAAGCCAACTGCTTCAGGATGATGGGGGACATGGTAAGACCAGTGAATTCCATCAGCACAGGCCCATTGCCGCACTTCATTTGCTGTGAAGTGAGTCCCTCAATCTGAGGCAATACTGTGTGGGATACCATGACAGCGGATAAGGCATTCTGTAAGTCCACAGATGGTAGTTTTGGCAGAAGCATTATATGCAGGGAAGGCAAATCCATATCCAGAGTAAGTATCTATTCCAGTAAGAACAAAACGCTGCCCTTTCTACGATGGAAGCAGTCCAACGTGATCAACCTGCCACCAGGTTGCTGGCTGATTACCTCAAGGAATGGTACCATATTGGGGACTCAGTGTTGGTCTCTGCTGCTGGCAGATTGGGCACTCAGCAGTGGCTGTAGCCAAGTCAGCCTTGGGGAGTAGAAGTCCATGTTGCTGAGCCCATAAACAACCTCCATCCCTGCCACAATGGCCACTTTGTTCATGTGCCCATTGAAGAATGATGGGAGTGGCTGGGGAGAGGATGACTGGTTTCCACAGAACGTGTCATCTTATCCACTTGATTGTTAAAATCCTCCTCCACTGAGGTCACCCTTTAGTGAGCATTCACATGAGACACAAATATCTTCACTTCTTGGCCCATTCAGAGAGATCTCTCTGCATACCTCTTCCCCATAATTCCTTGTCACCAATTTTCCAATCATGTTCCTTCCAAGTCCCTGACCGCGTAGCCAAACCATTGACCACTGCCCATGAATCAGTACAGAATCAATCACACATCTGGCCAGTTCTCTTTCCAAGCAAAGCGAACAACGAGGTACTCTACTCAAAGTTCTGCTCATTGAGAGGATTTACCTTCACCACCATCCTTCAGGGAGGTCCCAGCAAGTGACTATAGTGCTGCCGCTGTCCACTTTTGAATGGTGCCTGCATATCACACAGAACCATCTGTAAACCCGGCATGAGTTTTCTCTTCCTCAGTCATCTGATCGTAAGGAACTCCCTATGAGGCCATACGTGCATACTGGGAGACGGCAGATAATGTGGCAGGACTGGAGACTGTGGGCAGTTGGGCCACTTCTTCATGCACCTTATTTGTGCCTTTGGGTCCTGCTTGGGCCCAATCTCATATATACAACTTCCATTTAATGATGGAGTTCTGCTGTGCATGTCCGACTTTATGACTCTGTGGGTCAGACAACATTCAGTTCATGATGAGCAGCTCAGGCCACATGGTGACTTTGTGTCCCATGGTTAAACCTTCAGTCTCTACTGAGGCCCAGTAACAAGCCAAAAGCAGTTTCTTGAAAGAAGAGTAGTTATGTGCAGAGGATGGCAGGGCTTTGCTCCAAAATCCTAAGGGTCTGTGCTGTGATTCACCAATAGGAGTCTGCCAAAGATTCCAAACAGCATCTCTATCAGCCACTGATACTTCAAGCACCATTGGATCAGCCAGATCATATGGCCCAAGAGGCAGAGCAAATTGCGTGGCAGACTGAACCTGCTGCAGAGCCTTGTCCTGGTCTGAGGCCCACTCAAAACTAGCAGATTTTTGAGTCACTTGATAAATGGCCGGAGTAGCACACCCAATGTCCTTTCACCATATTTATTCAATCTGTATGCTGAACAAATAATCCAAGAGGCTGGATTATATGAAGAAGAGCACGGCATCAGGACTGGAGAAAGGGTTTTTAACAACCTGTGATATGCAGATAACACAAGCTTGCTAGTAAAAAGTGAAGAGGACCTGAAGAACTTACTGATGAAGATCAAAGACTACAGCCTTCAGTACGGATTATGCTGCAAAGTAAAGAAAACAAAAATCCTCACAACTGGACCAATATGCAGCATCTTGATAAACTGAGAAAAGATTGAAGTTGTCAGGGATTTCATGTTACTGAATCTACAATCAATGCCCACAGAAGCAGCGGTCAGGAAATCAAACGATGTGTTGCATTGGGCAAATCTGCTACAAAAGACCTCTTTAAAGTGTTAAAAAGCAAAGATGTCACTTTGAGGACTAAGGTGCACCTGTCCCAAGCCATGGTGTTTTCAATCACCTTATGCATTCAAAAGCTGGACAATGAATAAGGAAGACTGGAGAAGAACTGACACCTTTGAATCATGGTGTTGGTGAAGAATATTGAACATACGATGGACTGCCAGAAGAACGAACAAGCCTGTCTTGGAAGAAGTAGAGCCAGAGTGCTCCTTATAAGACAGGATGGCAGTACTTTATCTCACATTCTTTAGACATGTTATCAGGAGGGACCAGTCCCTGGAGAAGGACATCATGCTTGGTAAGTTAGAGGGTCAGTGAAATAGAGGAAGACCCTCTATGGGATGGATTGACACAGTGGCTGCAACAATAGGCTCAAACACAGTGACCATTGTGAGGACAGTGCAGGACCAGGCAGTGTTTTGTTCTGTTATACATAGAGTCTCTGTGAGTTGGAACTGACTTGATGGCACCTAACAACAACAACAAATAATATACAATACTTTATATGGCCTTGTTTTTATATTTTACTGATTACTAGTTTTACATTTGTTCCCTATTTGTATTTCTTCTGTGAATTATCTGGGGGTTTTGCCCACTTGAATTGGAGTTTAATCTCTTTGAATTATGAGGTCTCTTTATATATGCAGGATAGTCATCTTTTGTCATGTGTATTACAAAAAAGTCTTCTTGGTTTTTTTAATTTGTTTTTGTCTTTCATTCTGTTTTCTCTCTCTCTCTTTTTCTTCTTCTGTGCTCACCTTTCCCAGACTAGCAGTTTGGAGGTTATCTTTACCCTACCTTGGTGCCCCTAGTCCAGAACCCGTACTTACAGTGGCGTTATCAAGAGGAACCAGTCTCTGGAGATGGACATTATGCTTGGTAAGGTAGAGGGTCACCGAAAAAAAGGAGGACTCTCAACAAGATGGATTGACACAGTGGCTACAACAATGGGCTCAAGCAAACAACGATTGTGAGCATGGTGCAGGAATGGGCAGTGTTTCATTCTGTGGTGCACAGGGCTGCTATGAGTTGGAACCAACTCAATGGCACCTAACAACAACAACAAGAACACATCCAAATGAGAGATATGCTGCCTCCAAATCCAAAGAAGCCCATTAGGCATTGTGCCTCCTTCTTAGTTGTGGGAGGGGCTAGATACAATAAGTTATCCTTCACTTTAGAAGGAATATCTCAACATGCCCCACACCATCGGACCCCTAGAAATTCCACTGAGGTGGAAGACACCTGAATTTTTGTCGGATTAATTTCCCACCCTTTAGCACACAAATGTTTTACCAATAAGTCCAGACTCACTGACACTTCTTCCTTACTAGGTCCAGTCAGCATAATGTCACCAATGTAATGGACCAGTGTGAAGTCTTGTGGAATGGAAAGGCATCCAAGTTTCCTGAATACTAAATTATGATACAGAGCTGGAGAGCTGATATACCTCTGAGGTAAGACAGTGAGAGTGTATTGCTGGCCTTGCCAGCTGAAGGGAAACTGCTTCTGGTGGTCCTTTGAAACAAAAATGGAGAAAAAGGCATTAGCCAGATCAATAGCTGCATACCAGGTACCAGGAGATGTGTCAATTTTCTCAAGCAATGAAACCACATCTGGAACAGCAGCTGCAATTGGAGTTGCCACCTGGTTAAGTTTTTTGATAATCCACTGTCATTCTCCAAGATCCATCTGTTTTTTGCACAGGCCAAATCGGTGAGTTGAATGGGGAAGTGTGGGAATCACCACCCCTGTATCCTTTAAATTCGTGATAGTGGCAGTATTCTCTGAAATCCCTCCAGGAATGCAGTATTGCTTTTGGTTTACAATTTTCTTAGGTAGGGGCAGTTCTAATGGCTTCCACTTGGATTTTCTTACCATAACAGCTCTTATTCTACTTGCCAGGGATCCAATGTGGGGGTTCTGCCAGTTGCTGAGTATATCTATTCCAATTATGTGTTCTGGAACTAAGGAAGTCACTAGAGGATGGGTTTAAGAATCCACTGGACCCACTGTGAGCTGAACCTGAGCTAAGACTCCATTAATAACCTGACCTCCATACACCTCCACTCTGACTGACCCATCAGTCACAGTGACATTTTGGGTTTCCTGGAATTAGTGTCAGTTCAGAGCCAGTATCCAGTAATCCCCCAAAAGTTTGGTTATTTCCTCTTCCCCGATGAACAGTTACTCTCATAAAAGACTATAGATCCCTTTGGGGAAGGTTGGGAGAAAGATTAACATTATACATTTTTGGCACTGTAGCGGGATCCTTCCTCAAGGAGATCCAGCCTCCCCTTCATTCAAGGGGTTGTGGATCTGTAAACTAGCTCAAGTCTGGGAATTGATTGAGGGGCCATGACTCTCTATTCTGGTGATTCAAGTTAGACTGCCATTTATTTGAACTAGAAGTATTCTTCTTATACAAGTCAAGTAAATATTTAGTAGATTTCCCATCTATTTCACTCCTATGGACACCATAACTATGTAGCCAACACCATAAGTCCATACGAATCAGAATATTCTGATTACTGCTTTGACTTCGCTGTCCATTACAGTAATCACGCCCACCTGGTCTTTGTTGATTGAGCACTGCCACTTGACTCCTACCACCACGGGGTCCTATCAGCCCCATTGTAGTTAGGTGTCTTGATTCAGTTAGAGCAGTTTTCACTGTCAAATCTTACGTACATAGCAATAGCAATCACAGCAGTCTTCAAGGATGCTGGGGCTCCTTTCACAAATTTGTTTCTCACTGTTGTGGTGAAAGATACGTCCTCTGGGCACTCTATGTGTGGGTCTGTGGGTCTAACCTGATAAATCCACTGTAACATGCCTATTTCCCTAAGCTTTTGGATACCTTCTTCTACAGTATACCATGGCAGGTCTGGCACTTCAACTTGATTTAGTGTGGGCCACTGCATAATCCATGCTTCCACAAACCAGCCAAATAAACTATTAGATCCTTTGTTAACCTCTTGAGCTGAAACACTAAATGAAGAATCAGTGTTTAGTGGGACCATATCAATAAATTCAGACTGATGCAACTTAATGATCCTTACACCATTATCCCACACCCTTGATGGCCATTCTCACACATTATTCCCCAGGTTTCTGTTTGTACGTATTAGAAAATTTGAGCAGTTCTTTTGGAGTGTAGCATACCTCTTCCTGGGTCACACTTTGTACATCACCATTTGGGACTCACTGGGACTTAAGTCTAGTTATATGTCTAGAAGCAAAAATGAGTGGTGGGATGTGTTCTGAGAACATTCAGCAATGTCTTGTAAGGCATCTGCCTCAGGTGATTTCCCAGGCTATGACTCAGATGCCTCCCCAGGGAATGACTGAGACAAATGTTCTTCAGACAGAGCTAGGTTAATCTCATCAGATGAGGGTGGAGGGACTAATGGTTTTACTGGGGACAGTGGCTTAGCAGAGAAAGATGGAGTAATCTCTTCAGATGGGAGTGAGAGGGCTGGATCTGTTGGCAGGAATGATTCAACAGAATTTAGGGGCTCAGTGTCCCCATCTTCCTGATTATCTGCCCATATGGCACCATCCCCAGTTTCAGGATCCCATTTCTTCCCAATCAATGCCCTCACTTTAACTTCAGACACCACTGGAAGTTGGGAATTCAACTGGCATTGTAATTCAGTCACTTTAACAATGAGACTCTGGGTTTGGTTTTTGGCAATATCAGCTCTGTTAACACAAGAAATAAGGTTTTCTTTCAAGGCACCAGTGGCAACTTTTAGGTCATTTATACAGTGCTTGAGCTGTGACTCTGAAGCCCTGAGCTCATCTCTTTTCTTCACCACTATGTCTAGGGAAAGTAGGACCAACCAACCAGTTTCCTTACAATTCTTATTCTGAAAAAATTGTAGAAAGGTATTAAACATGTGATCATCCAGAACCTCACTTCTCATCAATACCTCGTCTACTGGTGGTGATATTTTGCATATCTAGATTGCCACTTCATGCCATGGATTAGCAGCACCCTGTTTACTACTGGAAGCAGAGTCATCAACATCTTTAAGACTAATCATACTTGAGAACCAATTTAGAAAACTCATCTTTGCAATTTTATTTCTCTAGAACCACTCTCGGTACCAAATGTCTTAGGCTAGGTTCTCTAGAGAAGTAAAACCTTTCTCTCTATATATATATATATATGTATATATGTGTGTATATATATATATATGTATACGTATGTATATATATAGAGAGAGAGAGAGTTATATCAAGGAAATGGCTCACACAGTTGTAGAGGCTGGAGAGTCCCAAGTCTGTGGGTCAGACTAGAGGCTTCTCCTGACTCATGTAGCTGCAGGGGCTAATGAACCAAAGATCAGCAGGTCAGACAGCAGGCCTCGGGCTCACAGGCTGCAGAGGCTGATGAATCCCAAGATCAGCAGGTAAGCTACTACCTCAAGTCCCAAGTACCAGAGGTCAGATGATGAGCCAGCTGCATGATCCAGAGGGAGCAAAAGCTAGCCAGCTTTGCCAGAAAGTCCACATATATTGGATGCAGGCCACACCTCCAAGGAAACTCCCTGTCAACTGATCGGCTGCTCGTAGCAGATCTCATCGTGGAGGTGATTAAATCTTTACATAGCTGCCAAACTATATCATAAATCCCAAAGCATTGAGAAATATGGCCTAGCCCAGTTGACACACAACCTTACCCACCACACTTGTGTAAGGGGCATACTCAATGGATGAATATCCTGATCACTATAAAGCAATTACAGCATGGCTTACATAAGCAGCACATCAGCTGCTTCCTCTGGAGTGTTCCATTGTGTATTTAGAGGGGAGAGGGGCAGTTTCCCTTCTCAGGGTAAATAAATCTCACTACAAATTTTGTCCAGTCCACCAGGCTGGTGGTTTCCTCCAGGTTAACTCTTGTGTAACTGGATCTTCTACCATTATTCATGACTGTTTCATAGTGAGTTGTGGCTTTTGCATCAACCCAAACATACTCTCGCATTCTGCAGCATTCAAAACTAAAGACACTGCCTGTAAATTAGTCACTCTCAAAATCTATTTTAGTAATGGTTCTTCAGGAAACTGATGGTACTGATTTATAAATTGAAGAAACTCCTTTACACTATACCCTCTGGTTTCAATTGTTTCTTGGTTTTGCCTGTTCCTCTCCACTTTCTTGGTGACTAACAGTTGTAGGGGAACCTTCTGTTATTCCAACATGATTTTTCCTTTCTGGGTCAGCCCTGAGGTCAGCCCTGAGACTAGAGGTCCTAGTTCTTACCAAACCGGATCTGGACTTATTCAGTGCTAAAATATACCTTTACATTCTTTTTCCCCACCATTGCAGCTATCAGTGATAACCGAAACGAAGGAATTGTATATCTGGCCCTTTAATTATCATTCTGTATTTCCATATGCATCTAACTAGCCACTTCTTCAGGAGTTAGATCCACCACTCCTACTTCTCATAAATAGCTTCTGTCTTGGGTAACTGATTGCAGCATAATAGCTGCTCAATCCATGGGTGTTTTTTCATCCTGTCTAGAAACCAAAGGTTTATCATTCTCTTGTTTATCCTTTTTTCTAAGATTACATATTTTAGTGACTCTGGGCTGTTGCAGTGAAACTCTCATACTTCTGACACCAACTAAATCAATAATTTCTTTTATAAGGATCAGCACAAAGCTGGTTCCTATGAGGTGAAGGTTAAAGATGACTCAAATGTCCGCCTTTTCTAAATTGCTATAGCACTCCATTATCTCTAATATTAACTATTCCTCCTCCCTACAGTACTCTCCCTCCCGTCTTTGAGTTCCATAATTTGCTGCAACTTCTCACAGAACTCACAAAATCATATCAAGAAAATGGCTCATGCAGTTGTGGAGGCTGGCAAGTTCCAAATCTACGGGTCTGGTGTAGGCGTCTCCTGACTCACGCGGTTGCAAGGGCCAACAAACCCAAATCTGCAAGCCAGACTACAGGCTGCTGGTTCACAAGGCTGCAGAAGCTGCCAAATCAGGTCAGACTATAGGCTGCTGGCCCACGGGGCTTCAGAAGCTGGTGAAGCTCAGAATAAGCAGGTCAGATGGCAGGCCACTAGCTCAAGTCCTAAGAACGAGAGGTCAGATAATGACGAGCCAGATGTAAGATCCAGATGCAGAAGGAGAGAGCGCCACCAGATATAAACATTGGATGCAGGCCACACCCCAGGGAAAAGCATGACTTGGGTAAGGGTGGGACTTGAGTCATGCCCTCCTGCAAGGCTGTGACTCAAGATACACCCCACACTAATCCTGCCTCAGTAATATATATTAAGAAAAAAACAAACCCATTGCCATCGAGTTGATTCTGACTCATACTGACCCTATAGGACAGAGTAGAACTGCCCCATAGGGTTTCCAAGGAGTGGCTGGTGGATTCGAACTGTCAACATTTTATTTAGCAGCCAAGCTATTAACCATTGTGCCACCAGGGCTCCCATTAACGTATAGAGGTTAGGATTTACAACACATAAAATACAGGATAATTACATCCGATCACAAAATGGGGGACAGCCACACAATACTGGGAATCAAGGCCTAGCAAAGCTGACACAACACCAACAACCATACCTCAATAGAATTCCATACAACTTATTTACATAGTCCCACCCAATCATTGTGTGAAAGTCACAAAGACTATGGCTAGAAGGGCCATATTAAGTAATTCACTGCACCACAGCTGGTATTATTGGTTTCCTAACTTTTTAAACTGCAGGCTCTCGACTCAGACCATATCTCCGACTGGGCTCCACCACCCATTAACCATGTGACCTTCACAAAGATACCCAATCTGAGCCTCAGTTTTCTCATCTACTGTGAGGATTAAAAGGAATAATGGATATGTAGCTCTTACTAAGGTACTTCTTATTGTTGTGTGCCGTTGAGTCGATTCTGACTCATAGTGACCCTATAGGATAGAGCAGAATTCCCTCACAGGCTTTCCTAGGCTGTAATCTTTATGAGAGCAGATCGCCAGTTCCTGTCTCCCTCTGGCACATAGTAAGCACTCAACGAATGTTAATAGATTATATTATTAGGAATATTATTAACACATTGTCATAATTTTAAAAGGAGTACAAAAAAGAAATAAAAGACACAAAATATGTTTCTCATGTTCTTTCTAGTGTATAAATTCTTTGATCTGCATTAGATTTCATTTTTGGGGGTAGTCTTCAAAACCTCTCCTCTCTAACAGGTCCCACTCTTGTGGCACTTTGAACATCTCCTTCAAAAAATAATTAATTAGGTAGGTAAGCAATTTAGGGTAAAATTTCCATCCTCGATAGAATCTAAGCTCCATTGATCGCAAGGCTGGTATACATCTATGCCCAATATCTAGCATAGGACCTGGCACTTCGTTGATTAACAAGTAATCATTGAATGAATGAACAAGTAATTAAACAAAAATATTTCAGTCTATACGTTCTGAAATAACATAGTCATGAGATTGGAGGCAAATATCTTTCCTCCATCTCTGAGAAGTGAAAGGCCTTGCCCATCTTATAAGCTAGGAAGACTGAACATTCAGATTCTGAGGGGCTATTTTTGGCAGCTGTCCCTTACTAGAATCACACTACCTGAACCTGTCTCGGGAATTCTTGCAGTTACAGCAGAGCTCTGGAAACCCTGTACTTTTCCAGAACCTCCTGTCCAGTAAAAGTATTCAATCTCTCTAGATTATCTTCACCCAGTGTACATTAGCTCTTACTCACTGACTCAAGAAAGAGGTAGGGACATTACAACTGTCCTTCATTTCACAGATGAAAAAATGGGCCCAGAAAAGTGAATTGACTGTCATAAATGTTGTTGTTGTCGTTAGCTGCTCTTTGTCGCAACCCCTCACACGAGGCACCATCTGTCGCAGCGGCGACGGTTGTCGGGACGGCAGAGACAGTAACCAAACACAACTCTTACAGAGAAGTGGGGCCAGGAGGGTCACTCTGAGGAGTCGACCCCGGCTTCAGTCCCAGGAATTTATTTATAGTCAATACAGCAAGCAGTGAAGCAAATAACAGAACAATGGGCTTTGGGTGCGGGCAAGGGAGAAGGAATTCAGGTAAACAAGCCAATCAGTAAAGGGACAATAGGTTTGGGAAAACAAGTCATGACAAGTCTCAACATGTTGGGGACAAGTCGCAACATGTTGGGGACAAGTCGCAACATGCTGTGCAGCATAGAGGCCTGTGGGGGCTGCAGTTGTCAATAGTGCAGCCATGTTTAAATGGCATATGTCCCCACAGCCCTTGAGTCAGCCCTTGACTCGTGGCAACCCCATTCACAATGAGATCTGAGCATTGTAAGTGTAACACTGGAACAACTGGGATAGGATCATTCTTAGAGTTCTCTGTTTCTGTCTCCATGAATATCATAAATATCATTCAAATAATGGAATAGAATTATTCATGAACAATTATGCTTATGAATGAATTTTTTATTACTTTGGGGAAAATGCTCTTGATACAATGTTAAGTGACAGAAGCAGATTAGAATTGTATGTATAATATGCACTCAATTACAAAATTTATAAAAATGTGGGAGAACGTGCGTGTAGGGGTGTATGTGTGTGTGTATGTTTCAATTATCTACGTAGAAAGTAAAAAAGGAAGTGTGCCAATACATTAACAGTGTTTAATCTCTGGTTGGTGGGGTTTTAGGTGATGCTTATTTTATTTATCCTTTTCTGCATTTAAAATTTTTTCAATGAGCATGTAATACTTTATAATCAAAAATTTAGTTTTTCAGATTTTTGATATAATATTTTTGTAAGTTTTTATTTGGTGTTGCTCAGCTGTGAGGGGTGGGGAGAGCATCAACCCAGAGTCCAAAGAAGTTCTACCTGAACTTCTACCTGAATAATCATTTAACCTGATCTGTAAAATAGATACAATTATATCTATTTCATAGAGCTATTGTGTGCATATAATAATGAATATGAATTCCTTTGCAACTGTAAAGATTTATAAAAATGTTAGGTGCTTTTGTAATGATGATAAAGTCCTCCGGCCTAAAAGAGATGGGAGGGCCCCTGGGATAACAGGTCCTGTGCTGACAAGTTTGGGGTGGGAGAGGAGAGAAACTTAAGTGTCAGGAGAAAAGTGACAGCTTTTTTTGCCAACACTTGAGAGAAATAACCACATGCCTGCTCCCACTTCTCTCTTTCCCCTATATTTGCAATATCTGTCTCAGTGTTCTTCCTTCAGATTAAACCTTCTTTCTGTCTCTGTAGCAGCCCATACAAGAGAGCTTGTAGTGGATGGGATAGAGTACATTTTAAGGCAATGGCAGGTTTGTGTCACTCCCTGCAGAGTGTGAAAGGCAACCTATGCAGGAATGTGATCAGCAGTCTACCAAGGCCTTCTGGTCCTAACCACAAAGGGGCTATTTCCACCTGGGTTAGAAGAGTTTGGCATGGAAAAGAAGATAACTTTTAGCTGGGACCATTTATATTGGGCCTGATCCTTTACAAGGCTTTCTCAACGATTATTCTTGGGGGTCTCACAAATTCTATGGAAAATAAGATTTCACACACAGCAATGATTTTTTTTTTTTAATTAGTCAGAGGTGACAAAGATAATATGTGAAATTTTGTCACTTTTATATTTCAAAAAGTAATACAGACGTATGGCAATTTTCCAAGAGAAATGGAAACTTATGCTCACACAAAATCCTGCAAATGAATGTTTATAGCTGCTTTATTCATAATTCCTAAAAGCTAGAGACAAATCAAATATTCTTTTGGTGAATAGATAAACTGTGGTACATTCATATAATGGAATACTATGCAGCCATAAAAAGAACTATTGATAGACACAACTAGTACGAATCTCATATGCATTATGTTAAGTAAATAAAACCAGACCCAAAAGACTACATATTATAGTATTTGATTTATACATAGATACATAAATAGAATATAAGTGGAGCCCTGGTGGTGGAGTGGTTAAGTGCTTGGCTGCTAACCGAAAGATTAGCAGTTCGAATCCACCAGCAGCTCCTTGGAAACCCTGTGAGGGCAGTTCTACTCTGTCTCATAGGGTTGCTATGAGTCAGAATCAACTCTACAGCAATGGGTTAGAATATAAGTAGTTCCCAGAAGACAGGATGGAGAGAGGGATTGACTACAACTAGGTAGTAAGAGAATTTTGGAGGGTGATGGAAATATTCTTGTGGTGGTGGTTACAAAAACATTCATTTGTCAAAATAGTACACCAAAAGTGAATTTTATTATATTTTACTGCATAAATTGAAAAATAAATGTATATAAATAAAATTAATCACTATAGGCCACGGTAGAGTCAAACAGTATAATGAATTCAGTAAAAAGTCTCCCTCCCAGATCTAGTGCTGTATTGCAGTGGTGGTTACATAAATCTACACAAGTAATAAAATGACATACAACTATACACATACATTATACCAACATCAGTCTCCTGGTTTTGATAGTGTAATGTAGTTAAGTAAGATGTAACCATTGAGAGAAACTGGGTGAAGGGTACACTTGATCCGTCTGTAATATTTTTGCAACTTCCTGTGAATCTGTAATTTTTTTTAGTCTCTCTCAACCAAACTTCCAGACTCTAGACCTGTCCTCCAGAGGCAACCACTATTAGAAGTTTCCTGTGTATCCTATGCATATTAAATCTAATTTCTGTGTGTGTATAAATTTATACACAAATATTTGTAACACAAATGGTAGCATATTATACATACTGTTCTGCACCTTGCTATGCTTCAGCTATTATTTTGGGGATTTTTTATATCACACGTTTCATAAATCTATCTCATTCTTTTTTCCTGCCGCATAGTATTTCATTGTAGGTACGTTCCCTGTTTATTTCAATAGTTTCCTACAGATAGACATTTAGATCTTAATAAGGAATTTAAGTAATTTGGACATTTTTACAACATGAAAGTTCAGCTGGATTGAGACCAAACACTAAAAGCTCTCACAGATTCAAGACTTGCTTCCAGAATCTCTTTTCACCAGAAAGGGGCACACAAATGGCAGAAGAACATATTCCTATCAGAGGTGAAACGCTGGGAAATTTTCCCGGCCAATGGGGGAAGCCGTAGGGCCAGCAGGGAATTACTGCCGGGTAGCAGTTCGTGGAGGGGCGCCCTCCTGCTGGATTCGGAGGCCTTTTTCCAAGCCAAGTCCTCCCCGTGCTGCTGCTCAGATATACTGAAGTGTGTCAGGGATACGTTCGGTGCTGTGATGCGAGGCCATTCCGGCTCCTAGCACAGACCTCCTGCCCAGGTGGGACCTGAGCTCCACGGTCTCCAACCCACGCGCGCAGGGCGCGTACACGTGGTAACCCGCCTGGGGCCGGGTTCCCGGCTCCGGCTCCTCCTCTCTCCAGCTCTTGCTCTGCTTTCTGCAGTATCACGTGCAGCTGCGCCGGGTGCAGGATGGCGGCAGCGGCGGTGGGTGTCAGGCTCCGGGACTGCTGCAGCCGGGGCGCCGTCCTCCTGCTCTTCTTTTCCCTGTCCCCTCGGCCTCCGGCCGCGGCCGCCTGGCTACTGGGACTACGGCCCGAGGACACCGCGGGAGGCCGCGTGTCTCTGGAGGGGGGCACCCTACGCGCGGCTGAAGGCACCAGTTTTCTCCTGCGCGTCTATTTCCAGCCGGGGCCCGCGGCGCCCGCCGCGCGGATCCCTGCACCCACCCTCTCCCCGGGGGAAAACGGCACCGGCGACTGGGCTCCGCGGATCGTGTTTATCGAGGAGCCCCCGGGCGGCAGCGGCGTGGCGCCCAACACAGTTCCCACGCGTCCCCCAGGGCCGCAGCGCTGCCGCGAGCAGAGCGACTGGGCGTCCGACGTGGAGGTCCTGGGGCCCCTGCGCCCCGGGGGTGTGGCGGGCTCGGCCCTGGTCCAGGTGCGGGTGCGGGAGCTGCGCAAGGGCGAAGCGGAGCAGAGTGCCGTGGACGGTGGCGGGAAGCTCTTCTCGCTGTGCGCCTGGGACGGGCGCGCTTGGCACCACCACGGCGCTGCCGGCGGCTTCCTGCTGCGCGTCCGGCCGCGACTCTACGGCCGGGACGGTGATCTGCTGCTCCCCGCGTGGCTGCGGGCACTCGGGGCGCTCCTGCTGCTCGCCGTGTCTGCCCTGTTCAGCGGCCTGCGCCTAAGCCTGCTCTCGCTGGACCCGGTGGAGTTACGGGTGCTGCGGAACAGCGGCTCGGCCGCCGAGCAGGAGCAGGCGCGCCGCGTGCAGGCCGTGCGCAGCAGGGGCACCCATCTGCTCTGCACCCTGCTTCTGGGCCAAGCCGGAGCCAACGCAGCCCTGGCCGGCTGGCTGTACGCCTCGCTGCCGCCGGGCGTCGGAAGCACTGGGGACGACTACAGCGAGGCAGGCATTCACTTCCCGTGGCTGCCGGCGCTCGTGTGCACCGGCGCCGTGTTTCTGGGCGCCGAGATCTGCCCCTATTCGGTGTGTTCGCGGCATGGGCTCGCCATCGCCTCGCACAGCGTGTGCCTGACGCGGCTTCTGATGGCGGCCGCCTTCCCCGTGTGCTACCCGCTGGGCCGCCTGCTGGACTGGGCGCTGCGCCAGGAGATCAGCACCTTCTACACGCGGGAGAAGCTGCTGGAGACGCTGCGGGCTGCAGACCCCTACAGTGACCTGGTGAAGGAGGAGCTCAACATCATCCAGGGCGCCCTGGAGCTGCGCACTAAGGTGGTGGAGGAGGTGCTGACCCCCCTCGGCGACTGCTTCATGCTGCGCTCTGACGCTGTGCTCGACTTCGCCACGGTCTCAGAGATCCTGCGCAGCGGCTACACTCGCATCCCGGTGTACGAGGGCGACCAGCGGCACAACATTGTGGACATTCTGTTTGTCAAGGATTTGGCCTTCGTGGACCCGGACGACTGCACCCCTCTCCTCACCGTCACCCGCTTCTACAACCGGCCCCTGCACTGCGTCTTTAATGATACTCGGCTGGACACAGTGCTAGAGGAGTTTAAGAAGGGTGAGCAATGGTTTATTTCCTCTTCCAACTCTGATCCCCGTCAAAGGTATTAACCTTTCATAACTTTGGGAGGTTTCAGGTACCCAAAGTAACTTCTCTCTTGTGGTACCCAAGACTCAAAGAAGGCCCTACCTCATGCCTTCCCTGGCTGTTCTCATCTCACTTCTCCCCACGTTCTTTGCAGCTGAGCCCCAGGCCTCTTAACATACTTGGAACGCAGATGCTCCATATTCCTCATTCATTCTATTCCAACAGTATTTTTTCAGAATCTGCTGTCAGATATTGTGGAGGCTGGACTCTGGGGATGGCCCTTAAAGGTCTTGGAACAGCTCCCCACCCATTACAGGAGGCTCCTCTACAGGTTCCTCTAACAAGCAGCTTTTGCTTTAAATTCCTCCCAGAGCTGGAAGCTCACCATTTGCAGGGCAAACTAACTCCATTGCTGGACAGCTCCGGCTGCTGACACAATCTTCCTTACCTAGAGCAGACATCTGCCTCCAGGGCTTCTCCCTGGGTCCTAGTTCTGCCCTTTGAATCACATAGAGTAAGTCACACCTTAGAATTCTTCCCTCATATTTAACGTCCATTAGCCATTCATTCAACACACATCAAGTTCCCAGGTTGGGGATTAAATGTTAAGTAAGGCAGTGGGGTCCTTGTTCTTCTGAAAAGTGTGGTCCCATGAGGTAGGGTAGATCTAGAGCTGAAAAAATATTCTGGGGAGAGGGGACACTGGGACATTTGCATATCTGAATAAGTGGGGCTTCCTTCAGAGCAATTACCAGCCCCTTAACTTCAAGCTTGATGCCATGCTTATAGCATGCTTACTTCATGTGTGGGGTTTGTCTTTGGAAACTGTCTTCTAGGGTTGAGTATAATTCACCCAAGAAAAATCAGCCTGGATGCTTTAGAGCCAGTCCTCTTGGCGTTACACAGTTTGACTGGGCCCCCTAGTTCACTAGATTTGGCCCAGAAGGACCCTTGGTTGTTTTTGAAGATCAAATCTACCTTCAGGAGTCACCACTGAGAGCATCCAGAAGACTTTCTCACAGACCCTGAAAGCAGTTTCACAAATGATTTGAGAGCAGTGACATGGTTAAAAAAGTGTAGAACCTTCCAGAATGACTATTTTGAGAGAGACACTCATCTGTACATATGAGTTGGCATGTTTATTAAAAACAAAATAAATCAATCTCCTAGCATTAGAATCAGGCTTCAAATGTAGCCCCCTGTAACTAGCAGGACTCTCGTTTGGGTGTTTTTGATATATTTTTTTTTTTTTTTTTGTCAAAAATTCAATCTCATTAACTTTAGATACTCTTTAGGTTTTGCATACAGTCTTCTTTCTGCCACAATATTTTTAGTCAAGTGAAATCATGTTAAACATCAAAGGAAAGCCTGGCAAGGGGTAAAAAAATCCTAAAAGCTACTCTCAGCCTCAGATCTGGGGAGAGAACAGACCTAGACTTTGCATTGGTATCATGAGAAGGGGAGGGGAACTCGTTTAGCCCAGTTTGGTCTACTGTCTCACCCTCTTCTGTCTCTGCCCCCCAATCGTTGCCTGACTAGTTCCCACTGGCCTCTGACATTCATCTATCCACTCTTAAAATTATTCTTACATTTTATGTGCCCTTCAGAAGGAAGTCTTGAATCTGGGCGTAAAAGCCATGAAGTAACAATAATATTACATTGATCGTTAAGATAGAGTGCAGTTAAGATAATCATTTTCGTGTGCTGCTGGAAGACATTTTTAATGAAACTCCTGTGAACTCATTCATTCGTTAGTATTGAGCATCTATACAGTGGCAGGTGATGGGGAGACAAGAAAACGAGACTGCCTTCAGGAAGGTAACACCCTAGCGGGCATGCAGTGTTAGAATAAGAGCAGTCAATAGAAGCAGGAATTGCGGCTTATTAACCTTTGTATCCTCAGCACCTTGCACAATTCCTTACACACAGTAAGCTGATCGGAAAATTCAATATTCATCTGAAATGAGTCCTTGTAGAATTTCTAAATCTGCTCTGAAAAAGACTTGTTAGTATCTTATTAACAGTTCGTAGTTAGGTAGATCACTAAAGAGAAGCAGGCCAGGTTAAATCTCACTACAGTGAGCACCGTGCCAGAGAAGGGTTGAGCTAACAAAGATATTTCCATGATACTTCAGAGCTTGCTGCTTACTCAGAGTGTGGTCAATGGACCATCAGCATTGTGGTCACCTGGGAGCTTATTAGAAATGCAAAATTTCAGCTCCCACCCTAAATCCACTGAATGAAAACCTGCATTTTAATAAAACCCTAGGTGATTAGTGTGCACGTGAAAGTTTGAGAAGCATCAGTTTCAGAGACCCTTTATTAACAATGCACTGTAGATCTCCTTAGGATAGAAGTAAAAGAAATAATCAAGGTGAGTGTTCTCAGGCTCCAAGCCGTCATAATACAGTGGTCGTTTTTTTAGTTCTGTTTGCACCACTGGTTAGGAGAAGACAGCAGAGTTGAACTTCTTTTCTTTACCTTTAAAAATAACTTTTTAAGCAAGTCATAATAGCCCTTCTGTTTCCCTCACTTCCTTGCATCTCAAGCAACTTAACCACCTAAACAGATCCCTTAGGAGGTAGGAGAGGAAAATGGTAGTGTTAATAGAACAACAGCTACCGTTAATTGAGCAACAGCTGGTGCCAGGCACCATGCCAAGCCCTTTACATACTCAGAACAATCCTCCCGGGTAGGTATCATTAACTCCATTTTACATATGAAGAAACAAAAAGTCAAATCAATTACTTGACTGGCTCAACTTTCCATAGCTGATAACTGACTGAATTGTGATTGGAACTAGATCTGCAGACCCCCAAAACCTGTTTTGTTTTGTTTTTTTTTCACTACACCAGTCTGATTTAATCCCCCCAGAACTCCTGGCACCCACAGGGTTCAGAGCTAGCCTTTTCACCTCTGACTTGCTGCACATGGCTGATTCACCTCTAACTTCTGCAGGTTAGAAGTGTAGCTTTTATGATTACAATCATTGCTAACATGCATATTTCACTCAAAACATTTCTGCATTACAGTTTCTTACCTGATTCTCATCACAACTTTGCAGAGTTACAGGTAAGACACCTGCTCAAACTCATCACTCAGCTAGTATATTCCAAGGCCAAGATGCAAATCCAGATCATGTGACTCCAAAGCCATTTGTCCATTTGGGGTTTTATCTCTGTCCATCTTATGAGTTACATGTCTTTAGAAGTCGGAAAAGGAAGAATGGCCTTTCCAGCCAGCATGCTAGCTTGACAAAAGGGAACAGTGTTTCTCTCTACTGGACTGTGAGTTCCTTGAGGGCAGAGAATGAATCTTATTTACCTCTGTATTCCCAGGACTAGCACAGTGGCCGTCATGGCTAGGGGATGAATAAATATTTATTGAATAAATGGTTTTAAATAGCTAACTTCGACTATATTTCTATGCTTGAGCGAGGCCAGCCCTAAGTACTGAATAATTAGTGTTGTTCCATTGACCACAATGAATCTTTCCTCTTCCTCCTCCTAGGTTTTCTACCCCAGTTAGTGGCACAGCTGTGCCCCCAGTCTCCCAGGCTGGAAACTTCTCCTTCCATCCCCCACCCTCATCCTGTTAATTACCAGAGTCTGGCAAATATTACATCCAAAATATTTCTTGAATTTTACATAAATGTACATAATTATTATACATAGTTCAGTCCACTGTTTCTTCCACTTAGGTTGTTACTTTATTCAACAAATAGTTATTGTGAACCTATTGTTTAGGCACAATGGAGAATACCAGTATAGTCCCTGTCTGCATGGAGCTTTTGGTCTATTCCAAGAGACAGAAATTAAACAAAAGGGATAATGATTAAGAGGTTGAGCTTTGGTGCCAGACTGCTTGAGTTGAATCCTGGTCTTGGGCAAGTTGCTTAACCTGTTTATGTCTGTTTCATTAGCTGTAAAATGAGGATAATAACAGTACTTGCTTATAGGTTTGTTTGAAATATTAAGTAAGATAATAAAACATTATACTGCTTATTTAGTGCCTCTCCTGTAATAAATGCAAGTAAGTATTTAAAAAAACGAAACCCATTGCCATGGAGTCAATTCTGACTCATAGTGACCCTATAGGACAGGGTAGAACTGCCCCATAGAGTTTCCAAGGAGCTGCTGGTGGATTCGAACTGCCGACCTTTTTGGTTTAGCAGCCAAGCTCTTAACCATGTGCCACCAGGACTCCAAATAGGTATTAGCTATGATTATTAAACACAAGTCTATTACTCACTTGTGCAAATGCCTCCTAAGTAGTTTTGCTCCTTCAAATTTCAGTCTCCCTCAAATCCATCTTCTCCAATGCCGCTGCAGTGATCTCTGATAATACCACTGCATGCTGAAAACTCTTGTGTAGCTCTCCACTGCCTGCAGGGTAAAGTCTAAGCTGGTAATGCCACCTGCAGTGCCTTCATGACCTACTCCCTACCCTCCTCTCCAATCTCATCGTTTACCACTCCCTGCCACACCTTTATCCTCAGGCAGTACCGAACTGTGCTTTTTCTTGCCTATGTCCTTTTACTCATGCTATACTCTCTACCAGAAATACTCTTTGCCTGACTGACTAATCCCTACTCCAGCAGTTCCTTTAACACTCAGCTCAAGGACCACCCTCTCTGGGGCATGTCTCCTGAAAACCCCGTTTTTGGCCAACTTAATTGCTCCATGTATATATCCCTGTTGCTGAATAAACAAGTTGTATTGTCAGTATAGGAGCCCTGGTAGCACAGTGATTAAGCGCTCAGCTTCTAACTGAACAGTCAGTTGTTCGAACCCAGCAGCCATTCCGTGGGAGAAAGATGTGGTGGTCTGCTTTTCTAAAGACTGTCGATCTTGCTGTGTGCCGTCTAGTTGGTTCCGACTCACAACGACCCTCTGTACAACAGAACGAAACACTGCTCGGTCCTCCGCCATCCTCACATTTGCTGCTATGCTTGAGCCCATTGTTGCAGCCACTGTGTCAGTCCACCGTGTTGAGGGTCCTCCTCTTTTTTTGCTGACCCTGTACTTTACCAAACATGATATCTTCCTCCAGGGGCTGGTCCCTCCTGATAACATGTCCAAAGTATGTGAGACGAAGTCTCGCCATCCTCGTTTCTAGGGAGACAGATTTGCTCATTCTTCTGGCCTAGGAAACCCTATGGGGCAGTTCTACCCTGTCCTATGGGGTTGCTGAGTCAGAACCAACTTGACAGCAGTGGTTTTTTGGGTTATTATCAATCTTTGTTTAAAAGTGCCTCCACCCATATAATGAGTATCTAGAGGACAAAAACTGTCTTATTTATCTTTGTGGTTCCAGCACTTAACAATGGATATGCTGCATAGTAAACCCATTGCCGTCGAGTCGATTCTGACTCATAGCAACCTTATAGGACAGAGTAGAACTGTCCCGTAGAGTTTCCAAGGAGCACCTCTTGGATTCAAACTGCTGACCTTTTGGTTAGCAGACATAGCTCTTAGCCACTACGCACCAGGGTTTCCATGATACATAGTAATTCTTCAATGAATGTTTGTTGAATGACTAAATGAATGACTGAGGGAGTTAACCTTTAATATAATGAACTCTAGTAAATGAATCATTAATTGTCTCTAGGCCAATCATTTTGGACCATGTAGCAGAACAAGTCAAATTTTAAACATTAGAAGAAAAATGTTTTGTATATTGTTTCCCTGATTCTTTGGATACATGTATTTGTGCCAATAATTATTTCACTCTTTTCATGTTTCAAAGCCTGTGTTAAGGATTAGTGTATGAGATACAATCCCTGTTCCCCCTAATTTTCGGTAATATTGCAGTTCACAAGTCATGTCTTGGTATATAAGTATATGGGTAAGACAAACCTGTACATAAACCATTAAAAGGAAAGTGCTATAATAGAAACATAAAAATGCAATGGGAACATGGAAGAGAGAGTAACTATGGTTAGGTGGCGTATTTTGCTTTTATAAAGTTTTTACTGAATTTTATAACTTTCTATACTGCATGTTCATTATAGAAAATTGAACAATACAGAACCGTAGAAAAAAATAAATACAAAATCACCTGACATTAATCATCCAATAACTGATAATAACAGAGATAGTAACAATTTTACTATTTTGTCATTTCTATTAAAAATATGTTGCAAAACATGTATATTGTACATAACAATGATCTTAATCAAATTCTTTGAAATAAAGGGGAAAAACCCACAGTCCTACCATTGACCACAAATAAAATACCCTATTCTAATTCCAAGAGTGGTTTTCTAATATGATGTTATTATTTTCCTACAGTCTTCTCATGGTTGAGTTCTTTTTTTGGGAAGACTGATTTAATGAGTAAGAAGCCCTGGTGGTGCAGTGGTTAAGCACTCAGCTGCTAAAAAGTTGGCAGTTCGAACCCACCAGCCATTCCTTGGAAGAAAGATGTGGCAGTCTGCTTCAACCCCATAGGATTTCTAAGGCTGTAAATCTTTACAGAAGTAGACTGCCACATCTTTCACATAGTGGCTGGTGGGTTCCAGCTGCCAGCCTTTCGGTTAGCAGTCAGGCACCTTAACCAGTGCACGACCAGGTCTCTTCAAAAAGTTAAAAGTTACTACTCTATATATTCGGTTGGTTTTAGGAGAAAACCAACCCCCTGTATAGACAACAGGGGGAAGGGATAAAGCTTTGTTTTTAAGTCAAAGGCCTCTGGCACCACAGCTCTGGTGTTTAAATCAAACACCTTAGCTCTGCTGGGTTAGTAACTCCATCTTCCTAAAGAAAAAAGACAGCACAACCTGAGTAATTCCAAGTTACTCTATGTGTAGACTAGCAGAGCCTATTGCCATTTTCATAATCAGCCTTTGCTCATTCATTGATTTATTCATTCAGTAAATCTTGAACTCCTGCTTTGGGCCAGGCACTGTGCTAGGCCCTGGGATTACAGTGGTGAACAAGACAGACGCTGATCAGCCATTATGGACCTTGAAGGTGTTTGCTTCCATCTTTGGCCCAACCACATGTGGTCTGTTGCCTAAGGTCCCTCCAACCAGCCAGTAAGTGATCCTGGTGCAGACATACAGTGTAACCTTTTCACTGAAGAATAATCTGGTAGAAAATGTCATTGTTTTACTTTATCATTCCAAATTCTGGTATGAGCTCTTTTAGCGGGAAGAATAATTATTCCATTGCTTCATTCTATAAAAACCTGCCAGAACGTTAGTGCTACATTCTTTGTCTTCCATAAAAGAAACAAAAAGGTATTTTCACTCAGTTGGTATAATTAGATGCAGTATACTTTAAAATGTGTTAAACATTGCTAAATAATTAGTAAAACTTAGAATGAGATGTTTACCTTCTAAATAATAGAGCAAACGGTAAACAAGTACAGGGAAAAAGAACAAAAGGAAACAGTGAAAATAATTGATTATATAAAGTAGTAAAATTGTGGGTTTATTTTTCTTTAAAAATTTTCATTATGCTTGTTGTAATATTGTTTTAAAATCAATATTTTTTTTCCAGCCTGGCAAAAGAAGTGCCAGGTAGCAATAGCATCTGAGCTGGACTGCATCTGCGCTGGACGGGGACACTGAAATACCTGAGAGAGAACCTAACTCTGGTTTCTCTTTTTTAGATTTAGTTATCTTTTCCAGAGGATAACAACCTTCGTTGTCACACTTTTTATCTTATCTAAACCCCACAGGCTGCAGTTAAATTCTGTTTCCTCTTTTTATCATACCTTGTGAGTTCTCTTTTATTTGAAGAATATCGTAGTTCACCTCAATTTCATTTTTTAACAACCAAATGTATTTGATTGTGTTTCTATCTCCCTTAAAGCACTTAAGTGACTCAGAGGCAAGGTCTGTGGGTTTTCCTGGGACTCTCTTGAGCTGGTTTACCTCTAGGGCCATGTTTTGGGACCCCTGGACGTATAATAAAGGAGCCACGGTGGCACAGTGGTTAAAGTGCTTGGCAGTTCGAACCCACCAGCTGCTCCACTAAAGAAAGATGTGCAGTCTGATTCTGTAAAGGTTTACAGCCATGGAAACCCTATGGGGCAGTTCTAATCTGCCCTGTAGGGTTGCTATGAGTCAGAAACAACTCAACAGCAGTGAGGTTTTGTTTGGGACCTACAACAACTCTCAACCTTTCTTTTTAATTTTCTGTTGTCTGTTCCTTTCCAAATTGAGGTTCTTTTTTTTTTTTTTTTTTCCTTTCCTATGTTGAATGATCATTATCCTGTGTCAGGCCTGTGCCAGGCACCGGGGATAGCTACAGTGTGAACAAGACAGATCTCATTCCGCTTTCTTGGTGCTTGCTGTCAAGTAGGGAGATAGACATTAACTGATAAATAACAAACTGTGATAAGTGATTTGAAGAAAAAGCATAGGGAGCTATGAGAGCATATAACAGGGGCCCTGATCTGGTCTTGTGGGTGAGGATAGACCTCCCCCTTACCCAAGTGATACTTGAGCTGAGCCCTAAAGGATAGTTCACCAGGAAGAGGAAGAAGAGTTTCCCAGGAGAAGGGAGTAGATGTGCAAAAGCTCGGAGGACGGAGGGCCAGTGTGGGTGCCATGCAGAGTTTCTGGGTTGGGTAGCATCCATTCAGAAAAGTGCCACCTCCACCAACCAACCCTCCCTCTACCCCCAGCAATTATGTATATTATCTGGGCAGCTCAGTTCAGCAACATTGACTGAATGCCACGGTACCAGGGCTTTGACAAACAGACGTGGGCATAAGTTTGGGAAAGACCCTGCCCTCGAGGAGCATGAAGGGAGGAAGGGCCCTGGTGGAAATGATGATACAAGGAGGCTGGGGTATAGGCAAGAGCATCCAGACAGCATGTGTAGGTGAAAGGAGAAGGGAGAAATAATTCCCTAGGAGCATCTGGGAAAACTTCTTTGAGGGAAGTAGAATTTCAGCTTGGCCTTGAAAGGAGAGGGACTCTGATAAGCAAATATGGAAAGAAAGGACATTCCTGCTGAGGCAGGAGCTCGAACTAGAAAAACAAAGGCAGAAAGGGAGCCGACACTATATCTAAATGCTGCTTTTCTTCCAGTAAAATAGGGAACTAGGTAGAATGAGGTAATTATCAAAAATAATTTTTATTCATCTCAAATACCAAAGCTGTATATTTTAGCCATTTTGATGGTGCTATTTCTAAAATGTTTTATACCCATTCTTTCCTGCCTTAACCAAAAAAGACCAAATCCATTGCTATCGAGTCAATTCTATCTCGTAAAACCCATTGCTTTGAATCAATTCCAACTAAGTGACCGTACAGGACAGAGTAGACCTGCCCCACAGGGTTTCCAAGGCTGTGATCTTCACGGAAGCAGACTGCCTTATCTTTCTTCTCTGGAGCAGCTGGTGAGTTTGAACCACTCACCTTTTGGTTAGCAGCTGCGTGCTTAACCACTGTGCCACCAGGGCTCCTTTCTGACTCATAGCAACCCTATAACAGAGGATCTTAAATATAACTTAATCTTTTCTTGATGACACAGGATCATGGTCATGAGAATGTAGCTGTTTTATGCTGTATTATAAAGCAGTTCTCTGTCTCCTTTTTTTACTTTTCTCTGTCTTCTGACTGTTAGCTATCAGTTCTCTTTGAGTTTGCCTCAAGCAAATCCTGGTCCCCACCCGTACTCTTCACAAAACCACTTTTTGTATATATCTCACTTCCGGTTTCTATTTAACTGAGAAACCAAGCAAATACACATGTTGAGAGTTGTGTGTCTAGTATACAATAAGCTGCAATAAATATTGGTTGAAAAAACGATTACTTAGACTTCGACTGAGAGCCTAGGGCATGGGGTTGGTGTTGGGACCTAGGACAGTTACTTCTCGGGCCAAATTCAAAGCTATGCAAAATCAGCCCTCGCATAGTGGATGGTTATTCTGCTATTTTTACAGTGCTGCTTAGCAAGCCAAACTGCCAACCAGCTTATATTCTACTGACTAGCAACTATTTTTTCATGCCCTGGCGGTGCTGGTTACCATGGTGCTCTGGATGACACATTTGGCTTTTTTATAATTGCCTTTACTGGCTGAAGACATTTCTTTGTGATAAATGTGTTGGTTACTTGATTTATGATGAAGTGGAACAGAACAATTGCTACAAAACTGCAGCTTTTTTTTTTTCTTTTAACTAGAGGAAGAGTTTGGTTAATTCTTAATCAAGGTGGATTATTGTAGGATTCACAGGATAACATCTTTGTGTTTCTCTTCCTAATGACTTGGTAGAGAGTGATTTGAGTGGATTGTATAGATGAAAACCACCTTGCCCGTGTCAGTGTCTTTTTCTCCCATTCCAGTGGAGTTCTTCGATGTTGAGATATAAACATTAGGAGTTCACAGCCCTTTTCGAGCACAAGAGGCTCTGACTATTGGTACTATTAAAATTCTGAGATATCATATATCATCACCAAGA
Organism: Trichechus manatus latirostris; assembly: GCF_000243295.1. Taxonomy (NCBI): domain Eukaryota; kingdom Metazoa; phylum Chordata; class Mammalia; order Sirenia; family Trichechidae; genus Trichechus; species Trichechus manatus. The sequence goes on from NW_004443943.1 coordinate 26,084,164, forward strand.
AGCATCCTGTAAAGCCAGACTTTTCATAGCCCAGAACTGTTTAGACTTAAAAAGTATAGGGTTTTAGCACTAGCAAAGGAACTGTGGAGATCACCTGGGTCCATCCTTTAATATTTTTTCCTTCCCCCAGCTCCTGGTAACCTCTAATACACTTTCTGTCTCTATGAATTTGCTTATCCTAGATGTTTCATATAAGTGGGATCATGCAAGATTTGTCCTTTTGTTTCTGGCTTATTTCATTTAGCAATATGCTTTCACGGTTCATCTGTGTTGTAGGATATACCAGAACTTCATTCATTTTATAGCTGAGTAATATTCCACTGTATGTATATACTACATTTTGTTTATGTGTTCACCTGTTGATGGACACTTGCATTGTTTCCACCTTTTGGCTTTTGTGAATAATGCTGCTGTGAATATTGGTGTGCGTGTTCCTGTTTGTGTCCCTGTCATGTGGTAATTCTATGTTTAACATTTTGTGGAACCGTCAAACTGTTTTCCACAATGGCTGTACCATTTTACATTCCCACCAGCAATGTTCAAGGGTTCCAGTTTTTCCACATCCTCACCAACACTTGTTATTTCCTTTTTTTTTTTTTTTTATTAACAGCCATCCTAGTGGATGTGAAGTGGTATCTCACTGTGGTTTTGATTTGCATTTCTCTAATGACAAATAAGGAGCCCTGGTGGCGAAGTGGTTAAGAGCTCAGGCTGCTAACTAAAATGTTGGCAGTTCAAATCCACCAGCCGCTCCTTGGAAACCGTATGGGGGCAGTTCTACTCTGTCCTGTAGGGTCATCGGAATCAACTCGATGGCACACAATAACAACAACAGTGATGATGAATAATGTTGAGCATTTTTTTTCATGTGCTTATTGACCATTTGTGTATCTTCTTTGGAGAAATGTCTCTTCAAGTCCTTAGCCAATTTTTTAATTGGGTAGTTTGTCTTTTTGTTGTTGAGTTGTTGGAGTTCTTATATATGCTTGATATTAAACCTTTATCAATATTTTTTCCCATTCTGTGTGGTCTTTTCACTTTTTATAATGTCCTTTGATGCACAGAAGGTTTTAATACTGATGAAGTTCAGTTTATCTGTTTTCATCCATAAATTTTAAGGTTGAGAAAACTGAGGCTCAGAAAGGACAAATAAAAAAAAAAAAATAGCAGTGATAATCCCTTATAGTTGCAAAGCCTTTACATTTCCAAAGATCTTTCCAAAACAGTGACTCATTTTGTGCTCACTACATATGTGAGGTCAGTATTATTTATCGCCATTTTGTATAGGAGGCATTTGAGATCTGGAGACACAAACAGCCTGTTCAATGTTAGTGACAGAAATGGAACCAAGAACCTACATCTGCAACTTGCTGCCCCAGACCAAGGAGCTGTGGGCATAGTCCGAAAGACCTGGGCTCAGATCTCAGCTCCTCCATTTACTAGCTTTGTGACTAGGGCTACCACTCTTGAGTCTTAGCTTCCATGGGAATAAGGACACTATGTTGCAATTTTACTGTGAAGGCTAAAGATAATGTATACAAAGCACTTAAGACATACCACCGTTTGCCTCTGACCTCACTGATCTTGTTAAATAATTTGTGTATAGCTAGTTGTCTTGTACAACAAGTCCTTTCTCTGATCCAGCCCATATTTCTGGGCCGTCTTGGGTTAAAAGTATCCAGTCTTGTTTAGTTGGGTTTTGAAGATTTCCACAAACCCTAGCCAGGGTGGATCCTATTGAGTTTCCTGAGTTCAAAGTTTGGCTGTACCATTTATGAGCTCAGTATCCTTGGACCAGTTATTTTCTTAATAGGGAGTAAACGCAGTGTATATGATAAAGTATTGGAAAAGATGGCAAAGTGTACACCAAAAGCCAGGAGGACCTTTAATGCCAGGATGAAGAGTTCAGAGATGATTCTCCCTGGAAACTGGCACATGTTATTGAGATGAGAGTAATCTGGTAGATGCGGTGTTTGGGGACAGTTAATTTAGATTTAGTGGATAGGGTAGATTAGAGTAGGAAAGACCAAAAGGAAACTTGGTTAGGGTATCAGTACAATCATTGAGGATAGGATAAGGCTATGGAAATTAAGGACTATACATTTGGCAATTGGAAGGGGTAAACATCTCTGAGACTTTGTTACTTTTCCGGACAGTCGTTCACAGTCTCCTTTACTGGTCCTTCTACATCATATTCACTGATGTATCCTCAGCACCTGGAACAGTACCTGAGCCATAGAAGGTGATCAGATATTTGTTGCACGAATGTTGAATTTCCATGACCTCTAAATGTGGGAGTGACTCAGAGTCAGTGTGTGGATTCTTCTCTTTTCTGTTAATCTTAATCCCTTGGTATTTTATTAATTCTCCCAAAGATATCATTAACCTGCACTTTAGACTTCTGTTTCCAACTGCCACTTGACATCTCCGCTTGGAGGTCAAAAAGACCTCTCAAACTAAACCTGCCTGAAACTGAGCTCCTGCTCTCTTTGCCAAACCTACTCTTCCCAGAGTCTTCCCAAACTCAGTAAATTGCAGTTCCATTCTTCTAGTTTTTCAGGCCAAAACCTCTTTCTCTTCTGTGCCACATTCAGTCCCTCCTGTAAGCTAGAGAATCCAACTACATCTCACCACCTACACTGGCACCATACTAGTCCATGCCACCAGTCATATATTACTTGCATTCTTGGATTATTGTCAGAGCTTTCTAACAGGTTTCCCTGCTTCTGCCTCTGTCTACTTTTGTTCTACTCTTAACACAGCAGCTAAAGAGATCCTTTGAAACGTTAAGTCATATCGTGTCACTTTTTTGCACAAAACAAAACCCCACGATGGCTTTTTTATCTCACTCAGAGTAAGAGCCAAAGTCTTACTCTGTCCCTGCAAAGTCCTATCCCATCTGCATCTCTCCCAGCCTTTAACTTCCCTCACCTTGGCTACTACTACTACTACTACTTCCCTCTTGAACATTCTACAACAAGCACACTGGCCTCCTTGCCATCCCTAAAGCACATCAGTTACACTCCCAACTCAGGGACTTTGCACCTTGTTCTACTACAAGGATATCTCCCTAATCTCTTCTCCCAGATATCCAAGGGACTCTCAGCCTCACTGCCTTCAGATCTTTATTCAAACATCAGCTTCTCAGGGAGTTTGTCCCTAGCACCCCCTATCGAAAATTGTGACACTACTCACACTTTCACACACTCCTTTATGGTTCTTCCCTGCTTTGCTTTTCCCCTTAGCACTGTGCTATATGTTTTACATATTTATCTAGTTCATTGTCTCTCACTAGGAGCCCTGGTGGCAGAGTGGCTAAAAGCACTCTGCTGACCAAAAGGTTGGCAGTTCAAACCCACTAGCTGTGCCATGGGAGAAAGAAGTAGCAGTCTGCTTCCATAAAGATTACAGCCTTGGAAACCCTATGGGGCGGTTCTACTCTGCCGTATAAGGTCACTGTGAGTCGGAATCCACTCGATGACAATAGATTGGATTTTTTGGTATCTCTCACTCCCATGTAACTAAAATGTAAGCTGCAGGAGGAAAGTGACTTTTGTTCATTGTGTTCATTGCTGCATTTCTAGTACCTATAGCTGTGCTCAGCATGTAGTACGCATTCAATAAATACTTTTTGAAAGAATGAATGAAAGAAAGAAGAATTGGAAGAATGTGAGGACTTTTTCTAAATAGGAGCAAACGAAAAGAAGGTAAAAAATGACTCCTAGGCTATGGCTCTGGGTAAGTAGAAAAAAAATTTCTTTTTTATGGTTTTTTTATTGTGCTTTGGATGGTTTACAGAGCAAATTAGTTTCTCATTAAACAATACACATATTGTTTTGTGACATGGTTGCCAACCCCATGACATGTCAGCACTCTCCGCTTCTCAACCTTGGGTTCCCCATTACCAGCTTTCCTGTCCCTTCCTGCCTTCTTGTCCTTGCCCCTGGGCTGGTGTGCCCATTTAGTCCTGTTTTGTTTTATGGGCCTGTCTAATCTTTGACTGAAGGGTGAACCTCAGGAGTGACTTCAGTACTGAGTTAAAAGGGTATCCGGGGGCCATACTCTTAAGGTTTCTCCAGTCTCTGTCAGACCAGTAAGTCTGGTCTTTTTTTGTGAGTTAGAATTTTGTTCTACACTTTTCTCCAGCTCTGTCTGGGACCTTCTATGGTGATCCCTGTCAGAGCAGGTGGTGTGGTAGCCAGGCACCATCTAGTTGCTCTAAACTGAGTCTGGTAGAAGGCTGTGGTAGTTGCGGTCCGTTAGTCCTGTAACTAATCTTTCTTTTGTGCCTTTGGTTTTCTTCATTCTTCCTTGCTCCAGAAGGGATGGAACCAGTGGAGTATCTTAGATGGCTGCTCACAAGCATTTAAGACCCCAGATGCTACTCACCAAACTAGGATGTAGAACATTTTCTTTATTAACTATATTATGCCAGTTGAGCTAGATGTCCCTTGAGACTGTGGCCGCCAGCCCTCAGCACAGTAATTTGGTCCCTTGGGGAGTTTGGATGTGTCAGTAAAGCTTCCATGACCTTGCCTTGGTTAAGTTGTGTTGACTTCCCCAGTATTGTGTACTGTCTTGCGGTAACTAGAAAATTGATAGTGCCATTCACTGTAGTGAAGAGGGAGGAAAAGCTGGGATAGTAGGTCTTGAAGATGGTGAGTTCCTATTTGGATAAGTGATTTTGACAAGCCTGTGCTTACCCTTGCTTACTGGGTAATCCATCCCTGTTAGGGACTGTAAATTTGAAAAGAAGCTTTGATTCTGTGGGAAGGTGCTGTGGGATTGGGCGAGAGAGAGATGCCAGCCATACCTAGAAGCAGAATCTTTGATGTGGTGAAAAAATGTGAAATTGTTCACTATAGATGATCTGGTAAGCAAGGTAAGCACCGTGCTTACCTTGCCTGTTGGATAATCCACCCCTGAGTGATGATGATATTTAAAGTGATGGGCTCTATTGAGATTTTGAATCGAGAGAGGAGAGAGAGAGAGATGAGTGCAGAGGATTAAGGACTGGAGCAGAGATTCTTAACTGCAACTGCACGTTGGAATTACCTGAAGAAATTCTAAACATCTAATGCCTGAACCATGCCCCAGACTAATTAGATCAGAACTTCAGTGGGTGGGGCCTAGGCATCGATAGGTCTTAAAGCTTCGCAGGTGATTACAATATGCAGCCAGGGTTTAGAATCACTGAGCTAGAGTCTTTAATAAGTGCCTATCTCTAGGTGAGGAATGAGGATAAAGTAAAGAATCTACAATGGAAGCAGAAAAATACCACTCATACAGATAAGAAAAGCAGAATAGTCTTGACCAGTTCTTCTCACACTCTAACATGCATAAGGATCATCTGGAGATCTTGATGAAATGCAAATTCTGATCTAGAGAGCTGGCGGGAAATTCTGCACCTCTCGCAAGCTCCCAGGTCATGCCGTTGCTTCTGTTCCAAGGACTACACTTTGAGTATCAAGTGTCTAGAGCAGTGCTTCTCAAACTTTACTGTGCATTAGAATCACCTGGAGAACTTGTTAAAATGCAGCTCTCTGGACCCCACCCAGAGATCCTGATTCTGTAGGTCAGGGTGAAGCCTGAGAATTTGCATTTTGAACAAGTTCCCAAGTAATGTTCATGCTTGCTGCTCCAAGGAACACACTTCAAATAGTAGAGCCACTAAGACCAAGATAAGCAAAAGGAGGCACTCAGTACTGTCTTCCAAATGAATAAAAGATGCTGCAGGGACCCAGGGAGGAGAATGTAGCAAAAGCCACTGTACTCGGCAAGCTGAAGGTCATAAGTGAGGCAGAAACCATAAAACCATAAAATGATTTCTACTTTCCTTAGTTCCCAATTTCCAAGAAGTACACTTTCCTCTTCACTTCTGTATCTTATCTTGGGAACATTTACTTTACCAAAGTGCTGTAGCTGTTTTTGAAAGAGAGAGAAAGCAAATCAATTATTTTGCTTCCCCCCCCCCCCGAAGTATAAGAGGTATGCTAAAAAGGGACCTTGAGAACTCTTGTCTGTCAAGGTACCTAAACAAGCAGATGAGGCTGTATTTATTAAAGACCTTTGGAGGATATTTCACTTCTTCAAATACCAATTACAGCTGTGATGTCATTGCCTAACTTTCTAGCTGTTAAAACAGGATTTCCAAGCTCAGCACTATTGACATTTTGGGCTGGATAATTTTTTGTCGTGGGGGGGCTGTCCTATGAACTGTAGGATGTTTAGCCGAATCTCTGGTCTTAACATACTAGATACCAGTAGTACCCCTTCCCCCAGTTGTGACAACCAAAAATGTCTTCAGACATTGTCAAATGTCTACGGGGGGCGGGGGTCACCACCAACTGAGAACCATTGCTTTAAAGGCAATGTCTGAAAACGTAGTCACCCTTCTAATCAATCTGACTTGTAGTTCGGGTATGTTGATACTAGGTGGTAATGTGATAGAATCTCATGCAGAGCACTAGTAGTAGCCAGTGCTAGGAATGCCCTTTGGATTCTTGGGGCAAAAGAAAAGCCTAGTTTGGCTTTCAGTAGTGGGAAATTTTATTGACGTCAGACATCTAGAGTTTAATAGATAGTGCAGTACCTCAAGCCTGTCTCACAGGTGATTGGTACACAAGAAACCCCTGCTCAAGCCCAGCATTAAACAGTCAGTAAGTACTTTCTGCTCCATGTCAACAAATTACTACAGCTGTCCTTTGTGCCAGGAGGTTCTTTCCTGTCTTTTTGTGAGTAGTTAGCATCTTGTGACCCTCAAACCAGGTGCACTGAAGGGACCTGGATTTACTAGACATCTCAGGGCTTGTTTCCTTTCCCCATTAATGGGTCATCAGACAATAACCCAGAGGGCCACAGAGCCTCCTTATAAATCAGTGCTTCTCAAACTTTAGCCTGCATTAGAACCACCTGTCAAAACCTGTTGCCATCGAGTGGATTCCAACTCACAGCGACCCTATAGGACAGAGTAGAACTGCCTCATAGGGTTTCCAAGGCTGTAATCTTTACAGAAGCAGACTGCCACATCTTTCTCCCGCGGAGTGGCCAATGGGTTTGAACCACTGACCTTTTAGTTACCAAACGAACACTTAACCACTGCACAATGCCTCCTTCAGAACCACTTGTAGGGCTTGTTAAAACTGGGGCTTTGAACCGGTTCAGAATGGTTCAGTAATTGCCAGTGTAAATGAAGGCAGCATAAGTGTTGCATAGCAACCAAATCAGCTGCCTGTGGGATTTTGACATGAGTAGGAAACAAACGGCAGTACCCCACTCAGAGATGGCAGCCGACCTTGGATTATTGGCAGGACTGTGAAGAGGGACGCACATTCAAAGCAGCAAGGTTGGCCGCCATCTTTGAGCAGGGCACCACTGTTTGTTTCCTACTTGGCTCAAAATCCCACAGCAACTGATTTGGTTGCTATGCAAGGTATATGCTGCCCTCATTTACCTCAGTAATTGAATCATACAAGTTGGAAGCTCTGGTTAAAACACAGATCACCTGAGCCCCAACCCTAGAGAATCTGATTCATTAGGTCTAGGGTGGGGCCCGAGAATTTGCATTTCTAATTTGTTCCCAAGTGTTGCTGATGCTGGGACTACAATTTCAGAACGACTGTTAAAAACCAAGGTAATGTAAGTACAGATATATGTGTGGACACAATATATTCGTAGAAGATACAGTTACATATACTTCTCAGATATAACCAAATACCTTGCAAGAATGATTTTCTGGGTTTGAAGGCTTAGGAACTTGGTCTTGTGGGACAGCTCAGTCAATTGGCATCACAAAGTTCATGTTCTGCATCCTAGTGAGATGAATAGTGTCTGGGATCTTAAAAGCTTCCAAGCAGCCATCTAAGATACAACTATTGGTCTCTACTCATCAAGAGCAAGAGAGAAAAAAGAAAAACCAAAGTCTCAGAGAAGAAACTAGTCTACAGGGCTAATAGCCTACATGAATCATGGCCTTATCTACCCTGAGACCAGAAGAAGTAGATGGTGCCTGGGTACCGTTACTAACCCTTCTGATCAGGGCCACAACAGATGGACCCTGACAGAACAGCAGAGGAACAGAACTCAAATTCTTAAGAAGTCCAGACTTACTGGACCAGTTGAGCCTAGAGAATTCCCTGAGACTGTCACCCTGAGATACTCTTTAAAACTTGAACCGAAGCTACTACCCCCAGAATTCATCTTTTAGAGAAATAATGGATTGGCACACAAAATAAAGGCTATTATCTGTGAATATGGTGCTCCATTAAAAAACCGTCTCTGTGAGACCAAAGGGTCAACAATTACTCTAAAGCAAAAATGAGAAGATAAGGGGGCAGGGAAACTACAGTACTGGAAACGGAACAACCAGAACGTAATTAAAGAGAATGTTGACACATTGTGGAAAATGCAACTACTTTCACTTAACAATTTGTATAGAAATTGTCAAATGGGAACCTAGTTTGCTTTGTAAACTTTCACCTAAAACAGTAAAATTTATATGAAAAACAAAAGTAACAGTTCTCAATCTTGACTGAATATTAGAATCACCTGGGGAATATTTTTAATTATTAATGCCAAGGCCTCACCTCAAACCAATGAAATCAGAATCTCTAAGAATGGAATCCAGTCTTTGGAATTTATTTAAAGCTTGTAGATTAGAAAGGTTATTCTAATGCACAGCCAGTGTTACGAACTATTGAGCTAGGTGAAATGCATTCCAGTGGAGTGGAGGTTCTCTCCAAGTGGCCTTGTTTAATAGAGGAAAGATGGAGGGCTGTAATATGACTTAATCCTGGCGCGGTATGACTCTGACACCTGATGTTTCAGAAGCCCATATTACTTTCCCGTTTCCAACCAAAACCATCCTAACTCTGTGGCCCAAACAAGGCTCAAGCCATAGTGTGTGTTCCCTACTTTGTGTCTCACTGGGTGTGGACAGCATTGGAGCTAGAGATTGTAAACCAGAGGCTGGGAGGAAGTAGTTAAGGCTTGAGGGAACAAACCAAGGCTTAAGGAACCCACAGCTGCCGGAACTCAGGAAGAGCAAGTGTCAGCAAACCAAGCCATCAGAACAGGGCTGGGCTTTTGCAGAGGCTGGACACCAGAAACATGGCAGGGATTCAAGCCAGAGGCCAGAGAGTCTGCATTGTCCGTTCAAAAGTAGGACACCAGTGCATCCAGAGTAAAGTATGTTCTTTACAACTCAGAGATAGAAGCAACCTTTATTTTTAGAAAGCACATTGCCGTAAAACTCACTGTTGCTTTACCTTTCAACTCAGCCCAAAGATTTTCCATCTGTTGATGTTCGGTGCCACAGTAGTATGCTCAAGAGACGTGAAAATACCTCATAAAGTAGCATTCAGTGTTTTCTATTTAAAGAATTACCTTTTGCGTCTGCTCTAGCTTCATGATTGCAGTCGGGTCGATTCCTACTCATAGCGACCCTATAGGACAAAGTAGAACTGCCCCATAGGGTTTCCAAGGAGCAGCTGATGGACTCAAACTGCCGACCTTTTGATTAGCGGCCGTAGCTCTCAACCACTGCACCACAGGGCTCCGTGAGATAAGTGACTATGAGATACAATAGGCCTTGGAATTAGCAGGCTTAAAGTTTGTTACTTTGACGATTTTTAGCAACTGGAAGGATGATTTTGCCAGTGCCCAAGTTGATTTGGACCTGTCTTAAGACTGAAAGTGTGCAGAACAGGTCGCTTAGCTTGGTCTGTTCCTCAGCATCTACAGCTCAACATGACTTTTCTGTTTGCCACATGTCCTCTTGTTTGTAGTGTTGATTCTAAAGGAATACAGTTGTCTCTTTTTTTTTTTTTTTTTTTT
>NW_004443943.1:26094097-26117621 GCF_000243295.1 Trichechus manatus latirostris
TTGTTTGTAGTGTTGATTCTAAAGGAATACAGTTGTCTCTTTTTTTTTTTTTTTTTTCTTCAAAGAAAATGACCAGAAAGTGAGAGAGAACTCTTCACTGGAAGTTTAAAAAGCAGTTAACTTGTTTAAGAATATATATGTTTCTCAGTGGATTCTGGAGAAAGCTGAGAGCCTGTACAGACATTTTTTGATTCACACAGTGGAGGATTCATGGAGTTCTGCAGAACATCTTCTCACAACCTCCAGAGCTCTTCTGTACTTTGTATGAAAGCTCTTGATGAATTTTGAAGTTCTATATAAGATGCTAACAATCATCATCATTAGCTAAATTATTAACTAAGCATCATTATTAACTAACTTATTTCACAAGCATCCTGCCTTTCTAGAAAGTTGGAGGGAAACTGAAATTAATGGACTAATAGTCATGAGAAGGCATTTGAGAATTTCTGCTAGTCCATAGAGGGACAGCTCAACAGAAAAAGTTGCAGTTCCCATTCACAGATGACAAGAGTAAGTCCTCAGAATCTTATCGAAGAGCAGAAGAGGTAATAGCCAATATTTAAGCCACTCCTCCACATATGCCATTAGGAAGTAAACACAACACTCAGCTATGGAAGGAGAAGTGACACATGTTCAAAACCAGCTTTTGCTTGGAAAAAGATGAAACAACTTGGGAAATTTTAGTCCCACTGTCCCAGTTTGCCCCAGTTTATGAGTTTTAAATACTCATAGATCATCCCTGAGACTTGATGAGACCTGCAATAAAGACGTGCCTACTGTATCCCAGACCCACAGCTCTTTGCTCTGATTCTCCCCCTTCCATCTGTGGCCAGGTGCTCATCCCTCTTCACCGTTTCCACCACCACAGAAAATCATAAGATGGTGCCATCTCCTTCATTTTGGGTCTGCTGATGCCCTTGCCTATGCCTACTTTTTGGGCTCTGCCACATCCTAGAGCACAGAAGAACATGTGCTCTAAACACATTTTACCAGCATCACCACCCATGGCCCATGTCGAAACCAGTATTGCCCTTTCATTTCACCCTATTCCCTCCTTATGAAGCAATCCCTACTTTTATTCACCCGTGCATAGCAGGGCTTGGAACCAGCTCGTTCTGGTTCTAACCCTGCTGAGAATTTGCATCTCTGACAAGTTCCTAGGCACTGCTATTGTTGCTGGTTAGGGACCAATTCTGGGAACCACTATCTCAAAATTTATTATTATACATAAGAATAACCTGGGGATCTTGTTAAAATGTAGATTCTGACTCAGTATATCTGGGGTGGAAGTGCACATTCTCAGCAGGGGTTCGAACCGTGATGAACCAGTTCAAAGCCCTGGTGTATATGGGTACAACTTTCAGCCCCATCAACATCCGGTTCATTCAGCCACTGGTTTTCTTTTTTCAATTGACTGTTTTTTATTTTACAATACCTTTATTGAGATAAAATTCATCCTTTTAAAATGTACTGTTCAGTGGTTTTTGGTATATTCACAGAGTTGTGCAGCCATCACTGCTATGTGTTTCCAGAACACTTTCATCAACTCAAAAAGAAACCTCATACCCAGTAGTAGGCCCTCTCCAGTCTACCCCGCCCCAGCCCCTGGGAAGCACTCTGTCTTTTTGGATTTGCGTATTTTAGAGATTTCATATAAATGGAATCATACAATATGGTCTTTTGTGTCTGTCTGCTTTCACATAGCAGTGTTTTCAAGGTCCATCCATGCTATAATAACATGCATAATACCCATTTTTACCCACTGCCATCACGTTGATTCTGACTCATAGCGACCCCGTAGGACAGAGTAGAACTGCCCCATAGGGTTTCCAAGGCTGTAAATCTTTATGGAAGCAGACAGCCACAGCTTTCTTCTGAGGAGCTCCTGGCAGGTTTGAACCACCAACCTTTCGTTTTGCAGCCGAGCACTTAGCCACTTTGCCACCAGGGCTCCTTGGATGGATAATAGCTATTATTAAAAATGCCAATAGAGAGGCACGTGCAAAGTGCCGTGGGAAGAGGAAGTGACAAACTTTTCCATGTGTCAAGATTGACTTAACTCAGCCCCCGCCCCCAACACTTCTGGAGCCCAGGAAGAGGACTAGTGCAGGAGACAGGACTCTTAAAGTACAGGCCAACCTTTTTGAGAGGAAGGATCTCAGGTATGTGTGCTGTGGCCACAGCTGGCTTTCTTGCCACACTGAGTGTCAGCTCAGAAAAGAGTTATATGATTGCTGATCCCTGTCCCAGTCTGTGTCCAGGGAAACAATGACTTCCTTCATTTGTTTTTAAAAGATCTCTACAGTCACTTGAGGGAATCTTAGAGACTGAATGTAAATTATAAAATGCTTCTAAATGAATTACATAGGTGTACATTTTCTTGACTATTATATCTTTATTTCCTGGTAATAATAGTGTCCTCAAATTGACTTTATAATAAAGTATAGACCAATGATGACTTATTCTTGTGGAAGTTATGGTGCTTTTTGTAAGAAACATCATAAAATGTTAATTTAATTTCATCATATGAACTGGTAATCTTAGTGGTAGGAAATATGGCATATGGCTGTATTATATGTATTCTGGAGCCTGGGTGGTTAAGAGTTCGTCTGCCAACCAAAAGATCTGGCAGTTCAAATCCACCAGCCACTCCTTGGAAACCCTAGAGGGCAGTTCTACTATGAGTTGGGATTGACTCCAAGGCAACGGGTTTGGTTTTTTTGGTGTAAGTATTCTGGACTCCACGTTAAAATAAATAAATATATATATATACATATATATTTATTATTATATATTATCTGTATTATATCTAATTACAGAAAACTATTTTACGAAATCACCTTTCCAAGTTTTTCTGTTGTATTGGTTATTTGTTTTGTCATCTGCCAACTCGTGTTAGCAAAAAAGTGAGAACAGGTACCATAAGCTTAAGAAAAACGTGTTGGGAGGAGAAAAAAACTTTAAAATGAGCACATTCTAATAATTAACATAATCTAATTAAGGCTGCAAAACACTTCTGTCCAATTGGGTAGGCTTCAGTTGTTTCAAAGAAGGTTAATTTTAGAACTACTGATCCAGAGTTTACATTTTTAATTTAAACACAGATGGTGTTCTATCAAAAAATAAAAGTTTTACTGTCTGGTTTTAATACCATTTATTGTATCAGTTGTGGATTTTTGTCCTGTCTTCAGCTTAGTTCAGTTCATCAGGCATTTGTTGGCCGTCTCTTACATGGAGGGAACCCTGGTTGAGTTTATGATCCTTTGTTCTAAAGGAGCGTATGATCTGGAGGAGAAACATTGTCTAGTGGAGGATACACACACTGCTAGTTGCAAATTGTGATAAATGCTCTAATGGAGTTATCAAGGACTTAGGAGCGGAAGGAAAGGAAAGATTGGTTCATCCTGAGTGGGGCAGATGTGGCAAGACTTTCTTGAGGAGCTAGTACCAGAGCTGGAACTTGAAGGGCCAGTGGAGACAGAATGGGAGGAGGGAAAAGTATAAGCAAAGACCTAGAAAGTGGAAATGGAGGAAGTTGAGGAAATGGTGGTGGCCTGGTGTTCCTGGCGTATAGGATGATCATGTAGTAGATTAGATGGAACGATTATATAGTAGGGGATATAGTAGATCATACAGCTATAAAGATTGGGAAGAGCCACGTTGTGCAGTCTTGATAATACCAAACTAACAAGTCTGGACTTGATTCTGTAAGTACTAGAGAGCCGTGGAGGGTTTTTGAGCAGGATAGTGGCATGATCAGATGAGTAGAGAATGTATTAAAGGATAGGTTGAAGATGGGGAAGAAATTAGAGACCATTCTTGGGTAGTACAAATGCCATCTTTTCAGTTAAAAATCTCAAGGGGTAGCTATCTTGTGATTTGAGATATTTGATACAGAAGCTCATGTGTTTAAATTTTAATGACTAATGATGTCCCTGGCAAACTGACTTCTCCTCTTATGTATATTTTTAACAATAGCCAAGCAAGAGCTTATATAAAAGGAGGTAGCACTGATGAAGCATGAACTTTCTTTTTTTCTGGAAAGAGTAACTTCCAAGTCAGTACCCCATATTTTCTCCTAAAATGTCTCTTAGCCAAGGAGAGGAGCCACCCAGATTTGCAGTTTTGAAACAGGACCAGGAAATGTGTCTACACAGCAGGAGAAAACAAACCAAGGTGAAGCAGCACTGTTTGGTAAGACTTCAGGCCCAAGCTTAGGACTGAACCCAGTTACCTGGGTTCACAATCCAGCTCTGCCACTTTCAGGCTGTGTAACTTTAGGCAGATTACTTAGCCAAACTGTGCCTCTGTTCAGTCATCTGTAAAATGGGGATAATAATAGTACCTGCCTCTGGGGTTGTTATGAGGATGAAATGAATTAATACATGTTAAGTGCTCAGAATAGTACCTGGCACATAATAAGAGCTCAATACGTGTTAGCTATTATTATTCAGTAATAAAAATAAAACAAATATAAATATAAATAACAATAAAAATATATTTATAACAATAAAAATAAAATAACTGCCTACAGCTCCTTCTAGTTTACAAGTGCTTTCACACATACACTCAGTCATTTGATCTTCACAGTCACCTTATGAGTACTGATTGTTCTAGTTACCATTGCTGCTAACTAAGCATCCCCAAACTTAGAGACATAAAACAACCATTTTATTATGCTAACAGACTGTGAGTCAGGAATTCAGACGAGGCACAGTAGAAATGGCTTGTCTCTGCATCACAGGGTCCTACAGCTGGAGATGACTGGAATAGCTGGGGAGGGCTTGACAGGCTGGGGCTGGATCAGCTGGTTTTGGTGAATCCACAGCCAAGATGGCTGCTTTGCTAACCTGCCTGGCAGTTTGGTGGGGTGGCTGGAAGGCTGAGCTCAGCTGGGATTGTTACCTGAGTACACATGGCTGCTCCACTGTGGTGGTCTCAGGGTAGTCATCGGACTTCTTACAGTGATTCTGCAGCAGAAGCTGCATAACTTTTATGAGCCAGCCTCAGAAGCCATGTAACGAGCACTTCCCCCATTCTTTACTGGTTGAGGTAGTCACAGACCCACCCAGATTCATGGGAAAGGAATATAGACCATACCTCTCAGTGGAAGGAGTATTAAAGAGTTTTGAGGCCATGTTTTAAAATCACCACAGTGGTATTATTCCCTAATTCTAGATGAGAAAATTGAGACTCAGTCAAGGTTAAATGATTTGCTCAAGGTCAGTCGCACAGATAGTAACTGGGATAGTATGTATGTGTCTAGGGGGCAGGAGGAAGAGAATGGCTTCTAACCTAATTCTTCTGACTCCAAATTCTCCGTTTTTCAATTATATTCTTCAGCCTCCTGCAGCTAAGATATACTTGCTCATATGTGAAAGTTCAAAGAAAAAGAATTTAACTGACTTTGGATAGATCCAGTAACTTTCCTAAAAAGAGACAGACATGTAAAAGTATAAGATTTGAGTTTAAATGAGCTGGCGTACAAAAATTTATATTTTAAGGAGGTCCTGAGATGAGTTCAGTTCTGATACTGGACAGCAACCTTGTATAATTTTCTCACAAGGAAAGATCTCTGAAAGTGTCCCTGATGTGTCACTGTGATTTCATTTGCTCTCTAGGAAAGTCTCATCTGGCCATTGTCCAGCGAGTGAATAATGAGGGAGAAGGGGACCCCTTCTATGAGGTGATGGGCATCGTCACGTTGGAGGACATCATAGAGGAGATCATCAAGTCAGAAATCCTGGATGAAACTGACCTCTACAGTAAGTGCACAGCCTTTGCGATTGTCCCAGAGTTACATTGCTTTCCACCCAGACTCAGAGACACTTCATTTGATACATGGTGTGGAAGTGTCAGGGCAAGCCCCGTGCACTGCTGTGTGTCAGCCACCAAATGCCAGCTGCCAGGATGTCAAGATACCCTGACTTGAGCCACCCTGAATCCCTAGAACACGCTCACTAAATGTTGATCAGGAAGGAGCTTTCAGGAACTGAGCCAAGACTATGAAGAGGACACCTCCTGGCTGTTAGATAACAGGTCCCTTGGTGGCACAAATGGTTTGCCCTCGATTACTAACCTAAAGGTTGATGATTTGAACCTACCCACCCAGCAGCACCGTGGAAGAAAAGCCTGGTGATCTGCTTACATAAAGATTACAGCCATTGAAAACCCCATGGAGCACAGTTCTATTCTGTAACACATGGGGTCACCGTGAGTCAGAATTGGGTTTGTTGACAGCAGTGGGTTTGTTTTATTTTTGATTTGGTCATTAGAAGGAAAAGGGACTAAAGGAAACAAAGTGCTTCCCAGATGGTGACCGGAGGTGTCTCTGCCCTTGTGTCTGTCCCCTTGTGTTGTTCCTGTTTTATCTCTTTGTCCACCCAGGCACAGATCCCAGCACCACCTGGGATTCCACTGCCAATCCATTCACACCAAAACATCAGTGACCAATGGAGACTGTCAGGGAGATTGCCAACCCGACAACCTAAGTCCAAAACGTAATTGTCCCTTTAAGCACCTGCCTGCGTGGCCCCTCTGATGTCCCTGCTCCTTTCTTGCTTGTCTCCTCAGCCTCCTACCCACTCCCCCTCAGGAACATGAGGACTCCTCCTTGCAGGTAGTAACTAACGTGGACTCCTCTTTGCAGATAGTGACTGGCTTTTGGTTACTGACTGAGCCTTATCAAGGCTTTGCTTGCAGACATTACAGAGGCATGCTTTGTCTCTGGGATGAGAATGTTATCTAAATCCATGAGAGTTCCAAGGCCAGTAAGTGTTTCTCCTCAGAATCTCATCCAGTGGGACAGTGATCCTTTTTCCTCACCTCAGATAACTCATTTCAGACCCATAGTTTGCTAGAAGCAGCCTTTCAGAACCTGGCTCCTGGTAGAAAAAGCTTTGATACCTTAAGACAGTGAGTTGTGCAGAAAGAGTGTCTTCCCTTTGGACTCAGAAGTGATCAAAGCTAAAAAGGTGGGCCAAGCCTTCACAAAAAATAGTGGGGGTGCCACAGAGCCTCCCTCCAGGTACCTGGTAATACTGTGCTGCCCCTGCCAGGCTTGTCTTCTTCAAACAGGGCAGAGCCCAGAAATTTCCCCTCCCTCCCTCCATTCTCCCTTCTCCACCTCCGCTCACCACTCTTGATTTAAAATTCCCATCTCAGCTAAGTGACTCAGTAGATACATTGGTGAAGAAATTCACACTAAAGTGTCAGTGATGATAGTAATCAAAATGAGTAAACTCCTCCCGGAGCATTTGTTTTAACAGCCTTGATGCTCCAAAAACCTACTATTAAAATCAAAGCGATGAAGGAGGGACCACAGGAATGATTCTCTAATGATGAATTTTAGGTAGCATTCTGATGGGGGAGGGAGAGGGGACATTTAGGCAAACATGTCATCCAAATCAAAAGGTTGCTCCCAAGAAAAGTGAAAGAACTGGGTCCTATACTTAAATTTGCTACTGTCTTGCTGAGCAATCTTCTTTATAAAAGGGGGAGGTTTTTTCCACCCTTACAAATAAGTTTCTGGCATGTTTCCGTAAGAGCTGTGAGAAGGCGGAGGAGACAGGATGCCTGGACCTGGATCTTGCCACTGTTGCTGTGAGGCCTGTGACCCCAGGAAAAGGAGTGTTAAAGCAGGGACCAGATGACTAAGAAGACCCCTGAGTCAAACGCAGGCCCATAAAAGAGCCACGCAGGTGGAAGGGTACTTTCTCTCTCTAGAGAAACCCAGAGAGCCTGGCAGAAGTGAGCTCCAGAAGCAGAGGCAGAGGGGTGCAAGGGAACTAGATTCTAGGATCCCATTTCCCTCTCCCAGGGGTGTTCTCCCTTGAATTCCCATTGTGTCTACTCAGCTGGCACTAGAAGTCCCCACCACACTATTTTTCTCTGGCCCAAATTTGGAACAAGAAAAAAAATTAATTGGAAAAAACAAATTTTCTCAGCCAATAATCACATGCCCAATGCATAGGCTTTCTGAGGTTGCAAGCCCTGCCTGAGGCCCCACCCAGAGA
Organism: Trichechus manatus latirostris; assembly: GCF_000243295.1. Taxonomy (NCBI): domain Eukaryota; kingdom Metazoa; phylum Chordata; class Mammalia; order Sirenia; family Trichechidae; genus Trichechus; species Trichechus manatus. The sequence continues at coordinate 26,102,113 of NW_004443943.1, forward strand.
ACCCCCACCTTTATAGATTAGAGGACTGTCCCTGATTCTGCCCCTTTCTTCCTTTCTTTATTTCCCCTGATTGTCTCCCAGTAGAGGGGCTGAGATTGAAGCAGGAGAATTGTGGGTGGTAAGAGGAGGTGACCACCCACCTCCTTGGGTGGCATGCTTCAAGGTACAGCTCAGAGCATGGTTTAAGTCAGCAGGAAGAGACCATGTGATCCCAGCACCGAGGAAAGGAGCGAGGCAGAGGTAGATACCCCCTGGGCCCCTTCAACCTCATTAATACTGAGAATGCAAAGTCCTTATGTTTGTATGACTTTTTAAAGCACTTTCACAGATAGTTTCTGCACACGATGAGTAGAAGAGCTATTGTTAAATATCACTAACCTTGTATAGTGGCCCTGGTGGCACAGTGGTTAAGCATTTGGCTGCTAACCAAAAAGTCAGCAGTTCAAATCCACCAGCCATTCCTTGAAAACCCTACGAGGCAGTTCTGCTCTGTCCTATACGGTCACTATGAGTCAGAATCGACTCGATGGCAATGGGTTTCTGGCTTTTAACCTCATATAAATTAAAACAAACAAACAAAGCCTCTGAGGCTTGGAGAGGTCGCACAGCTGGTATATAGGGGAGCCAGTCCTAAACCCTGGTTTTGGTGCTTCAAACCAGCTTTCCTTCTTTTCCACTATCCATTTCAATGTGAATAACACTGAAACCATTGCAGCTGGTCACCCACATTCAGTCCTTTGTCAACATCCATCTAAAGTTGACACTCTGCAGAAATTCATAGGGTCCCAAGGGATCTCTCTGTGCAGTGTGACTCTGGAAAAACCTCCAAAGACCACCAGTGATTCTGAGATAGCTGCCGTCTGTCCCTTGTGATCCTGCAGCTGACAACCGGAAAAAGCAGAGGGTCCCGCACCGGGAGAGGAAGCGGCAGGACTTCTCCTTGTTCAAGCTTTCCGACTCAGAGATGAGGGTGAAGATCTCGCCACAGCTCCTGCTGGCCACACACCGCTTTATGGCTACAGGTATGAACTCTGCCCACCTGAGTCTGCCAGAAGGCGGCTCTCAATTTGATTTCCAGTTCTTCTAGGACAGCGTCTCAACCCTGGGTGTCCATTTGAATCACTCGAGAAGTTTTTTAACAAGATAGATGTCCAGGCTCCACCCTAGAGCACTTAAAGTGGAATCACTAGGGTGGGACCCAGACACCAATCATTGTGAATACTTTGCAGCCTAACTCCAGTGTGCAGCCAGGACTGAGAACTGCTGTTCTAGGAGAGGAGGCTGCCTCAGGCAGAGCACAAGGGTGCCACACACTCCCTTCCTCCCAGGCCCGATCTTCTAGGGAGGAAGGGAGGACATCTCAACTCTGCTTCTCTCTCGTCTACTCAGGGGAAGAGCTAGGGAAGCCACTGTTGCCTTTTTCCCTTCCTCCACTCGCTTCCTGGCTGGAGCCTTAGGCTGACCCTTATCCCTTGAGAGTTGGGGTGTCCTGGAATATTTGTGGGGGAGGGACAGGTGTTGTCCTACCTAGCAACAAGGCCCTGGGATCTGTTGCCCACTAGGGGCCACATGTAAGCTACGAGCTCCTAAAATACAGAAGTGGTTTGTGTATCTTTAGAAAGAAAAAAAAAAAAAATGAGACGATCCAAAGATACATGTCTGAGGTAGTTTCGCTTTGAACCCCCTTACCTTCTCATTCATGCCTAACTAATGTGCTGGCCTAGATGATCATGCCCATCATTAAGTTCCATATGTAATATTCAATATTTAATATTAGCGTTCAGTATTTAATTAATCCATCATATATTTATTGAGTATATAATAAAAAGAAAAATTTAAATAGGAGCTTCTTTAAAGTAGGGTTTTCAACATGTTATCCAGTTCTGAACACCAATTTCCCAGAGCAAAGCAGCTGTATCTGCTAATATATAATATAATGTAATATAATATAGAATATATAGCACTATTAACATGTAATAATATCTATTAATATATAATAATATGTTAATATATACAACAATGCTTCACATTATTGACAACTTATCACTTAAATAATAACTGTCTCTGTTAACTTGGGATTTCATATCATTCAACAGACATATGTCATGTAAATAAGTCAGACTAAGTTCTCTGTAAATTTTATCTGATTATAGCATTGAACTCTTTATTGTTCACATAGCTTAGATCCACGCCCACTTTGAAATAAAATTAAAGAGAAAATTGATGACTAAGGTGACCTTTCCTAAGTGGTGACCTGTTTCTCCTGAGGCACCAGTGCAGGGACCACATCCCCTGCGCAGGGAAGGCCCTCAGAAGCACACTTGCATTTCAGATCCCCCCACCCTGAGGGGACCACAGAAGCCCTGCCAGCTTGGTGCCCCAGGAGCATGGACAGGAGTGGTTCTCCATACGTGCCCTGGTTGTGCCCGCTCTGGCTTCTCCCAGCTGCCATGCTGGAGTGGGCGGGACCTGTGCTGATTCCTCCTTGCCCCGACTCTCCCCTAGAAGTGGAGCCCTTTAAGTCTCTGTACCTTTCGGAGAAGATCCTCCTCCGGCTCCTGAAACATCCCAACGTGATCCAGGAGCTGAAGTTTGATGAGAAGAACAAGAAGGCCCCGGAACACTACCTCTACCAGCGCAACCGCCCCGTGGACTACTTCGTGCTGCTTCTACAGGTAGGAGGAGGACAGTCGGGGAAGATGAGGGCCGTTCCAGGCTGAGGAGGAATGGGGCTGTCCTCCACAGTGCTGGGCCCAGGATTTGGCTGGCTGAGTGAAAGACGGGCAGCATCTCCCAGTACCTGCATGAGCACACACGCTTTCTGCCCTAGGTGCTTGGATTGTTGTCTGTTGCTGTTGAGTTGAATCTGACTCATAGTGACCCCAGGTGTGCAGAGTAGAACAGCTCCATAGGGTTTTTAAAGCTGTGACCTTTGAGAAGCAGATCTCCAGGCCTGTCTTCTGAGGCACCTCTGGGTGGGTTCAGACTGTGAACCTTTTGGCTAGTAGTTGAGCGCTGAGCTGTTTGCGCCACCCAGGGACTCCTGGATAGACTGTCGTAAATAAGTGTCAGGCATGGTTCCAGCCCATGTCCTGGCTCCACCATCAGCTCTGTCACTCACTCCTTGCCTCTTCCCAACAGAATCTGAGGAACCCTAAATACACTGATTGTTTTAAAATCTTAGGTAAGCTCACATTAACTTACAAATGGCCTCTCTTTCTTGCAGTCCATCTCCATCCTGTCTGCTCTCTGACACTGTAGTTTGCCTTCTGTACATCCTGCCAAATAGCCTCAATAAAATGACCTCTCTTCTCCAAAAATGGAGTCACATTCTTCACTGTTGGACGTGGAAAAGGGTCCTGTTACATTGTTAACGATAATAATGAGCACATACAATATACTATCTTATGTTTAATATAAACTTAGGCATTTTCAAATAAAACTTGGAGGGAGTAAAATGAAGTGACAGTAATGTAGGTTCAAAATTGGAAGATCTGGCTTGAAAATTCCTGTTACCATTTCTTTACTAGCCTTGACCAAATTACCTAACCTCTTTGAGCCTCAATGTTGATTCATGTATAAACTGAGGATAAAAGCAGTACAGACCTCATGAGGCTCTGGGGCAAATTGAATAAGAATCCTTGCAGTGCACTTAGCACAGTATCAGGCCCACAGACACACCCTATGCACATTAGCTTCGTTATTACTGGTGATGAATTAAACAAGCTTCACAAAGAATTAGATTTTTCTTATCTAGACTGAGATGATCTAATCTTGGGCCCTGGGTTAGCTGGTACAGATCTGTATCACGGAAAGGCTTTTAGAGTATACAAAGAGTGCTTGATTATTTATGACTGGTTACTGCCTTATGAACTAAGCAATGAATGTACTGCAAAGAGCTATGAAAGTCGGAAGTGCTATTTCTGAAATGTAAACTTAGACAGAATTAACACTGTCCTGTGATAAAAACTTAAGTCCATTTGTTGTCCAGGCAGAAGTGATTAGAGTTCTAGTCATTAATAGAACTGGAAGTGCTTGTACACACCCTTAGTACACTTCCTTCTTTCTCCAGGGTAAAGTGGAGGTGGAGGTTGGTAAGGAGGGCCTTCGCTTCGAGAATGGAGCCTTCACCTACTACGGTGTCCCAGCCATTATGACCACTGCTTGCTCAGGTATTCACTTACAAGCCGTAGCTTATTGGGGAAGCAATGGGGTACTGTAGAAAAAGCATCTGGGTTCAGGTCTTGGCTCCTCTTTTAATTTGTTTAGACCTGGGACAAGCCATTTAACTTTCTGGGCTTTAGCTTCCTCCTCTGCAAAATGGATATAGAGTCACTTTTTATTCAGAGAGTTTGTGGAAGTACGTGGTAGAATGTATTAAGTGTTATGGACGGATAGTGGTATTTTTCAGGATGAACAGACAAGTTTATTTTGCTTTTTACATTTGTTTTCTACCCTTCCATCGCATTGCCTGGTTGTTATAAGGTTAATTGGTGCTGGGAATGGGGTGGAAGAGGGGGGATTCCTATAAGAAGACGTGTTTTCTGCGTTACCTCTAAAGCACACTGCGTCCCTCTGTCCTCAGATAATGACGTGCGGAAGGTTGGAAGTCTGGCGGGATCCTCTGTCTTTCGTATGTATCTCTCAAACCCCTTCCTCGCCCTCCCCATCGTAGTCCCGCCTCAGTCCACTCTGAGGACCTGGACCAAGCACTCTGAGCTAGGGCTGGGGCTACCACGAATGCTGGCAGCCTGTTTGTAATGCACTGCCAGGAACACTGCTTCCTGTCAGGTACGCAAAGGCCATGGTGGCTTAGTTCCTGTGTGTCTGGAATGTCTTCTGCTGCTTCTCTGCTTCCATGCAAATATGAATAGTGTGGGGTGGGGCCACCATTTATTGCCACCTGCCAGGGAATGCAGGCAGGTGAGTTGTGTGCTTTGGCAAGGTTCAGCCTTTCCTTCTCTGCTCTGATAATTCACCAACTGGCCTTTACTTGTGAAAACCATCATATGCTATTATTGTGTGTGGGGTTTTGTCCTCAGTAAGAAGTGACTGCAGGATCTTGGGATGTAAATCCCAGGCTTGTCCAATATGCTGCTTATCTGCTTCTCTTTCCTTGTTCACCACACTTCAGCTGGTGGGGAGGTGTCTGCCAGCTTGCTGTGCATGCTATGGTGGGCGCTGACACAGGGCTGATGGCTGGTTGGCTTTGTGCCTTCTGTGCTGTACCTTCTCCCTGCTTCCTGTGTAGAGTTCTTGCACTTGTGTTTAGGGGGCATGACATTTATTGTGCAGTAAGTGTGGGCCAGAAATAATTACTTCTGTAGATTTCTTGTTCATTCACTGGTATGAATTTTGCATTGCTTTCAGCTGTTAATGTTTGTGGTAGCTATTTTGATACTAAATGGGGTGTTTTCTTTCATCATAAAAAGATTTTACAGAGTGCTTTATATAGGCATTTATCAGAGGGTCCCCAAATTTTTTTTTTCTCAGTCTCTGGCATATGATAAGGTAGAGACCCTTTTAACACAAGGAAACTAAAGAAATGAGTTGCTCCAAATCAGCCAGCTAGTTGATTACCTAGATGCATCCCAGTGTCTTGACTAGTTCATACTGCACAATGAAATACAGATTTTAAATCCACCATATTCCAGAATGCAATTTCTATGTGAAAATATTGGGACAATTTGCTATGTAACTTCATATCTTAGCCCAGCAGAGTTGAAATGAAATTCAAATACCTGCCCACACCAGAAGAGTGGAAGAGCTTGAATTGAAGTAGATCTGTAAAATAAAAATCCCCAGTACAGTATTATAGTAATATAAGTCAACACATCTCAGTCAACGTTTGAGAAGGGTTTAGAGGAAGGAAGTGTCAGTACTCAGTATAAGAATTCTGGATGTGTAAAGGTCTGAATAAACCGGTTCTTTACGAGATTTCCACCCTCCGTCACATTCAGCATTTCTGAAGGATTTTCAGGGTTCCTGTGGAACGGAGGGGCTCCTCAAGGTAGAGTAACATCCAGGATTCTAATAGAAGTGTTGGCCTTGTTCTGCCTCTTCCAGAACACCAAAAGAGGTGGGAACTCCCCCACCCGCCAAATGTAGATGACCTTCTTTCTGTTAAAAAAAACATGGAGAAAGAATGTTATATGATTTCCTCCTTTCCTGTCTCTAGTTCTTTTTATCAAAATCTTTCTGTTTTATCAGTAGGACAGGAGTAAACCCACAACACTGATCGCTCCTTCAGAGCTGGTTAACCAGGAGGAAGCGTTAGACTCTCCCACCCCATGCTTCTGAGCATCTTTATAAATCTGCAGGAGGAAAGAGAAATCTGATTAGCCAGTACTGGTGAAGAGACATTTTTTATCCTCACCCTAAGCCCTTCCCACTGAGTAGAGAGAAGTGTGAAGTAGCTGTAAAGGCTGGCCATACCCCATGGTTACCCCACGTGGACGTTCAGTCGGGGGTGCAGTCATTCAGAGTTGTTTACGGGCCAAGAACCTCAAGCAGGACTTGTCTCAAAGTAGGACATGAGGTTACAAGCAAGTCGCTCTGGTTTTCCAGTGCAGGATGAAGGGAGCACACTCAGTACTGCCTCCTCCTTTATCTTGGTTCTGGTGGCCAGGTCTTCATGGTGAGCCTAGCACTCTGGAGGAAATTTGCCCAAGCTCAGCGTAGCTGGAGCAGATTTACACAGGGGTGGGCAGGCAGACAGACAACGAGTCTCCTATCTGTTTCTCAATGTGTACATTTAATTCTGCGGCCCAGGAAGAGCTCTGATTATTCTTAAGACTTTGAATTTTCTTACTGTAGTGTGTCTTGCAATGCTGGGGCCCTTTCAGATATTCTTTAACATTTCATGTCAGAAGAAATGATTTCAGGTAGAGATATAAAGCCCTCCTTCCCCCTGCCACCCCATCCCCTGTACATATGGGTAATTTCAAGATAAAACCATCCCGTTCAGCAAATAAAGACTGCAGAAGCTGCCTATTTTAGTGTGTTTCACCTGCAGGCTGGCTTCACTTAGCTCCTTGAATGGAGTTCAGGGAACAGTCAGATAAGAGAAATAAAGACAGATTCCCATCCAGAAAATTGACTTGATCAGGGTCAAGACGGGGAAAGAACTGGGCTGTGGCTACACACTCTACCCCACCCAAGCCCGACATGATAACCACCATCAGTTTGGACTCTGTGGAAAGAGAAGGAAGAGGGGATGGGAGGAGAGGTGCTTTGGAGCACTTGTACTTGCTAAGAAGTGACTAGAATTTAATTAATCAAGTTGATTCACATTACAGTTGCTAGAAATGATGCCCTTCCTTTGTCCCAAGCCTCTAGCGATGCATGGTTCCCACCAGCACTGGGACCACAGAGGATACTCCTAGGAGTCTGAGGCAGAATACAGCTGCCCTAAAGATACTTCTAGCAGGAACATGCACTTCGCTGTCAGGACTCTGAATGCCCATGTTGGTGCCCTCTCACAAGCGAGCAGGACGCATGTGGCAGCTGGGAGAGCCTGGTGACAACGTAGTGCTGAGCCACCAGTGTATTTGCAGGCTCATGACAGGCACTTCGGAGAGGAAGCTGCCTACACACGCTGCCCACTGGGCACTGCCTTTTCTTGTCATTGGCATCTCTGATTCCCTCTAAGATTATGGTGGGTCTTTTCAGAAGACCTTCAGCCAAGCCCAGTTTATTTTCCTGTCTTTCTGGAAAGTGACTTGTAAGAGGATGCCTTTCCTATGTTTTCAGAGGCAAAGCTCCTTTTTACAGAGAAATGGGATGTTGTGAAGATCCAGGAACAGACTATCTCACCTACTTTGCTCTTTATCTTTCTCCTTTTATGTTTATCTTCCCCTTTGCACTTCACAAACCCTTGGTCCCTGACTCTTTAGTGCCCGTCTCCGTGTCTCGCACCTTCGCCTTCAACAGAGGAGACTCTCTGGCAGGCTCCCCAGGTAATCACGCATGGGCAACTTGGGGCTCCGTAGAGCCAGTGGGGTTTGCAGGAGGCCTTTGGTTTGTGTCACTGTCCTGCATGAGGACAAGTCTCTCCCAGCAGACACGCCTGTGACTGAGGCACAGCACCTGTGCAAGTAACACACATTTGCATGCACAGCCCTGGCATTGCTGGTTCAGTGGTGTCATTTGTGAACCTAGCTCCCAGAAAGGTACCTGTGTATGTACGTGGAGAAGTTGTGGGGGTGCGGGGTGGGGTGAGTTCTTCCTCATAAGTTGTCTGACTGCAAAGTGGAGGGTTAATGGGCGCAGCAGGAGAAAAACAAGAACAGTGGAATGCTATGCTTTGTTCCTGCGAATTTTTCCTCCACTTTTCCTCTTATCTGGTCTCTGTGCTTAGCCAACCACTACCCATCCTCATCTTCCTGGTAATATTACTATGTAATTACCATTCTCCCTGGCTCTGCTCATACAAAGGATGCTATATATAAAAATTTCAAAGCAACTTTCCATTAGGTTTGATCTCTCTTGTTAATTGATAAAAGTTACCAGATTTCTCTTGCAGTCGGGTAAAGCAGCTCCTGAAACAGCTACACAGACAGAAACTCAATGACTGAGTAGAATGCAATAAATCTGAACAATCAGTTAATTATTTATATTGTTTTTGTCTATAGAAGTTGATCTTTGTCTCACAAGGCAAGTAATACCAAACTAGGAACTTAGTTTTTAAACTGTCCTGCAGTTAGAACACTGTCCAATTTCCTGCACCCTCTGCATCTCTATCCTTTATCCCAGTGCTGGGGTAATGATTCTGAGGCCCTGCCGTATCCTCAGTCATCAAGAATCCAGTTATACAGTAAAACCTGTGAAAGCCAGAACCTGTGTAAGGCAGAAACCTGTCAGAGAAGGAAAACTCAAATGTTTTCCACTAATAGAGAGCAATAGAAAAATGGTATGACTGTACCCTGACAAAGGCAGAAAACTTGTGAGACCCGGAAAAACAAGGCAGTTTCACTGAGTTTCGGCTCCCCCAAGTTTCTCTCTGTTTCCCTGTCTGTACAGTAGACCCTCAACACTCAAGAGGGCTCAAACCCCCAGATTTGCAACTTCAGAAGTATATATGCTGGCTTCTGTTTTCTCCCAAATCACATATTTCTCCATCAAAAACCATATGGTTCCCATGTTTATCTGTACAAGACAAGTAAACCACCATCTCAGATTCCACCAAAGTTTTCTCTCTCACTTGATGGTGGTTTTCCACCAAGAAATAAAGTTTTCCTCGCTTCTTGAGGGCTCATGCCTTCGTGATGGCTACACAACAGTAAAGTCAAAGTGAGATGCCAATCTGGTGCCCTCATCAGCTAAACAGTTTACTCCTGCATGCCAACAGAATTAGAAATGACCACACCATGGACCTTCAAGATCCTTCACACGTGGATGAATCTTGGTGGATTCCAAGAGTGCACTATGACAGTTCAGCAGAAAGGGAAGGTACACATTTTTAAAAGATTTTTCATTCAAAAGGATCAAAGCAGGGGCTGGTTTCTCTTTCTAATTAACCTTCAGTTAACCAGGCAACCTAATTAATTTTAACTTCCCAGTTAAAGACAGGCTAATTCTAGTTAATCAGTACTAATTGTGAAAACCTTCACAGCAACCCAGTATCAGACAGAGATTAAAGTGACTCATTCCTGCTATGCCATATCCCCAGCTGAGACTTCTGATCCAAATCTGGCTGGTGCCATGTGTCTCTGAATGCTCTTTTAACCTTCTCCCCATCTTCCATGGCTGTAGGTGTTCAACCCAACAGGAGATGGGTGAGTAATAATGAGGTAAGAGGAAGGCCAGCTTATCTCCGCTCTTGGCTTAACTCTGCAGGTGGAGGAATGAGAGGCACAGCAGCAAGGAATGAGAGGTGGGGAGCGCCATGCTCCTCCTAGCTTTTTTCTCCACCTTCTTTTGTCTGATCTATAGCCAACCACCAAGATTTTCCAGCAATCAGGTGATATCTCCAGGAGCAATGCCATGGTGTTACCACTATCACTCTTGCTTCCTTCTGCTCCATATCACAGGAAAAGAAGCTTCAGAGTCATGGGATTTTGTGGAAAGAAGTCCTAGGCATCTCTGATCCCACACTTGACTTAGGATCCAGATACACTAATTTACATATATATTTTGTCTTGGAAGGTCCCTGGGTGACACACACAGTTAATCACTCAACTACTAGCCAAAAGGTTAGAGGTTCAAACCCACCCAGAGGCACCTCAGAAGATAGGCCTGGTGGTCTGCTTCTGAAAGGTCACAACCTTGAAAACCCCATGGAGTAGTTTTATTCTGCACACATAGGGTTGCCATGAGTCAGAATTGACTGGACAGCAGCTAACAGCAATAACAACTTATATCTTACCTGCATCTTACACAGGGCAAAAAGATAAGTCCTAGAAATTAATAGGGCATTTAGGTTTAAAAAGAACTCTGTCATTGTTTTATTTGATCCCCACAACCACCTTACGAGATAGGTAAGAATTATTGTTGGGAAGCCATAGGTGAGAAAATAGACTCAGAAATTAAACCATAAGATCAGGGTTATATGTGTGGTAGATAGGTAAAAGGATGAGGGCTGGAGTTCAAGTCTCCTAGATCCTGCTTTCCTGTTGGTTGGGGATCATGCTGCCCCTCTGAATACAAGTATTTTGTGCCTCCTAGAGAGCTGTGATTTATTTGCATTTTGAAAGCAGCTGTTCTAATGAACATGGTGCTCACGCTGAATTGACGCCATCGATTCCTGCATCAACTATTGTCATCATTATCCGTAGCGAGTTTCTTTCTATTTCAGCCTTAGTTTGAAATAAGGAGAGCAGAGCGGCTTGTGGATTACCTGTAGAGTATGGTGTAATTTGCCAACTTTACAAGTACTTTCATTTAAATGAAATTTCTGATCAGCCCACTGAAAGTAAGTGGCCCGACTGCAGTTACCATCTCCTCTCCCAAGATTTATCCCTTCTTTCTTCCTCGATAGTGGACAGAAGTTTGAGTTCCCTGTGGACAGTCCACAGAAGCACAGAGGCAGGAGAGGCAACTGAACCAAGTGTTCTTCTTGAGTGCTAGATCGTCCATCTGTAATGGGCTTGGAGATCAGTGGTGATAGACTTTTCTCCCAGAATATACAGGGTCATCCTAAAATTATCTTTTTACTTTGTGAAATGTGTTAAGTGGAAATATTCCTTTGGGTTGGCTCTTGTGTAGAAAACATTTGGGAACCATTAAGGCTCCCTGAAATGTGAGTGAGTTCATCTGGGATCCTAACTTGGGCTGATTTGCAGAGTTCAGAGTATAGCTTGAATAGAGTTTTGACAGAGAGCTTTTGGCATTTGGTTGTCTGATGTTGAATATTACCCTGGAGTGATGAATTTTAATAATCCTAGTTTGTACTCTAACAAGCCTATGTAATTAAACTCTCCCATCCAGTTTGGAGAACACAGATGGTCCATGGCACAGTGACCGTGACCAAAGTGGGCCATTCCCCTCATCCCTCACTGATGCTCCAAAAGATGTATGTAGGTAGCCACTGAACTCCACTTTTCCCTCAAATCCCCATACTGAAAAAGGGAATGGCGCATTCTACTTCTGTGTCTTGGGTCCTGCTCTCGGGATACAGTGGTGAAGGATCCCTGGATACAGGTATCACGAGCAAAGCAGGAGTCCCCATAGCTGTGTGTAGGTTTTCAGGGCCCTTTCCTATTAGTGCAAAGTAAAAGGAGATGCCATCCAGCTCCAGTTGCAGTTTAAAGTCTACTTACACACACACACACACACACACACACACACACACACACACACACACCAGTTCTACCCCAGTGTCTTCTCTACCTCAACCTTAGTAACTCCAAGTTGTCAACTATGGAAGATTATCTCTTACAGACTGACCACACAATGCCTGCAAGAATGCGGTCTGCCACAGCTCTCTATAGCACTTGGTTTCTAGAACAGAAAACCCTGCTCCCACTCCCAGTCTCAGCAGAGCCAGTTTGAGGGTATGATGTAAGAACAAGAGTGGGTATGTTGGCTGCTTGGCTTAGCTCCTGTGGGCAGGTGCTGTGGTCAGTCATCACTGTTTTACCTGTATTCTGTTTAGACTTCCTTGCACCAAACTTATAATTTTCCCCCTCACTTCACTCCCCCAAGCTGTGCCTCTGTGCTCTTAAGAAATGCCAGGAGGAATTAGACAACTTGAACTAGTTTGCCATGCTGCTGGGACACTCGTCTGTTACTGATTTCTTCTCTTTTTTTTTTTTTTTTTTTTTTATTAAAAGCATTTCCATTTCCTTGCTCAGAAATCTCGGAGTGTATGTGCACAATTACCAAAATGCCGAGTCATCAGCATCCTACCTATTGAGGAATGTCAGACCCTGAAAACGAAAACATTGATCTTGCACAACACTCGGAGGAGCCAGGCCTTTGTCACAAAATGAGGGTTCCTTTTTCTCTTAATAATTGATCTTATAGGCCCGACCTTTGTAAAACAGTTGTATCTTTTGGTGCTGGGAATCCTTTGAAATTTTATGAGTAAACCTTCAAAAGTGTTGTTTTCACTTAAAAAAAAAAAAAAAGACGTTGTTCCTCCCAGCACAGCAGTGATGTAGCTTGTGTTTGACATGCAGTTCCCTGTGAGTGACATCAGTGGAGCATACCTGCCCTGAGTGCCAGTGAGGGAATAAAAGCTTGAGGGGAAATGGGAATGTTACCTCTTTTGTCAACAGGGAGTGGAAGTGATTTAAGCAGAAGCATCTGTGGATGGAAGGGGTTTTGTAGATAAGATAGGGCTCAGTTTCTCTGTCATCCTCCCTGAGTGTCTTTTAAATTACGACATACGCAGAGGAGGATATGGAGCAGCAGGGGTGGGGTGAAGCACAAGGCAGACCTGGCAAAGCAGAGGATTAACAAGGAGTGATGGTTATTTCCCAGGGTAACTGAACCCACAGGTCCTGCGTATACTCTCTGCCCTCAAATTGAGTTGAGGTCAAGACCCACCAAGGTCATGGTATGGTTTTCTAGACTCCACTCAGATGCCAAAGAAGCAGCTCTCCTACAGGACTAACTGCCTCCCTTTTCCACAACAACTAGCCCCAGAGGAAACACCACTGACTTACTTAGCCAGCCACCACCCTAGAACAGCCACAAATGGGTGTAGCCAAGCCAGAACTCATCCGTTTGTTTTCAAGGGCACAAGGGCCAGAAATGAACTTCACATTTTTCTGCCCAGTGGTACTGCCATTTACAGTCACCCTGGAGTTTGACTCAGTTCTCCATGGTACTATCACTGTCCCTCTTAATCCTTGGTCACTCTAGAGGAGGGTCTTGCCCTCCATTATCCAGTGGAGTAGGGCCCTAGAGACCTGACTCAAGGAGCCCCTGTTTCACACACTTATTAAACAGACAGACAAACAGGAAGTCCTCATATTTCTAGTGGCCTCTTCCTCAAGTTAGTGGCCAAGGTCCAAGGCTTCTTGGTGCCCTTTGATTCTAGGTGGCACATTATTATTTATCCACTCCCCACCTGAGAGCTGCTTGGAGAAATCAGCTTCCCCAAAATGACTTTAGGCCCCAGAAAAAGGGCTTTCTGACTCTAGGATGTTTTGTGAGCTCTAAAACTTCTTTTTAACCAAGATTTAGATTCTGAATAAAAACCCTTTAAGGGGCCCATAGATGCTGATTCATTCATTCTCTACTTTTTACTGAGCACCTACTCTAGGCCAGGCACTGTGCTAGGTACTGGCCGTATAATGGTGACCAGAAAAGACAAGGACTCTGCCCTTGTGGAATTTATAGTTGAATTGAGAAAACATAGCAAATAAGTACAAACCTGTAATCAATTAATACTTGTGAAAAGTGCTTTGAAGGAATGACTAGGGGGGGCAGGGACAGAGGAAAGCTGGGAAGCTTCTTAGGGTGGCCAGACAAGGACTTCAGAGAAGTGAGAACTAATGACTGAGAAGCAAGCAGCTGTGTGTAGGGGTGGGTGGGGGAACAGAGGAAATGGCATCTGCCGAGGTGGGGGAAGTTTGCATGATTGAGGATCCCCAAGGAGGCTGTGGGCTAGAGCAAAGCAAGGGAGGGAGGTTGAAGGGCCAATGTGAGATGAGACAGGAAGGTGGGGGCCAGGTCATGCAGGGCATTAGAGGCCACAGGAAGGAGTTTGGATTTTATTCAAATACAATAGGATTCTGGCAGCTGAGGTACGAACAGATTATAAGGGGCAAAAGTGGAGTGTGGAGACAGAGACAGAAGTGGATGCATTTATTATGTTGGAGGTGGAGATAGCAGGACTTGATGTGGGGCTGAGGGAACATCAGGAGTCAAGGGACTCCCAGGTTTCTGGCTGCAGTAACAGGGTGTATGTGAATGAGAGAAGAAGAAGACTGGAAGGGAAACCCTTAATTCTATAATCACATCGAGGCAGTGATTATTATTATGGTTCTAATGAGAAAATTATTCAGCCTATTGTTATTTTAATCTTTTGGCTGCATGGTCTGCGAGACAGCAATAACAGTTTTGCAGCTAAACAGATGGTCCACCCTCAGTGCCTCATTCCAAATAGATGCTGATCAAACGTTTTGATTGATGGCAGCATTATCTCAAGAGACAGAATTAAGTTTCCGAAGTTCTGCCCTGAAGAAGCCAAGACCAGAATCTATAAAGAATCTGATTCTTCATGTGAGTCCCCTGAACTAAGTCTGTATTATGACAAACAGACAGCTTCCTGTTCCTCTTTTGGGGAATGGGATCAGCTGAATGGGATCAGCTGGAAGGCAGAGGGACAGGAGACGCTCTGCAGTCCCTCACTTCAGGTTATTCTGTGGTTGAGATAATGCTCGGGTTACCTTCAGAACCCTCTCATCTGTTGATCCAGTTAACAGAGGTAGTCCAGTGTGAAACAAACGGCATGGTCTTGATTGAACTTTCCCAGGAAGTGTTTCTTTACATAAAATGGGACCTTGAAAATATAAAAACAACCTGACTCTGAACATTTAGGAGGCATTTGATAGGCCTGTAGGTTGTCCAGTTTCCCCCTTAGGCCTAAGCAAAAGGAAGCCCTGAGCTAGGCCCGCACTTTAGAGGCCCCCACTTTGGCCCCCCTCAGCCGTGCCCTTCTCCATGGGTCAGGAGTCCGCAGGGTCAAAGGGATGTGCTCAACCAGAGCCTGTGTCTTTCCTTCTAGACCACATTTCAGACACTCAGAATCCTGGAATTCCCCACATACACAGCTCTGGGGGTGGAGGGTGGGGGTCATAGGACCAGGGGCTGGCTCTCCACGCTGCCGTGTTTTCTGGACAAAACTTGAAGGAGACTGAGTTGAACCCTGGCTTTCCAGGTTGTTATGATGGTATATTTGTCAAGGACAAGACTAGAACATATTTTGTTTAACAGTTTATGAATGTGATTTATAACTTTTTTTTTTTAATTGTACTTCAGGTGAAGGCTTACAGAACAAATAGTTTCTCATGAAACAGTAGTACACATATTGTTTTATGACATTGGTTAACAACCCC
>NW_004443943.1:26118677-26146678 GCF_000243295.1 Trichechus manatus latirostris
TGTTGATGGGCATCTAGGTTTTTTCCATCTTTTTGCTATTGTGAACAATGCTGCCATGAACATAGGTGTGCATATGTCTATTCGAGTGATGACTCTTATTTCTCTAGGATATATTCCTAGGAGTGGGTGATTTATAACTTTTAAATATTTATCCATATATTTTGTGGGCCTTCATTTGTACGCGTGCCCTGGCCTGGCAAATATTGGGGCAGGCGAAAATGTATCACGAGGGTGAGGACTCTTTTCTGTGCTGTGACTAATGGTTCTGAGGGCAAACCTAAGGCTTGGCCTTTCTAAAATAATATTCATAAATGAGTTTCTAGAAAATAATTCACCGTGGTAGAGGGTCTTGTGGTCTGAGGTAGCAAGCCACACTCACAGCACTGTCCTCATCTGGTTGGCAGGGGCGGATTAACCACTAAGCAAGGTACCCAGGGTTTATATTAAGCAAGGTACGCACACGCTTACTTGTGCTTACTTGCTAATCTGTAGTGCACAATTTCACTTGTTTTTCACCATACCTTAATGTGAAACCCATGAAATTGCGCACTACAGATTAGTAAATCAACACAAGTAAGCCATGTGTACCTTGTCTACCAGGTAATCCATCCCGGCTTGTTGGGGTATCCTCCTGTACCTAATCTGAAGACCAGAAGCAAGAAAGGCAGTGAACCACCTCTGCACCCTTCAAAGGTCTGGGGAGGCGGGAAGCCTAAGGCGAGAATAAACGTCAACGAAGCCACACTGGCTCCTTGAGCGGCTCTAATGGGAGGGGCACAGGCCAGTTCCACCATCCATATTCCACTTCCCAAAAGACCAGGAGGAACTCAGTAACCAATACCTCTCTCTCGTTCTCTCCCTTTTTCCATCCCCCTTTTCTTCCTCCCCTCCCACCCCTTCTTGTCTTTACTTCCCCTCCTCTCCCTCTGCTTTTCCCTCAACATCTGCAGTAAACCGGTCCCCTTCTCGCTGCAGCGGGTTGAATCGCTCCGAGTCTCCGAACCGTGAGCGCACCGATTTTGAGGGGAGCAACACCCAGCTGTACAGCAGCAACAACAACCTCTACACGCCCGACTACTCGGTCCACGTCCTCAGTGACGTGCAGTTTGTGAAGGTGAGTCCACCAGGAGGGTGCACCCTTCTCTCCCTGTGGGCAGAGTTGGCTGGGATGGCGGGGAGAGGAGACCCCCACACTTGGGCATAATGGACATCTCTTTCCCCCGTGTGCCAGGATAACGCTAGGCGGTAATTGCATCCTGGCTTTATAAAGGCGCTGTTTTCAGTAAGCTTTATTACTGTTCATTGTTTGTTACTCTTTTAAGAAGGTTGCCTAATCCCCATTTTTCTTGTGGGGAAACTAAGGCATAAAGCAACAGGAAATTAACCTGCCCAAGACAAGCTGCTGGCAGAACTGTTTCCTTTGGCTCCCTCACCGTTGGTACCAGTTTGATTTTGTTCTTTTTTTTTTTTTTAGGATAAATTTGCAGGTGATTAATAAACCATGCTGTGATTTGATGCATGATAGTATATTTTTACACCTTAATATTTAAAGTTTAAAACACAATTCGGCCTGTATGTTAACTGAAAATCCTTTGCACTAATTATTAACAACACCCTATTAGCATTACTGAGCTATTTGAAGAGAACCACTTTGCTAATGCCATGGAGAGAGGCAGCAAAGCTCACTGCTTTGTAATTAAAGAGGAGAGGAGCTGTCTCCTCATACCCCTCATTGGGATTGGCTTTTTAAATTTCCCCTTTGTCTTGCTTTGATAGGCTTATTTTATCTTTTGTTTTCTAGCATTCTGCAAACTATTACAAACTCTAATCTGAGATCTGGATATAGCCCCATTTATTCCAATCCAACAAAACACCCAGTGAGTTCTCTTGGTAACTGTTGTCCCTGCAGCAGGCTGGCTAATGAGAGGTATATTGAAATTACAAAGATGTGAGAAGGTCCTTTTTTCTGTCCCGAACACCCACCCTGATTATCTGAAGAGTGGTATGCACTGGCTAGCTTTCTGTGTTCCGGAACTCGGAGGACACCCTGAGCTAAAACTGACAACAGCTGATAAAAATAACCATGAAAAGTTACAGAGTCGGGGAGAGAGAAGAGGGAGGATAATAACTATTGTTTGTGTGGTGTTCTGTGCAAGGCACTTTACTGAGACCTTTACCTGAGTTACCCATTTCATCCCACAACCACTCTATGAGGTAGGTACTATTATCATTCCCACTTTACAGATGAAGACACTGAGGCTTGAGTATAAACACTTGCCCAAGACCGTATGGCTGGTAAGTGGCAGAGACAAGATTCAAATGTGGGTGTGTCTGTCTCCATAGTCCATGCGCTAAAATCCATGTGCTTTAGTGAGAGCTGCAGGCAGGCAGAGCCTAAGGATCCAGGGAGGGGTGAATTTAGAAACTAACTAGGTCATACTCACGTGTCTGTATGACTGTAGACATTTAACAAGTATAATATGGCAGTGAGGTTAAACTTCAGAAAAGCTCTCAGCTCATGACTTTCTTCGCTATTGCTTCCAGCTTGAAGTCCTTTCATTGCTAACACACATCTTCCTCGGAAATGGAGATAGGAAAAAATGGAAAGAAGAGAAACTCAAATATGCTAACTCTCTTATTAAGTAATCAGAGTCACTAGTCACGTGGTTTGTAGGAAGCGCAATCGAAAGTCTTAATATGAGTAAGCCGTTCAATAAATATTCCCTGAACGGCTACTCTGTGCTTGGCACTGTCTAGGTATTGTGATGAACAAGAGAGCAAGCTCCATCCTTTCTGGAGCTTACATGCTAATAGGGAGAGAAAGGTAATAAACTAGTACTCACATAAATAACTTAGGTAAGGCCAGGTAGTGATAAGGGCTATAAAAGAAATAAACAGAGTCGAGGGATAAACGGTAATTGGGCAGGGGAGGCTGCTTCAGAAAGGGTTATCAGAACAGGCTGAGAAAGGGATATTTTTGCTGAGACTGCAGTGGGGTTATGGGGGGTGGGAGTGTTCAAGAAAGAAACAACAGAGACAGAAGAGAGCTTGGTGGGTCAAGGATCTGAGTGCTGGCACACAGTGTGCATGGGCGGATGCTGGTGTGAGATGAGGATGGAGCGTCAGCAGCGGCTGGGTCACTGGGACCTATGGGCCACAGTAAGGCGTTTAGATTCTAAGTGCGTTGGGAATTTTTGTTAAATTTGTTTTTTGGGTCTTTTCATTTATATCATAAGTTCAGAAAATCAGTATGGAGGCTTTAACTAGCTGCTTTGGAGGAAAAACTTAATGAGATTTTGAGGGGTCATGTTTAATGAGCAACTGTGGTGAGCCAGCGATCTCTGAAACATCACTAGGTTTGCACAGATTGGAGAGCACTTTAGGGAGATGGATTTGGCAGCTCCTTAAAGAGGAATTTATTCAGATGAATACCTAGCATTAAGTTTGTAATGATTTTCTAAAGATTTACAGATAATGTCATGTCTCCACCCCTAGAACATAAGAAAGGGGCATTCTACAAATAACAAGGAACGACTCCTGACATCAGACAGTGGCAGTGTTGAGACCCACACATTCATAGTCAGTTCTCAGGACCAGGCATCTGTCGTGTGTCAGACCAGAGGACCTTGCTCTGACCCCTGCAGCTGAGCAGCACAGAACATGGTCCCTTTTCCACCTTGAAGCTTTAAAATTGAGAAGACTGAATATCAAAAGTAAAGAATTTTAGGAGAGGATAGAAATTGATTAAAACATTGTTCAAAAACTCCTTTAAACCTGTGGCTTTGGTCTCTGTAAAACTGAATTATTTATTTAGTCCAGGGGTCATTTGACTTTGAGATAAATTACAAAATGGGATAGAAAGGTGCATTTAAAGATTATCTGGGAAAGGTATAAAACAAAGCTGTGATTAATAATAGTTGAGAATAAGTTACAAAGGTACCAAAGAATCCTCATGAATTGTTTTTTGAAATGTGTTCTGTAAGTATCATTATTAAACTAGGAGTATTTGGTAAGTATCTTCCAGTCTGGACTGTGTAACCTTGACCAAGATGCCCCATCACCATCTGGTGGCAGAATCCCTAAATTGCAGGATTGTGTTTTGAGGTATGAATAAACTGCCTGAAAGTTGTTAGTGTAAACAGAACATCATAAAATGACAGGAGACATCACACTGGCGTAAAGGTGAACTTCTGGACACCTTGGCTGGTAAGTCAGAATGTCCAAAGGGGTACACTTACTTTTTGTTAACTTCAAGATAAACAGACCTCCACTTGCTGTGTTGTTTAGGGAATGCTTGAGTTTTTAAATGGCCAAAGTATAAGAGAAGACAATTTGAACTCAAGCTATTGCTAAGAAATGGTGTATCTACAGAATTGAACAGAGAATAAAGCCATGCTGTTTTTTGGACAGTGGTTTGATTCCCTCAGTCAACAAATCAATAGGTATTTATGGAGCATCAACAATGGTTCTGGGTACTATATACTAAATATGGTATTTACTAATGCTAACAAAATATAAAACATATCCTCTGCTTTATAAATAGATTAAAACCTAGGTGGGAAGAGGAAACAACGTACATGACAGTGACAAATTAAGGGTAGTATCTTAATTGATTACAAAATCCTGTTGCACTCATTTTAAACTCTGTATTGGTTGGAGAACATACTGGAACTTTAAGAACTGGGGAAGAATAAGAGGGGACGTAAGGGAATGCCATGATGGGGGAACACCCATAAACAGAGGTATGGAAGGTGAATGTACACGGTGCATTGAAGGAACAGTGAAGAGAGGAGCTGGAACACCGGCTCTGCTGGCAAGTAGTGTGACCGTTGTTGGCTAGGCAAGACCACACTAGGAAAACTGAGCAGAGCTGTTTAGATTGATCTGCTAGCCACTAGCCTACTGAGTACATGAAAAGTGGCCACTCTGAATTGATGTGCTGTAAGTATAAAATAAGGAGCCCCGGTGGCACAATAGTTAAGTGCTCCACTGCAAATGGAAGAATGGAAAGGTTGGCAGTTTGAACCCACCCAGCAGTTCCGTGGAAGAAAGACCTGGCGATCTGCTTCTGTAAAGATTACAGCTGAGAAAACCCTACGGGGCAGTTCTATTCTGTCACTTGGGGTCGCTATGAGTTGGAATCAACTTAGTGGCACCTAACAACAGCAAGTGTAAAATACTTACCAGATTTCAAAGACTTAGTACAAAGAAAAGAATGTAAAAGTCCTTGGTAATAATTTTTATATTGATTACATGTTGAAGTGAAATTATTTTGGATATGTTGGGTTAAATGAAATATATTATTAAAACTAATTTCACACGTTTCTTTTTAATTTTGTTGAATGTGGCTACTAGAAAATTTTGAATTACCTATGTGGCTCCCATTATATTTCTATTGAAGAGCACTGTGCTAGATAGAAGTTGTCTTAGATTGTTGAACAAAGGAGGGAACTGATGAAAACTGATGCTTGAAACTAGAAATACAGCTGGGGGGAAGCAGGGATTGCCTCCCTGAATACACTTTTCCAGATTTGTGCCAAATTGGTCAACAATTTATTTTAAGGCAACACACTGACATGGCAGTCGTTTATAGTTAAAAAATTAAAAGAGGAAGCAGTGTGAAAGCAAGGCTATGAGATATATAACCAAAAACCAAACCCATTGCCGTCGAGTCGATTCTGACTCATAGCAACCCTATAGGACAGAGTAGAACTGCCCCATACGGTTTCCAGGGAGTGCCTGGTGGATTCAAACTTCCAACCTTTTGGTTACCAGCCTTAGCTCTTAACCACTACACCACCAGGGTTTCCGTGAGATATATAGGGAAGGTAATCAATGAGTGGTACCTTTCCTTTTACACAACCACCCACCAACAGTGAAGACCCTCCCTCAACATCTGCCCGTACACCTGCACCTGGGCAAACTACCCCCTCCAACACACACACACACACACACACACACACACACACACACACACACACGAACATGGTCATCCTTCCCACTAACACACACACACACACACACACACACACGCGAACATGGTCATCCTTCTTCCCACTAACAGATCCTGGCTTTATCTGTCTGAATCCTTTCTTCAGCATCACTGATAAGTGGTTGTTTAACTTCTGTATGAACTCTTCCAATGACAGAGAACTCATACATTGTGAAAGAGCTTATTCCATTTCCGTGTTATTCTAATGAAGTAATGCTTCATTCCCAGGTCACCCTTTCTTCCCTAACAATGGCTAAAGAAAGAGCTACAGTTCCTGGATCTTTGCTTCCAGTTAACTGGAGGGATGATTACTGTTTCTTAACAAGGAGAGAGTGTCACAGCTCACTGCAGATATAACTCAGGTAGAGCCTTTCCAAAAATAAGTAAGTTAAATAAATTAGAGAATTTTGTAACAGTCGCCGTCCCCTAAGAGGCTTCTCGCTCAGGAGACACAGCCAATCTACCCACTGACAGGAGCCCTAAGCCAGTAAATCTATTACAAAGTCAAACCCCTTCCTTCTGTCTTCTCTTTCCTTCACTCACTGTCTCTTTTCTTCTTCATCTTCCTTTTCTTATCATTCCTTCTTAGAATCTCCTCTCTCCCCCTCCCTCTCTTTTTATTTTATTGGATAAATTAAGGATTTACTTTCCCAAGACCCAGTCTTGCCTTCGTGGTCCCTCCAGCCACGTTTATGCCACATTTATTGTGGAGGCAGAGGCGATACTGCTTCTTTCTTTTCCCCTAACTCATGGTGTGCCATGGACAATTTAGACATAATTAGATGGTTTGACCCTTTTCTTTGAAATGTATGCCCGTTATAAAGTTAAAATGTGAGAAATAGATGTGAACATGTTTTAAACAATAATTCCGAACAGTTGTATATATAACACATTCACTGTGTTATCTCGTTATCTCTGAGCCTCTTTTATAGGCCATCATAGTTTGCTGGTGCTGCCAGTAACAAAATACTGCAAGTGGGTGGCTTTAAAGAACAGAAATCTATTTTCTCACAGTTCAGGGGGCTAAAAGTCTGAATTCAGGACATCACCTCTAAGGGAAGGTCCTTCGTTGTCTCTTTCAGCTTCTAGAAGCTACCAGCAATCCTTGAAGGTGTATCTGCCTCTGTCATCATATGACATCTCTGCCATGTGTGTCTGTGTCTATTCTGCTCTTTTTATAAGACACCATTCAGAAGGGTTTAGGTTTAGGACCCACCCTACTCCAGTATGACCTCATTAACATAACAACATTTCAAACAGGCTCATACTTATAGGTATAGGGGTTAGGACTTTAACATAACATTTTTGGAGGACACAATTCAATCTATAACACAGGCTCAAGGAGGTTAATGATTTGGTCAAGGTCACCCAGCTTGAAAGTGGCAAAACTGGGAGTTAACCTTTGTCTCGAGTTAGCCAGTATGTTTCCCACCATATTTTCTAAGGTGAAGGGTCATTTAGCATTCTTTGACTATACTATAAGCCAAACCTAAACTAACTAGTTAGAAGAACCCAAACAGAATAATATCAAGTGCTGTGCTGGGCTTGTTGGGTGTCATTTAGGAATTTTTTTTGTCCTTTAAGCCAAGAGAAACTACAAGACCCAAGGAAAGCTTCATCTTCAGAAAACCCATGGGAACATTACAAAGTTGGGTTTTCATGAAGACCATGGTTCAGGCCAGGAGGCAGCTGCTTTTCAGTATTGGAGATGCCTACAGATCCCACCACTGCAAAGCAGTTATTAGGGCACTGAGTCTTTGAATCATCTTCCCTAAAGGATTATAAAAGGCAGCATAAGTGGCCATATGAAAGGCAGCCTAACACAGCCAGATACGTTTGCAGTGTGTGGAGTCGAGACACAGACCATTTTCCTTGGAGAGCAGGAGCTTATAGCTCTTTAGCAGAAATATCCAGATTGAAAGGAGCACCATTATTAGACTTTGGAGATTCCCCTCTGAAAACTTGGAGTTCACACTCTCACTTCACCTTCAATCTCCCTGGCACCAAAGAGTGAGTGGCACCTTCCCAGGCAAAACACTGCATGAGACAATACTTGGGCTAAAGCTCTAAAGGCTTGCACTTAGCCCTGTTCTTCTAGCTGCCAAACTGAGGAGAGTCCCTCAACCTTTCTGACCTCATTTTCTCACTTGTAAAATGGAGATTCCAAGACCTCTCATGCCTACCCCATACAGTCATTATGAACAGCAAAGGAGATAACACATATCTAAGTAAGTTGGAGCCCTGGTAGCGAAGTGGTTAAGAGTTCGGGCTACTAACCAAAAGATTGGCAGTTCGAATCCATAAGCTATTCCTTGGAAACTCTATGGGGCAGTTCTGCTCTATCCTGTAGGGTCACTGTGAGTCGTAATTGACTTGGCAAATGCTCTGTGAGCCATAAAGCATTATGCAGATATGTGGTTTCACCAGCATTTGAAAACTTTCTAATATTAGTTCTATCTCTTTAGAATATTTATAGGACTTCTAGTAATGTATATGATTTCCAAAAAACAAAAACAAACAATTCAATGATGTTTTAAATAAAAAAATGAAAATGAACTGCAAACCAGTGTGAGGAGCTATCAGGAATGAGTTAGTTACTGCAGGTAAACACTAGATCTATCTGTGAGCTTCCTGGCCATAAAAGCAAAGAGGGGAAACAATTATATACTTCCAATATAAGGAAGTATATAATTCATCTTGTGAAAGGAACTCTTTCCTTGTAGTAATTCCTTGAAAGATTTAGCAAATGGATTTCTATGACTATGGGGGGCATAAGAAATAATAATATGTATTGGTTTCATAGGTTTGTTATTTCAACCTTTTTATAAAAGCTGGGTGTCCAGCATGAAGTTCAGCATCAGTGATGGCAATTATCAAGGGGAGCCAAGGTCATCATTGGTTACAGGGGGAATTTTCAAGTGTGTGTTATTTCAAGGGCTGTGGTTCTCAGCCTTGGCTGTGCACTGGAGTCACCTGAGGAACTTTAAACACCACTAATGTCTGGGCCTCACCCTGAGGTTTAGATATAATTGCACAAGGGTGTTGCCTGCACGTTGGGATTTTTTTAAAGCTCCCCAAAGTGATTCTAATGCTCTGCCAAAGTTGAGAACCACTGTCCCACAGGGATGAATAATTATCATGTCACTGTGACCCTTTATCTGAAGTAGTATTCCATGTCCCAGAGCTATCAGCATGGGCTGTATCACAGACAATTGGTGGTTGAAATCTCTAACACATGCTTGATATTCTGTGAGCTAGACCAAAGATAAGGTTTTAGACTATCTGAGGGCAGGCTCCAGAGCTGATATCTCTTGGGAGAAATCTTGAGACCTTACTTCTCACCCAGGTGAAAAGTTACCTTACTTCCCAACAGAGGAGACTGCGAAAGTCAGGTTTTCTCAACAAGAGCATTCAATCTGTTGAAGACCTTAGACAAATGCTCAGTTGAGACCCCATGGTTCTGTAGCATAAAGCATAGAAGATTTAGTTTTGACCTGAAAAGTATCAAAACACTCAACACTTGGCTGCTTTAGCCTTTAAAATCCTTTAAAGCAGGGGGGGGGGTGTGGGGGGGAGTACCTGAGCAGAATCTATGTCTGATTTTAATTAGATCTTAAGTCAGTGGTGCTCAAAGTGTAGTCTCTAGACCTGCAACATCAGCATCACCTGGAAACTTCTTAGAAATGTAGATTCTCAGGCCCCACTTTGACCTACTGAGTCAGAAACTCTGGGGGTGGAGCCCAGCAATTTGTATTTTAACAAGTCCTCCAGGTGATTCTGATGCACTGCAAGGTTTGAGAACCACTGTTTTAAACCAGGGCTTCAAACTGGTTCCGTCCGATTCAACCCCCTGTTGAGAATTTGCATTTCCATTCCAGATATACTGAATCAGAATCAACAGTTTAACAAGATCCCCAGGTGATTCTTATGTATACATCTACATTTTAACAAGATGTTGTTGATTCTGATTCAGTATATCTTGGGTGGGTGCAAAATCTCAGCAGGGGGTTGAACTGGAACAAATAGGTTCGAAGCCCTGATGTAAACTATCAAGAGAACTGTATTTGTCCACTGAAATTCCAGGGTAGTATGATGATTAAGGAGCCCTAGTGGCACAGTGGTTAAGAGCTTGGCTGCTAACCAAAAGTTGGCAGTTCGAATCCACTAGCCCCTCCTTGGAAACACTATGGGGCAGTTGTACTCTGTCCTATAGGGTGGCTGTGAGTCTGAACTGAGTCCACGGCAATAGATTTGGTTTATGTGATTAAGAGCCTGGGATTTCTGCACATGTGTGTTCCCTGAATATTACAGAAAAACATATATTCTTGGTGTTTTTGTGATTAGATTAGTTGTGCTTAGAATTTGCTTGATCCTCATGCAATATCCTGAAGTTTGTTAGAGAAGAAAGAAAGGATTGATAACGCGCAGCAATGTAATGGATCTCCAACTGGGAGGAAAACAGGTTTCCTTTTATGAAAAAGCTGCCTGAATGGTTGTTGAGGTTAAATATTTGGGGGACGATTGTAGCCTAATATTCAGGATAAGTGCTAAATAATTCTGAAGACAAGAGAGTGTGTCAAGAAGCTCTTGTTGGCTTTGGTGATGTTAAAACATTTTGGAGTAATTGGAGGACCGTAGGACCCGGGAAATGTAGTGAGAACATTATAGAACAATAAAGCCAAAAAAAGTAACTCATCTAGCCAATAAAAAAGGCCAGAGCAACAGCCTGCACAGAAAGGAAAGGAGGGAATCCTGGTGGATGGGGAAGGCAGAATTGGGATGAGCCAGTGGTGATGGAGAGTCAACCTCACAGGGTGTGAGTAATGTGCCATCTGCAGTCGACTCAAGGCCAGTCTAGGATTTGACCATCACCCACAGATCCCCAGAGAGGCCAGGCATGGAACACATCAAAGCCAGAGGGGAAAGAAGGGCTAGGAGAGCAGGTGCTGAGAACTCAGCAGTGAAGTGGCCATTGTTGAAAGAGCCCTTGCAAGATGCCAAGCCAACTTCAAGCCCACTCTCTGTTCCAGTGTATAAATCTTACCCATTTCTTCTCTACTGTCAGCCAGACATCTTCATTGTTCCAACATGTAATACCAGTTCTGCCCCTAAAGGAAAGAGAAGGCAGAATGAGCAGAATTTGTAGTTTTGCCAGTTTTCTAGCTTAATGCACATGAAGAAGGGATGAAAACACATTAGGAGATTGTAGGATTTGGGAAGGATGTTGTGCCTTGTGCCGTCTTTGTTTTTCCCCAGTGCAGGGGTGGACTAACCAGTAAGCAAAGTACACAGAGGCTTACATTAAGCAAGGTATGCACAGGCTTAGTTGCGTTTATTTACTGATCTGTAGTGAACAATTTCAGATGGGTTTCACCACAGTGAAAAACAGGTGAAATTGTGCACTGCAGATTAGTAAATAAGCACAAGTAAGCCCATGTGTACCTTGCTTAGTGGGTAATCCGTCCCTGCCCCAGTGCCATTCATTGGTTAGCAGTATCATGTTCCTCTACTGGGTAGTGCAAAAACGAGCCTATTATCACTGCGAACGAGGATTCACAGCACCAATCTGTGGCATACACCCAGAGAACAGAGATGACAGAGAAACCTTCTTCCCATTTTCCAGAAGACACATTTGATCCATATTTTTCCTGCCTGAAATTATGGAATTTCCCTTCTGGTCTGGCTGAAACTTAACTTTCTTCTGGAGGAGCTGTGCCAGATGTCTTCACATGGGGGTGAGGTTTGACACATCCGGAAGGTGACTGGTATGACTCCTGTGATCCAAGGAGAAATCTGGGAGATAACACTGCTGCAGACCTTTCCAACATTGATCCTGCCTACATCCAGGGATAGGTGAAGTCCAAATCAAATGCCTCAGCCTCCAGCTTCCTAACAGTAAAACCTAGGGCCAGCGCTCTTAACAGAGTCCTGCCTTATTCTCGGCAAGTCCCCCACCGACTAACCCTTCAGGAAGAGAGTCCTTGGCTACAGTGTAAACAACGTTTTAAACATCTCCTTGGATACCACCTTGCTGAGCAAAAATGCCCTCCGCCCTCTCTAGGGTCTCAGGAGAAGATGGTTTGATGGCTCCTCCAGGGGTGAAGTCAGGGTCTGGAGCCAATAAAAATGGACAGTGGGAACTTCTGGCAAACAAGCAGAGTCCTCTCATTGTCCCTCACCACTGGGCTGGTACAGCTTGGTAAGCCCCCAGACTCAGGGGCTTATCTATGGAAAATAATGCTTATAGCAATCAGTGTTAAATTGCTGAATGATATCTCACAGCTGGCGATGGAAGCGTCAATGGCCAGTAGAAACTGCTCCTTAGTGCCCCTCCTCAAGCGGTGCCCAGGGCACGGGCCCTATCTGCCATACCTTAGTTATGCCTCTGCCCCCAGTTCATGGGTCTCTCTGGCAGCAAAAGCCAGGGGTTCCAAAGCACTCCAGCGGGCTGCTTCTGGGCTCAGAAAGGCTGGCTGCATCCTGAGCTTCTGCCCCTCCCTGCCTCTTCCTTCTAGATCACACGGCAGCAGTACCAGAATGCGCTCACCGCCAGCCACATGGACAGCTCACCCCAATCTCCCGACATGGAGGCCTTCGCTGTCGGAGATTCCACCAAGGCCCCGACTACCCGGGGCACACCCCAGACCCCCAAGGATGACCCTGCCGTCACCCTCCTGAACAAAAGGAACAGCCTGCCGTGTAAGTCAGCTGGGCGATGCCTGGGCTGCCGCGGGGTGAGGATGGCCCTGCCTTCCTCCCTCAGCCCTGCCCTGGGCTGCCATCTTGTGCCTTGCGGAGCCCCGGGTGTTCTCCAAAGCAGAGAGGTGATGTCCTCGCTGTCCTCCCCAGGCAGCTGCTCAGATGGGCTGAGAAGCCCAGGCGAGGTAGTGTACCTGAGGATGGAGGAGATGGCCTTCACTCAGGAGGACATGGCCGACTTCGAGGAGCACGGCACACAGCAACTCTTGCTGTCTCCTGCAGCTGTTCTCACAAAAGCAGGTCAGGGAGGGCAAGCCAGCCCAGGGGGACAAAAGGGATCACCACCCTTGGGCACTGGGATGGCCCAGGGAGAGCTGGGTGTGGGGAGTGCTGGGACCCCAGCCCTGTGGGAAACTTCCCACTCCTTCCACAACCAGGTAAGAGAAACTAACTGTTATTGAACACCTACTGCCCATCAGGCCTCAATTTTAATTCATTCTCCTAGGAAGATAGTATGGCCTGAGACTCGGTTCCCTTATCTTAATAGATGTTTCTTTATGTGGCTATATACATATCACAGCACCTATCTCAAGAGGCAGTTTTCTATATAAATAATATGTATAAAGATCACATCTTTAAAGACCACTGCTTGGCACTGTGCACCATAAATACTAGGTAGTTATTATTGGACCTGTTTTACAGATAAGGAAACTGAGGTCAGTCATTACTCTTACTAACAGGACTCTGTCCTTCCTTTGAGCCCCAGAGACCATGGGTAGTCTGTGGGACTTGTCCTGAAGTCTCTGAGGCATTGAACGCTTCAGTCTTGACAGTGATGTTTCTTCAAGCTCCCAGTGTCCTACCAGTCCTGAGATCGTTCTGTGCTTGCCTCGCTAAGATATACTCCCTAAGCTTTCAGCAGCCCCTGAGCCCACCCCCAGGCCAGATGTTACCTACTTGACCTTCCAGGCCTACCCTAGTCCATGGTATAAGTCCAGAGCAGTGACCTGACACTGCTCAGATATTTTTGAGGTCAGCGAAACTACATGTTGGAACTTGTGACTGACCCAGAAAATCTGGGACACATAATCACTGTTCCAGCATCTGAACTTGGAAATGATGTTCTTTTTCAACTGCATACACCACATTTAGGTGTCTTAGTCATTTAGTGCTGCTATAGCAGAAATACCACAAGTGGATGGCTTTAACAAAGAGAAAGTTTATTCTCCCAGTCTAGTAGGCTAGAAGTCCAAATTCAGGGCATCACTCCAGAGAAGGCTTTCACTCTCTGTCTGCTCTGGAGGAAGATCCTTGTGATGCATCAGCCTTCCCTTGGTCTGGGAGCATCTCAGCACAGGAACCTCAGGTCCAAAGCATGCGCTCTGCTCCTGGCACTGCTTTCTTGGTGGTATGAGGTTCCCATGTGTCTCTGCTCGCTTCTGTCTTTTATATCTCAAAAGAGATTGGCTTAAGACACTATCTAATCTTGTAGACCTCATCAGTATAACTGCCAGCTAATCCAGCTTATTACATCATAGTGATAGAGTTTACAACACATAAGGAAATCACATCAGATTACAAAATGGTACACAATCATACAACACTGGGAATCATGACCCAGCCAAGTTGACAGATATTTTTGTCAATCCATGACAGTAGGTAAAGCAGGTAGCAAGAAAATGTATCAAAGGAATAAGAATGGAAGAGATAGGGTAGTCTTTGGAGATTGTCTGTGATACATGAGGACCCTGAGGCCTGGAGAAGGGAAAGGACTTGCCCAAGGCTATAGACTTCATTAGAAGCAGAGCTGGGATGAAACTCAGGCTTTTGGGGCAGTGCAGTTTCCACCACACCACTTTGCCCTCTCGTTAGGTGCTTATTGCATTGTCGGTAAAGATTTGGACCCCTTCCCAGCTCTGAGATTCTATGGCTGTCTGAGATTCTGTGGCTCTCACCATGTCCCATGAGAGGATACAGGGGTATGTGCTTAATCATCACTGAGCCCTGTAATTTTCCAGGGTCTGTGCTTTTTGTCAGCCAAGGATACTGGGTGGAGAACATATTGTTCTCTTTCTCTTTCTCTTGCCAAACAGCATTGGAGGAGAGGGAGTTATTTCTGACTTTGCACGGATAGTTGGATCCCCGCTTCTGTTCTCCATCTGTTTGTTCCTTTTGTGGCACTAACATGCCTCTTGCTAATTAGAGCCAAAGCCTTCGTAGGCATCCCTCCCCAGTTATGGCCACTGCTGCCTCAGCCCTTGTCTGGAACTTTCACCTGCTGAGAAACACCAACCAGAATCACCCTTCCTTGATCCCTGGGTATGTGGGTTGGAAAAAAAACTTGAGTTATCTTTTTCTTTTCTTGCATAGCATCAGATAGTGATTGTTGTAATATCAACCTGGACACAGAGACCAGTCCCTGCAGTAGCGACTCTGAGGAAACTGTGGGCAAGAAGCTGCTGAAAACCTTGAGTGAGTAGCTCCTTACCCAGATAAAAGCCTCTCACCAGCTGGTTGGCTGTAGGAAAAGCACATTAGGAGGAAGAACCATTAACTCCTTTTGGGGAACCCTATAAAGAAGCCCTGGTGACTCAGTGTTTAAGTGTTTGGCTGCTAACCGAAAGGTCAGTGGTTCAAACCACCAGCCACTCCATGAGAGAAAGCTGTGGCAGTCTGCTTCTGTAACGATTATAGCCTTGGAAACCCTATGGGGCAGTTCTGCTCTGTCACATGGGGTTGCTATGAGTTGGAATCGACTTGGCAGCAACAGGTTTGGTTTGTTTTGGAAGGAGGTATAATGGAGGCCTGGTAGTGCAATTGTTAAGTGTGCGACTGCTACCCAAAATGTCAGGGGTTCAAACCCACCCAGCGACTCCACAGGAAAAAGACCTGGCAATCTGCTCCTGTAAAAATTATAGCCTAGAAAACCCTACTGGGCGGTTCTACTCGGTCACAGGGGGTCAGTATGAGTCGAAATTGACTTGATGGCACCTAACAACAACAAGGAGGTATAAAATCATGGCTTGGGCCGTAAGACACCCTGGATAGTTAGGGAATCTGACCCATTCAGTTGGTGGTAATCTAGGACGGGTTGGCAAACCATGCCTGCAGGCCAAATCCTGCCTGTACCTCCCTACCCCCCACCCCGGCCCGTTTTTGTAAATAAAGGTGTATTGGATCCAAAACACACCCATTTGTTACCTATTATCTATAGTCACAATGGCAGAGTTGAGTAGTTATGGCAGAGACCATATGGCCCGCAAAGCTTATAAGATTTACTATTCAGCCCTTTAAAGAAAGAGCTTATGGACCCCGGGTCTAGTAGACTCAGTAGAAAAGAAAGCGGTGTCCTCCAGGGGAGGGAGTCACTAACAGAGAGAACGAGGTGAAAAATTCTCCTTCCTAAAAACAACAAAGCTGGGAACAGATTGCTCTTCCATCCCTGAGGTCAATTATTTAATTACCGCTGCCTTCCCTAATACTAATCCCTGGGTGGTGCAACCGGTTAAGCTCTTGGCTACTAACTGAAAGGTTGGCAGTTCAAACCCACCCAGAGGCACCTTGGAAGAAAGACCTGGTGATCTGCTTCCAAAGGTCACATCCTTGAAAACCTATGGAGCACAGTTCTACTCTGCAACACATGGGGTCATCATGAGTTGGAATCAACTAGCCAGCAACTGGTTTGGTTTTTTGATTTTTCCCTGGCATAGAAGGGAGGTTGCTTCAGTTAGAGAATGTAGGTCCCTGGGAATGGCTCCCCATCACACCCACTAGCCCTGGCTCATGGCACATCAAAGGCTGTGAGACCAGTTGTCTCACAGAGAGTGTCTAGGGATCCTTAGGGCTGGGACCTTCAGGGGGTGAAGAAGGTACAATCCCATTACATTGTTGTATGTCATCGAGTTGATTCCAACTCATAGCAACCTTATAGGACAGAGTGGAACTGTCCCGTAGGGTTTCCTAGGCTGTAGTCTCTACAGGAGCAGATTTCCAGGTCTTTTCCCCTGTGGAGCTGCTGGTGAGTTCAAACCACCAACCTTTCAGTTAGCTGACAAGCACCTCCTTCCCATTACATGGAATTTACTCAATCCCCTCCAGGAAATCTCAGTTCTGTTTGGCACTAATGTAGGTTTGTGGCTTTTGAGAGATGTCATCCCAGGTGGAGGGTGCTTCCTAGTCCTTTAAAATGCAGATAGGTCCATATCAGCACCAAGATACCGTGAAGATTAGTTCCAGCCAAAGTGTCAAGGGTTTTGTTTCCATTTCTGCTTCTATTTTGCTGGGACCACTGGGAGAGTGTGATTTTCCTAGTCTTACAAATTGATACTTACAAACTATTTTTCAGGTGGTCGGAAAAGGAAGCGGTCACCAGATGGGGAAAGAACTTCTGAGGAGAACTCCAATTTAACACCTCTGATCACATGACAGGGCAAAGAGCATTCTCTGGATGTATGAGATTCCAGAGCTTTGGGGGAGAACCCACCCTCCCATCACCTGCTTCACCCTGAGGCCTCCCACAGGTGACAGAGCATTCTGCTTTCCTTTCCACCTTTTCACCTTAGCTGTCAGTTCGGCACATTTTCCCTCTTTGCCTCCAATTTGACTCAGAGCCTTCCTGCAGCCATAACGGAAGGCAGTACCTCCAGTGGGACATGCTAGAAATGGTCTTGTCCATTGCACAATCTGGGACCGGAGAAGAAATGACCCCAAGCTGACAATGCCACTCTGGGGCCCCTGATGCCATAGGACACCCATGTCCTGGAAGTCACCATTTCTTTCTCCAGAACAAAATGATAACTTTCTACCATATTCTATGCTTAGCTTAACTCAGAAGGTGCCACTGGCAGACAGGCAGATGGAGGGAGGCTGGATAGCAGGCGTGAGGACTAGTTCAGGGAAGGACCAAGAATTCCTCCAGAACTTTAGAGCAGTGGGACTAGGCCATGTTGGTATGGCTGGTTTCCTGTTAGATAAGGATTCCAGCAGCCTGGGGAAGTGTGTCTCAACTGGAACGGAAAGAATGTGAGTTGGAGCCTCAAGTCATTGTTTTTCCCAGGGACGCATCTGTTTTGGCTCTCAGTCAGCAGCCATCGAGCAATCAATAAATCTGCTCTGAAGAGGAGGAGCAGGGAGCAGGGAGACTCAGTTGGGAGCCAGAGATGGAACTTCAGGTTTTAAGTGCTAATCAAAGGAAAATAAGAAAAAGAAACTTATGTGAAAAAAATTCTAAGCAAGTGTAGCCATGACAAACCAAAGAGTGCACAGGTCAGCCAAGGAGGATACAGGCTCTTGTGGGACTGCGGTGTGACTACACAGGAATGTTGGAAGTCACTCTTGCCCATCCTTTCCGACCCCTACCCTCACCCCTTACTCTACCACAGCAAGTCAGCTAAGTGTACTTTAAGAATTTACTAAACAAAAAACCAAAACAAAAAAACCAAACTCCTTGCCGTCAAGTCGATTCGACTCATAGTCACCCTATAGGACAGAGTAGAACTGCCCCCATAGAGTTTCCAAGGCTGTAATATTTATGGAAGCTGACTGCCACAGCTTTCTCCTGTGGAGCAGCTGGTGGGTTTGAACTGCCAGCCTTTCGGTTAGCAGCTGAGCACTTAACCAGTGTGCCACTGGGACTCCAAAGAATTTATCAGATCTCTGTTTTTCACCTGGATGTTGGGGACAGTGCAACTCTAAGAATAACCACCAGATGGCAGAATGACTGCACATAACTACTTCCAAGAATAGAAATAGTTCTGATTCTGAAGCTCAACCAGTCTCAGGGAAAACTTGGAAGTAAGTGAAGTTTGTCTCTGGATACCCGTCTCCCTTATCTAAACTGTCTCCCACCCCTAGGTGCCCTCGGTCAGGCATCCAGTAATCCAGTGCCGCCTGCTGAATCTCCAAACCATTCCCAAAATTTTCCCTCTGGTATACCATCCCCCCACGCCCACCCCCAACTCCAAAGCCATTGCCTCCCCACGCCCCTTCAATCAGTAATCACATGGGGAAGAGAGGCTGATAATTCCTCTGGGTTATTTGCATCTCAAAAGAAAATGCTCACTAACCCATGGGAACCTTTAACTCAGGGGTTCTTTACTTGGGGTCCATCACCCCAGGGGTCCATAGGTGGACTTCAGGGGTCCATAGGTGGACTTCAGAGGTCCACGAAACCCCTGAAATTGTATTCAGAATCTAATGTATATGTTCTTATGTGTGTTTTCCAGAGGGCTAACGCTTTCATAAGATTCCCAAAGGTGTCAGACCTACCAAGGGTTAAAAAGCACTATTTTAACTAGTGGAACATTCAGACTGGAGTTTCTGCAATGCAGAGTGAAGTGAATCGTGGGCAGTGAGTGACAGATTTTTAGTTATAAGTGGTCTTCTCGAGACTGTCAAATCAGCAGGAAGGCTGGCACCCATCAAGAAGTGGGAGTCCTCAGTGTCTTGGTGTACCCTGGGGTTGTACAGTAGTACAACCTACAGTCTATGTAACTTGGTTCCCCGTTCCCCACCCAATCAGAGCAGGTGTTTCAGACAGGAGGGTCACAGCACGTGGAAGTAGAGACTTTCCAGCTGGGGATGACTTTTCTTCCAGCCATATGTTTGTTATTCACGTCAACATGCCCCTTGCCCAGCCTGGCCTGAGGCCCAGCAGTGCATGACTTCCTGTAGGTAAGTCCATGGCCACCCACTCCCAACACCTGCTCCTACCTGGTAAGAATCGGCACAGGGTCAGCTCTCGGCGCTGGGTGCCTCAGGTCCAGACCAGAGAACAGAGTTTCTAACAAAAACTGCCCTTATGCAGTCTTCATGCCCAGATGACCACTGGCCCAAAGGGGCTTGCCTAGCTAGTCTTCTCTTTTCGTTAGCCCTTAGGCCTCCAGGCTCAGGCTACTGCTGTTGCATTACATCCATCCCTTGGCAAACCCCCTAATGAGAGCCTGTCACCACTCCCCTCCTTATCCCCCCTCTAAAGTTTTTCTTCAGGTTAGTAAGTTTATTTTTAAAAAAAAAGAAAAAAAGGATTTTAAAATAAAGCATTTATGAAAGCTCAATAAACTGTAAATAATTTTTAAATAAAGTGAAAATGCCTTTCCTGGAATGTGGCTGTTTTCCCTGCCCCTGGAATCTCGGGGTTTCATTTGCAATGTAGGCTGATGGGTGCACACATATAATTATCTCACCTGCGGCCCACCTGCCTGAAGAGGCATGCCTCGCAAGGCCAGGAGTGAGGCTGCGGTGCCGTTACAGGACAGCGCTGGTGCTCTACCTTGGGGGGCCAGATGGGTAAGATTTTTCAGGAGTGAATACCAGAAATGGACAGTAAAACCCATACCAGAAGCCAGCGTATGAGTGAAGACAGAGAACGAGCTCTAAGGTGATCTTGAGAAGGACTGGGATTTGTTGAACCCATTTACCGAAGTGCGGAAACGTGCCAGGCACTGTGCTAGGCGCTTTCCTTGTTCAAGGTCTTGGGGGCTGGACCCAGGCACTGGGGTCACACTGGCTCACTTTTGCAGACCCTTCTGAAAGACGTCAAAGGGGCACAACTCCTGCGGTTTCCAACCAAAGCTGGGAAAAAGGAGGAGGGGAGTGGGCCAGGCTTGTTTTAAACCAGTGCAGGAGAGGGGGAACAGCCAGGCAGGTGGGAAGATGTGATGGGTACTTAGTATCATTGTTTGTGGAAGGAAGGTTGGACTCTGACACCTACTACTTACGCTAATTTCTCATACCAGCAAACAGAAGTATTGGCCTATGTTCCCCCCCACCCCAACAAAACAAGATTCTTCCTACGAGCCTTCACAGAGGCTATTAACTTCATTAACAGTAATAATAAATGATAGTAATAACTGTTCTGCCAAGGGCTTTTAAATTTTTCTATTTTTATTTTTGCCATTGTGCTGAGTATACAGTAGCTTGGTTATTTCTCCAAACCACCCTGGGAAGGCAGTATTACTGGCCCTACTTTATAGATTACAAAACAGGCTCTAAGAGCTGAGGTGACTTGCTAGAGATTATACAGCCAGAAGTGGCAGAGCTTTGAGGTCTGAGTGCCCTCCTCACGAGCAGGCAAAATTTGTGAAACAACCCTGCCTCTGAAATTCAGTGTACATCTGCACGTTAAAGGTCCTGAGAAGTCCTGCAGTAAAGAAACCTGCTTTAACTCACCTTAAGCCCAGCTTTTCCCAGATTTACACAGAGCCCTTTTTTCACATTAACACTCATGGAAAACTAGAACACACTTCAGGAAACACCAAATATATAAAATTACCCATCGCCATCAAGCCAAGTCTGATTCCTAGCAACCCTATAGGACAGAGTAGAGCTGCCCCATAGGGTTTCCAAGGCTGTAATC
Source organism: Trichechus manatus latirostris (assembly GCF_000243295.1). Lineage (NCBI taxonomy): Eukaryota > Metazoa > Chordata > Mammalia > Sirenia > Trichechidae > Trichechus > Trichechus manatus. The sequence goes on from NW_004443943.1 coordinate 26,139,725, forward strand.
TTTATGGGAGCAGACTACCACATCCTTTTCTGGTGGAGCAGCTGGTGGGTTTGAACTGCCAACCTTTCAGTTAGCAGCCGAGTGCTTAACCACTGCACCACCAGGGCTCCTTGAAGAATAGAATTAAAAAGGCCAAACTCCCATTGAGACTGGGGATTATTTTTAAATGCTAAAAACATTTTAGCGCTTTGGTGAAGGCACTTTGGTTTTAAAGTGGTTCTTTTTTTCATTAACACCTCCCTAAGAAGAAAAAGTAAATTTAAATTCTCTCTAACAAGAGGAATTAAATACTAAGGAATAAGATTTTGTCAGGTGGGGGTGAGCTTTGGAAGGCCTCAGACCAGTTTAATATCTAAGACTTTTTCACCCCCCAAGAGACAATTTTTGCTCCCTTGTGGGTAATAGCATCCCCGTTGAGACTGCATGGTTTAAAGCTATGTTTGGGGAGAATGATAGAAGATTGACAGAATGTAGAATTATCCAATTCCTATTTTGCTTTTGTCTTCCTGTCCTAAGGACAAGCATCTTTAAACTGGAAGGAAAATGAATACTGATAAAAAGGAATTTAGAACAGGAGGCAATAAGAAAATGAGCACTAGATCATCTAATCACTAAACGCTTCAAATTTATTAGACCCAACCACACAGCTGGGTGTAGGACACGAGCATTCTCTGAAGGACTGAGGGGGACCCAGCCGAGACAGCGAAGGATCTGAAAGCGCATCCTGTGAGGAAACACGGAAGAATAGGGGCTGGGGACCAGACACATGCAACACAAAAACAAAAAATAACAATTGCTGTTTCAAATATTTGAAAAGCCATCAATTAAAAGTGCCAATAAACTAACTCTGTGGTTTATAGAAGGAGAGTAGGGAGGGAATAGGGCAGACGGAGATCAAATTCTGGTTCAAGGTCAGATCTTTTTAATTCAGGAACTCCATCAATAGACTAGAAGGCCTCACCAAGTATTGACTCTATCACCACCTATCTGAAAATGACAGATCAGGGAGAGAAGATGGAGTTCATGACTTCTAAGACTCCAATCATTCCCCAAGACTGTAGGATTTTATGACAACTCAAAGGAGTCACAGATCCTGTTAAAAATGATCTGTAAATATCTTAAACTCCGAGCAGTCACCCTCTTATTTTAAGTAAGATTCAACCCCACCACATTCTATAAAACTTGGACTCTCTGAAGAACGTGATCTGTGTTTAAGTGCTGTAATTGCACTGGTGTTCTAGTATCACTCTGGTATCAGTCCTCCTATGAGATGAAGAAGTAATATAAGAAGACATCTGGCCTCTGAACGACAAGTCCACAAAACGGATGTAGAGCTATGGTACAGTGAGTTCACTAAAGAGAGGTATATCGTTAAGAGTACATGTTGGTTTTTCCTTTACCACAAGTAAATCCCTCTAAAACATTCATTTTAAGCTGTGGGTCACAACCCATTAGTAGACCACAAAATCAATTCCATGGGTCTCAATCAGCATTTTTATTTATTTTTAGTGAAACAGAACACAATAGAACAGAATGAACTAGAAAACATCAGAATGCACTACACATAGCAAGGGTAAATACTGTTTTGTGAAACTTTTGTTTCAGTTAAATATCTGTGTGTGTGTGTGTGATGATGTAAATTTATTTCTTAATTGTAGTTACACTAAAGAACTAAAGCTTAGGTTGAGGGACACAACCATGCAGAAAGAGCAGGCAGGCAAACACTCGGGGTCGAGATGACAACTTTTAATCACATAGCCAACACCCACAATCACAATAGGCTACTTCAACTTGATCTTTGGGGCTAGACCGTATAGACTCAAACAACATGGAGAAGCACACGAGCAACATAAGCAACACTCCTGCTTCTAGGGAGACGGGCAAGATAGCTATGTCTCATAATCAAAATATTTTATTCTTCTTTAAATAAAAACTTGAATTTGCTCTAGCCTCGAAAAAGGCTGTAATCCCAAGCCCCCATTTCTTTTCAGGGATGCTGTCTTCCAGTGAGGCCAGTTTTAAACAGAGGCGGTCTTCCAGAACAGCCACACCAGTTTTTCAATAGTTTCTGCTACATGATATGTACAACAAGGTTTGTGCAGGCAGGGAACACACGTGACAGAGAACCGCTTTGGTGGTCCTGGTTTGGGTGGTGTTTCTTCACTGGATTTTGGTGACAGCTTCATGGATAGAGGTGGCCACGTAATCTAAATTTTTGGTAGTTAGGCCACACATGTTGATCCGACCACTTGGCAGCAGATAGATGTGTTTTTCGTTGACCAGATATTCAACCTGCTTAGCTGTTGAAAACCAAAAGAAGACATCATCAGAGTAGAAGGAATCCTTCAAGCAGTGGCCATTCAGTAGTTATATGACAACTACAGTTTTCCTTCTTTCCCTCTAAAATAGAGAGGCAAAACAAACAGGAACTATTTCATCCAACTGACATATAGGGAAATAGCTCACAAAAATTCTGGAAAGTACCTCTTATTAGTTAACTTTGTAATCTGCAGAAAGTTCAATATGGCTCTACAAATCATTGCCTCCTTCTGATGGGAATTTTATTCTGCGACTACTTCCCAACACAAATCTCACTCATCACGTTCACCAGGATACCCCTATCAACTAAAAGCAACGATCAGATCTACGAACATCCCACTGATACTACAAACGGGTTAAAAAATACTTCCTTTATCTCTTCCCTAACCTGTGTTTGCTTTATCCCACCTTTCAGAAATCCACTAAAACTGCCTGAGGTCAACAGTCCTACCTGGTGGTAGGAACAACAAAAAACGTAGTAGGGAAGATGCTGTATCTCTTGGAAGATGTTCTTCCCCCTCCATGCCAGAGAACTGACTCCATACAACCACCATCCCCAAAACACACACACACACACACACACAGGCACACACACCTTCTATTTTCTCACTATTGATAACTCCAGTAATTCTGCCTCGAAAGCTTATTTTTCTTCGTCCCATTTTCTTCTAACTCTGACCCAGTACCTCCATCACTTTGTCTACTTTGCTCCATTTGGTAATTAAAACCAAACAACTTTAAGAAGTCTAAGAATAATGCTAGATTAAAAAAAAAAGGCAAGCCTCAAGTTCTGAAGTGAAATGTGGAACCTCCAGAAGTCCTTTCAGCACTCCCGTAGGTTGGCCTCTAAGCTGCACCCGCTCCTTAACGTTAGGTGTATGTTTTTTATATTACTAAATCTCATTGTATTTCTTACCTAGTTCATTACTATAATTACAACTTTGTTTTCTCTGACAGTATACAGAGTTTAGTTACATTATGAGAAAAAGAAATTTTGTGGGATAGCCTTGGAACACCAGCACTATTTGTAAGTGGGCCTATGCAAAGGTGTTTCTATTTTCAGACAACCGATGCAGAGTTTGGGGGATGTAACCCATTGTAAAATGGAAGCTGCTTCTCTCCTGCTTGGCCTAGAGCAGGGAAGGCCTAGCTCTGTCTACCCTGGGCTTTGCTCCACAGTGCAGAGAAGGCAGACATGAAACATCTACATACTCGAGGAGCCTACTGAGTACCTAGCAGCAACCCCACTTTGACTCTTCACCTTTACAGTACACTGTGCAATGCCCAGGCCTGAGGTGTACTTGATAAATGCTGAGTGAATGAACCAACCAGCTGAAAAACTACAGAGACTTCTCCGACCTGACCATCAGAACTTCGTTCATTTCTTGGCTCCCTCTCTCTCAAACAGATGCAGGGGGGCTTTCCCACATGTCTGCAGAAATGCATCATGTATGAAAAAGACTGCCTGGACTTCCTTTATGCCACAATCCCTACTGCTTGCTTGCTTTACTGCAAATCTATGACAGAATTCTAGCTGATTTTTTGCCTGATTTGTTGTTGTTAGCTGCTGCTGAGTCGGCCCCTGACTCACGGCAACTCAATGCGCAGAGGAACGAAATGCTGCCCAGTCCTAAGCCATCCCCATGATTGGTTGTGGATCGGACCGTTGTGATCTATAGAGTTTTCTTTTTTTTATTTATTTATTTTGTTGTTGAGAATATACACAGCAAAACATACACCAATTCAACAGTTTCTGCATGTACAATTCAGCTGACACTGATAAAATTGTTGTCGTTGCTATTGGGGCCATCGTGTCAATTTTCGACTCACTGTGACCCCATGTGACAGAGTAGAACTGCCCCATAGGGTTTTCTAGGCTGTAATCTTTACAGGAGCAGATCGCCAGGTCCTTCCTCCGACAGAGCCGCTGGTGAACCTGAACCACCAACCTTTTGGTTAGCAGCCAAGCGCTTAACTGTGGCACCACCAGGTCTCCTGTATAGGGTTTTCATTGGCTGATTTTTGAAGTAGATTACCAGGCCTTTCTTCCTAGTCCATCTTAGTTGGAAGCTCCACTGAAACCTGTTCGGCATCATAGCAACATACAAGCCTCCACTGACAGAGGGGTGGTGGCTATGCATGAGGTACACTGGCCAGGAATCCGCCGACATCTCCCAGATGGAAGGCAAGGATTCTGCCACTGAACCACCACTGCCCCTACCTCACCTGCTTAGGTGTTAATTACTCAGCACCCTTAAGACATCACCAATCTGAGGTAACAGGATAATAACAGTGAAAGCATAATCATCAGAGGAGCAGACACTACATCCAGGCATTGTTCTAAGCACTTTATACTGACTCAGTTAATCCTGATAATAAGCTTATCACCCCCATTTTACAAATGAGGCAGAGAGAAGTTAAATAACGTTCCCAAGGGCACACAGCTGTGGATTGGGGATTTTAATGCAGGCCATGTGGCTCTGAGTCTGGGTTCTTAACCATGACGCTATGCTGCCTTTCTGTCTAAGTGGCAAACCTGGACTCTCCACTCGGTGGGACCTGTGTGCCCCCTCCAGACAAACAAAGCAAGCAAGCTTCAGAAGTCATCTTGGCGGCTTTAACTGTGGAAATGACAGTCATCCACAGAAATGGAGCCTAGCCTCACACATCAACGGAGCTACACATACCCCACTAACTGGAAAAGCCTGTGCCCAAGAGGCAGCTGTTCCCCTCTCCTCTGTTTTTTAATAAAAATGAAACTTCTCTGCTTTTTTTGTGGGGAGAGGAGTTGTCACAGTTTGAGAGGCTAGTAAAAGTTATGGACTCTTTCCCTAGAAAAATGCATATACATAACACAGTTTTCTTCATATAATTTCCGAGGCTTCACAGCTCTCCTAAAGTACATCCATGGGCTTCAAGTTAAAACCTTAGTGCTGACGGATAAAATGTCATAAAGGAAGTTTCGTAAAATGATAATTGTAGAAACTAGATGGAGGGTATATGACTGTTAACTGCACAATTCCTCCACTCTTCTAAATTTTTCATAATAAAAACTTGGGAGAAAAAAAGCTGTTTTTCAAAAGAGTAAATGATGTCAAGTGCTAAAAATATAACTTTTGTGTTCTAAGTACAGGTCTATTCTCATCATTTTTCAATTCATAGTAAAACAAGTTTCCTACTCTGGATAGTGGGAGGATATAGGGATTTTATGGGGAGACATCTCCACCTTGTGAGCTTTTAGACTATTACTACTAAAGACCATTTCCATTATACATGGTATTCTTAACAGCTTTATAAGGATGACTTGGCTTATTCAGGTGAACTAATTCCTCATTCCATAGTCCTGAGGACACCTACAGCTGAGATATCACTTTACTTTCTTGGGTAGCCTTATTTTAACTAACTGCTCTCAAGTCAACTCCAACTCATGGCGACCCTGTGTGTGTCAGAGTAGAACCATGCTCAACAGGGTTTTCAATGGCTGATTTTTTCAGAAGTAAATTGCCAGGCTTTTCTTCCAAGACAACTCTGGGTGAACTTGAACCTCCAACCTTTTGGCTAGCAGCCGAACACATTAACCATTTGCACCACCCAGGGATTCCTAGCCTTATTTTATCCCAAAGTATTTCAAGTGGTCTACAATAAAATCCCTACCACTTTTCTTGTTTATATTTATTACCTTTGGCTTTTTCAGAGCCCATCTCAAACCAGCACTCTGATTGCCCTGGTTACAGTACCTCCTAGTGCCTCTGATGTTCCACCTACTACCCAAGCCAGCTGCTCATCCCTCCCTAGAGCCGCTCTGACCACAAGTTCCCGGTTCAGGCAAGTGGCCACATCCGTACCATGTGACCAGTGGCTTGGTCAGTAGATGCTTGGGAATTAGTTATAAATGAATGAATCCTCTATCATCAGAAGGGACCACTTATAGCTGATATGCCCTACTGATGGCTGATCAATGAGATTTTTAATCAGCTTTTAATTCCAACTACCAATCTAAGTTTTTATTTATGAAATGGTGAGATAATTTTGTAACATCTTTTTATGGGCAATACCTTGAGATTAGAAAAAACCTGTTGAGAAATTAGATCCCTGAATGATCATACATAATATTTACACTTAGGATCAAGCTAAAGCCAAAAGGTACCTGAGCACTTATGGGAGAACTATAATAAATCAAGGATCCATTCAAATTCTCATAGAATTCAGACTTTCTGGAGCCACTGAGGCTGGATGACCACCCCCACCCCCACCCCAAACTACTGCCTTAAAATAATCCTTAAACCGAAACTATCCCCTGAAGTCATCTTTAAGTAAGACAATAGTTTAGCTCAATTAAGTAAAGAATGTCTGCCTTGAGCATTGTGCTCTTTTAAAGAATTATCTATATGGGATCAAACTGACAGCAACTCGAGGGGTTGGATGAGAAGTGTAGGGGGCACTGTGTTTATCTTAATGGTGGTGGAATAATTTGGAAAAGGATAGTGAGCATGATTGCACAAACTGAAGAATGTAATCAATGTAGATGAATTGTACACGTAGAAATTGTTGATTGGCATATGTTATGCTCTGTATATTTTCATCAGAAAAAAGTGTGTATATATCTATGTGTGTGTGTGTGTGTATATATATATA
>NW_004443943.1:26146778-26174363 GCF_000243295.1 Trichechus manatus latirostris
TGTGTGTGTGTATATATATATATATATATATATATATATATATAAAGTCTCCAATTCTAACTTCTGTTGCTTCCCAGCTGGCACTGAACCAATTCCCCGCCCACATAAATGAAAATATCTTGGTTATGGGTCAGCAGGACAGACCATAGCAATGCTATCCTGAGACCCAAGAGATTCAGAAGATTGGTGGGACACAATGAAATAACCTAATTTGTTCTGGTCCAAAGTAGTGGGTAACCAATCAGGCAACAGCGAATGGAGGTTCTCTCAAGAACACTGACTGAGAGGAGAGCTGGAGGTCTACCAGCATGCGTGTGCTCAAAGTGATGGAGCCACTTACAGTTTAACCCAGTGAAACTGAACATCCCAATTTGCTCAGTGATGTGATTCCAGGTTCCAGGGGTCTTTAGGGCTTCTAATCGTGCTCTGAGTTCAGATCTCATTGTCAGAATCCGATCAGCCATTGTCTTCACATTACATGTCCTGAAGAGTGAACAGCGATGTAAGTACTGATCCACACAGGAGAGACTGTACACTAAAACATGTGGATTTAAAATCTATCATTGAATCTATAAACCAGAAGTGAGATCCTGACCTGCCTCTTACGGTACATAGATGCATGAATGGATGGATGAGCAGACTAGAGGATAGGTTAACCTGTCTAATCTTGTCCCTCTCTGATCTGTTCTCCAAGCAGAAGAAAAGAACTGTATTTGCTGATGGAGTCTAGTGCTAGTCCTGGGTACACCAGCTGTAATACCCTGAATGTTTTAACTCAGGCTCTGATAAGGTGCTGATATAGATAGGATAATACATTTTATCAGACCTAATTAAACAGAGATTGTAGATTTAGCTACTAGGCAAAAATTACTATTTCTAAATAAGATAAAGTATATGTAAATTAGAGAGAAGAATGAGGAGCCCAAAAATTATACTAACTTGAAGTTGGACATCCTATTCCATCAGGAATTCCTTCCTGTGTTTTCCAACTTTAAGCAGAGGAAAACTGGGTGGTAGGGGGAGTGGAGAAATGACCATTCATCGAGTGCCCCCTCCTATGTTCCAGGGCTTGTGTTAGGTACATGTGAGATAGGTACCACACCCATTTGACAGAAATACCTGAGAGTTAAAGAGGGTAAAGTAACTTTGTCCCGCCTCTGCCAAAATAAAAGGAAAATGACCGGTTTAATTTAATGGGACAACTGCTATTTTGCATTCCCACCCTTGCTCATCAAGCTACGAGCCCTTACCATTCCTTAAAGAGCTCAGGGTTGGAAAGGGTACATGCCACAATTCGTGCTCCCTGAGCGGGAGGATTGGACCAAGTAATCCGCACGATCTTCTCCATCTGGGAAAGGACCCGCAGGACGCTATCAGTTTCTTTTCCCACCACAGTCAGATTCCCCACTCGCTCATCTAGAGAGAGGGATGAGAATCAGACTTGGCTGCAGTGATTGGGGAGAGTGTAGAAGAGGGCTAGGCTGTAACTCAGAACACTCACTGTAGAGCCCAAAGTTCTTGGAGAAGGACTGTGCGCAGAAGAGCTCTAGTCCTTCAGACACAAAATAGCGAACGGCCCAGGCGTCTCTCTCTAGGTCTCCAGATGCGAAGCCCTGATAGGCTGAGTCAAAGAAGGGGAAGAGGAACCGGCGCTGCAAGGAAGGAAAGCGAGTCAGGGCAGGAAATCGTTCTGGAACCAACCTCAGACACCAGCCTTCCTTTCTCAACTGGTGCTTAGGAGGAATTTCTAACATTGTCCATTTCTCCAATTTCTCTTCTTTCTGTCCCCAACCACTTCAACAATTTCAGTAAACCTTACTTTTTAAAAGTGCACTGTTCTAGAGTGTCACGATGCAGCTTTGCCAATTATGCTTATTTTTGAGGTATGGAGGTAATGTCTTACATTGGTGGATTCTTCGCCATGAATTCCTGGAGTGATAAGCTTAGTTCAGTATAGGCTTAGGATCTGCAGAGCCTCCTCACAACCTCAGGGCTACTGTACCGGGCAATGAAGACGAAATACAGTAGTCTCTATTCTTATTACTCTTATCTCTTCAAAGAGCTCCCCACACTGAGTCTGCTCCTCCTGCTGGGCTGTCTCTGAGAACACCACTTCCCTGCCCCTAACCATCCAACCTAGAAACCAGAGTGTATGCTTCACTCCTACCTCTAGAGCTCACCCCCCACACCAATCAAACCCCAAGTCCTAGCAGTCCTGTCTCCTGAAAGCTCTAGAATCCTTTTGCATTTCTCTTTTCCCACTGCTACCTACTTCAGGCCACCATCAGCTCCTGCCTGGATCATTGCAATAGCCTCCTAATTGGTCTCCCACTGTGTCTAATCTTTCCCTCTCTGATACATTCTCCACTAAGGAGTCAGAGAGACCTTAAGACAATGCACATTCCCACCATGTAACTCCGTGACTTCAAAGATTTCAGTGGATCCCACTGCCCTCAGAATAAAGTCTAACTCCTCAGCACAGGGTCCAGTCCCAAGCCTTATCACTCACACTCCATCCAACTCCCTTTGAACTCTACACCATAACAAGAATTACTTTCTCTTGCTTAAATGGGACCTGATCTCTTGGCTTTGGGCTTTTGACCATGATCTAACCTCTGCAGGAAACGATCCTTTCCTGACAACATTCCTGACCCCCACCCCTGTCTGTCAATGCCTTCTTAACTCCTCCTAACCCTTCAAGTCTCAACATGGAAAACACTTCTTTGAGAAGGCCTTCCTCTTCTACTACCACCCACACCCGCTCACACACTCTCTCACACACACTCTCACACACACACACTCTCACACACACACACACACACACACACACACACACACACACGCACACACTCCTCCAAAGTCTGGACTATGTACCCTCATGGTAACCTCATCAGCAGAGCTATCTCACAGTATCCTAACTGCCTTAGTACTTGTCTGTCTCCCCAAATAGGTTGTATGCTCTTTGTTTGTATCTACTTTGTTCACTATTGTAACCCCACGGTACCTGGCACATAATAGTTCCTAAGCAAAAATTCTTTAAACGCATTAATGGAGAATATATACAGTTTGAGCTACGAATTTCATTCTAAAAAGTTATCCCAAAGGGATAATAAAAGAAACATTATCAGTACCTAATTGTTCATAAGAGCAAAAAACCTAAAAGTCCATCAATTGATTTACCCAGTCCCTAACATGACATATCCACGCACAGAATACACTGTGAAAAATGATGCTGCAAAACATTTAATGACATGTAAAGGAGTTCAAGTGAAAAAACAAAGTATGTTATAAAACAGTATAGACAAAATGGTCCCATCTTTGTAATATATATATCTTTGATACATATATATATACACATATAAATACACGTATGTATACATAGGAGCCCTGGTGGTGCAGTGGTTAATAGCTCGGCTGTTAACCAAAAGGTCGGCATGTTCGAATCTACCAGCTGCTCCTTGGAAATCCTATGGGGCAGTTCTACTCTGTCCTGTAGGGTCACTATGAGTTGGAATCAACTTGACAGCAACAGGTTTGGGTTTTTTTTGTATGCATGCATATACAGGAGCCCTGGTGGTGCACTGGTTAAGAGTTCAGCTACTAACCAAAAGGTCGGCAGTTTGAATACACCAGCCATTCCTTAGAAACCCTAGAGGGCAGTTATACTCTGTCCGGTAGGGTCGCTATGAGTTGGAATCAACTCAACGACAATGGGGTTTGGTTTGATTTTTGATATACGTATATTTATACACACACACAAGACTGGCATCCTATATACTAAAACTAATGGTGGCTTTCTTTGAGTAATAGGACTTATAGTTAATATTTATTCGTTTCTTTGGGCTTTTTTCCATTTTCCAAATTCTTCAATAAACAGGTATTGCTTTTAAATATATATAATACGAATACATACCATTTTTTTAAAGATGCTCTAAAAGGGCAGTTAGTTACCTTCATGATGGAGGCGATCTGCTTCCACTGCTCCGGAGTTGGGTCAGTCCCCGTTGGGTTGTGTGCACAGGCATGGAGGACAAAGATGGAGAACTCAGGAGCATTCTGAGGAGAAGGAAGCTATGTCATCAGCTCTGACAGTGGCAGGAATACCAGGAGATCGAGTCAGCAGCAAACTGGTCAGCAATGAAGAGCAAAGACAAGGCCATATTCTGCCCTATGTGCTATTTCAGAAACCACCATCTAATTTTGGGAAAAAGTCTCAGACTCTGACTTATCAACCGATCCAAAGACTTTCCCCTGTTGCTCCTGACATCACAGGACTCTCTTTACTTTGTCTTCTACATCACCCACCTCCAGATCATTCAGGAAACCCTGGAGGTCAAGTCCTCTCTTCTCTGCGTCCCAGTAGTGATAGGATCGAATGTCTTTAAATCCAGCAGCAGAAAATACACCATTATGATTCTCTGCAAACAAAGGGGGAAAATGTTAAAAGCTTTTACTAACACAAGGGGGCATAATCGGAAAGGATACAACTCAGCTTCTAAGGCCCTCACAGGCTCAATTTCCACTGGACAACATCAAAGCTAGGGGTTAAGATTTAAAAGGAAGATTGTAAACAAGAACAAGTTCAACCAGTCACATTAATGCCAAACCTATATCCTACTACTGTGGTACTGCCTGCATCCACATTTTATGCCTCCTCTGGGGAATTTCAACATAAACTAAAATACAAGTCTGCCAATAGTCTTGGGAAAAAACATTCTGAGTCTGAATTTGAGCATCAGGTTTCTCATGTACTGCTATAATCCACCGCTCAAACCATTACCAAATGTCAGTTGTTCTAGGCTGTGTTACATTTTCTGTGTAACTGTCATGGATTGAATTATGTCCCCCCAAAATATAAGTCCACTTGGCTAGGCCATGATTCCCAGTATTGTGTGGCTGTCCTCCACTTTGTGATATGATGTAATTACCCTTACTAAAATCACACCCTTGCTTAACAGAAGCAAGCAGAGAGGAGAGGGCTTTACCACCAAGAAAGAAGAGCTAGGAGTGGGGCACGTCCTTTGGATCTGGGGTTCCTGCACTGAGAACCTCCTAGACCCAGGGGACAACTGATGCCAAGACACAAGATCTCCAAGGAACGCCGGACCCACAGATGTTGAAAGGAGATAAGGACCTTCCCTCAGAGCCAACAGAGAGAGAACGCCTTCCCCTACAGCTGGTGCTCTGAATTCAGACTTCTAGCTTCCTAAACTGTGAGAGAATAAATTTCTGTTTGTTAAAGCCATCCATTTGGGGTATTTCTGTTATAGCAGCACTAGATAACTAAGACAGTAACCAAGAATCATGAGGATAATTCTCTCTCACTTTTCTTTTTCTCCTCTTGCCACAGCTAAAAGACTCACCCCAGGTTGGTGAGGATACATAGACAGGTGTGTCCTTGTTGTTTGTTCCATTGTACCATCGAGCTAAGAACTCGGCTCCAATTCGAAGTGCACCTGTTCCCCCCAAAGACTGCACAGCTCCTACCTGAAAGAGAAGAAGCAGGATCGCTGGTTGATAATGGCAAGGTCAGATAATATTAGAAAAAATAAGGTAGTAATAATGAGCACTTACTTTGTGCCTGCTACTGTGCTAAGCAATTTAAATAATTACTTCATCAAAGCCTCACAACAACTACATGAAAAAGATACTGTTATTTGTCCATGATTATAAATAGGAAGCCAAGGCAAAGAGAGGTGAAGAACCTTGCCCAAAGCTTCCAGCTACTGAGTGGTGGGGCCAGGTCTCCAACCCAGGAAATCTGACTCTCGGCAGAACGTCCCTACTGAACACAGAGGTAGAGGACTTAGCCAGGCCACATTAGTGTGAAAGTCTCTTCAGCATCATCCCAAGATCAAAATTGCCCTCCAGCAGAAGCCTGTAAAATACTGTTTCTAGCGTGTCATTGAAATCAATCTGCAGTACTCCTTCTCATCTTTCTAACTCAGGCTTATTGATCCTTAGAAATATGTTCTAACGAAACAAAGAAAATAAAATAAAACCTGCTGCCGTTGAGTTGATTCCAACTCATAGCGACCCTATAGGAGAAGTAGAACTGCCCTACGGGATTTCCAAGGATCAGCTGGTGGATTTGAACTGCCAGTCTCTGGTTAGCAGCCATAGCTTTTAACCACTGTGCCACCAGGGCTCCAACAAAACAAAGGTGATATACAAATACTACTTTCCTCTCCTTAGCTTTCTTCTCCTCTTAAAACAATCTCTCCCAGGCAATAATAAATGTCCTATGCTTTACCATTTAAAAAATGCTTTCACATACATTCTCCAGTGATCCTCAACACAGCCTGGTAAAGCAAGTTCTATATCCCCAATTGACACATGAGGAACTGATTCCAAGAATCACTGGTTTGCCCAGGGATCCAGAGATGGCGGGTGGCAGGGCTGGACATAATTCCAGGTCATCTTCTCTAGAGCTAGTCACTATACCCTGCTTATGTTGCCCTGCCTATATAACTCTGATTTGCCATTTCAGCAAAATTTTTTCAGTAGAGAAATTACATGCTGCCTGCCTTAGGCTGGGTTCTCTAGAGAAGCAAAACCAGTAAAGTGTATAAATACATATATAGAGGGAGATTATATCAAGGAAACAGCTCACACGATTGTAGAGGCTAGAACGTCCCAAGTCCATGGATCAGGGTAGAGGCCTCTCCCAAGTCACACAGCTGCAGAAGCTGGCAAGCCCAAGATCGGAAGGTCAGAGAGCAGGGCTCCCACTCACAGGCTGTGCAGATCGATGAATCCCAGGTTCGGCAGATAAGCTGACAGCTCAAGTCCCAAGAACGGGAGATGAGATGACAGGAAGCAGCCGCAGGATCCAGAGAGAGCAAAAAGCCAGAATGTCTGCTTATATACAGATGCGGGCCACACCCCCAAGGAGACTCCCTTTCATCTGATTGGCTACTCACAGTATATTCAATCATGGGAATGATTACATTAAAACACGGAGAATCATGGCCCAGCCAAGTTGACACACAATCTTAACCATCACACTGCCTAACATGCTTAAAGAATTTTTTAAAAAGAAAGAAAAAGGTCACATTATAAAGCCTATCTAAATAAAAACAAGGAGAGGCACACCAATCTGGTAACAGTGGCAACCCCTGGGGAGGGGTCTACAGTGGGGAGTAGTGATCAAAAGGGACTTTGGCCTAATCTATAGGTTGCCTTTTGAAAAATGAGAATATATTCATGTATTGTTTGTAAAATTTTAAAATAGTTTAAAGAACCTATCTAGATATAGAGATTTGCTGTAAAATAGTCTAGTTTTTTTTTGGGGGGGGGGGGTTAGTCACTACATGATCGACGATATACAAGTAACTGTTAAAGCTGGGTACTGGATACATGGGGGATTCATTCATTATTCTGTTCTCTCTACTTTCACATTATTTGAAATTTTCCAAAATAAAAAGGTAAAAAAAAAAAAATCTTCCTAGACGAAGAAGAAAAGCTTCCTAAATCTCTTTTTAAAACTCACATAACACTGATGCTAAAAGATGCTGAAGAAAACAAACACACAAAAAAAGGGAGCTTTCTCTTTTCATGACTATAAATACTAAGTTCCCAAATGAACATTAACGAACAGCGAAATCCAATAGTACATTTAAAGATACCGCTTGATCAAGTGAGATTCATCCCATGAATGCCTGGTTATTTGATTATTAAGAAATATATAATTTGTCATGCTGTTAGATGTAAGGTGAAAACTCGAATGATCATCATAACAGATGAGAAAAGCTTAGCCATTTCTGACCTGATATAAATGCTCAGTAAAACAGGAAATGGTACTTCCTGAAAATAGCAACAACAAAAAAATTCATTCAACCCATAAGTCAGCTTCATGAGAAACAATGACTCATTGGCAGAAATCCCATTTAAACCAGGAAAAAGATAATAGTACCAAGAATCACCACTGTAATTCACCGCCATTCTATTTGTATCCGAAGATCTGATGATTTGTGAAAGAATACTGTCTGAAATATGAAACATAAGCAAAATTGACGTTCAAAGAGATGCAGAACTGATCACAGCTGTACATTACAGAGAGAGGCTGAGGAGTGGTTGAAATGGTGAGTGTCGGTAGGATTTGGTGCACTAATCACTTTGTTCTTCACAGTGATCCCCCCCGAGCACTGATTTCTTTCCATGGCTTTGAAGGTTTTGCCCCCACATTGTGACCTACCTGGATTCTTTACACAAATTGCCACCAACATGATTTAACCAAAACGTGCATTTATTTTTTATGGATTTGTCATCCAGCTAAGTTGAATGTCAACATCACATGTTATTTCACATTTCAGATACCTAAACAATTCTGGAATGCTAACACTTCTAATGCCAATGAGCCAGGTTTCCCTTGAACACGGTTTTATGTTATCACAGAAACATGACAGGTGTAGATACATATCCGTGAAAACATTCCCAGGCATAATTTTTCCTATGCTCAACTATGAACTCTACTCTTTTTTCTCCCGCTCAGGAAAGTAAATTCATTAATTAAAAGAAATCAGAAGTCAGTTGACTACATTGAAAATGTGTTTGGAAAAGATAAACCCACCTCACAGAAAATAATCCTTGGCATTCATGACATATGACACTTGAAATTTCAAATTCCCAAGAAATTATCATTCCCTAAAAATAGATTGAACACAGGATGGCTTCAGTGAAACACAAATTGCCCTAAACCATAGAAGCCATTAACACAAACAAGTTTTGGGTGAATCAGTAATGTGGCATTTTGGTCATTCTGTGTACTGGTTTTTGGTAAACTGATCTAAAGTTCAAGAAAGTCCTGAATTTGGTTCACAGGCAAATCATAATATCAAAAGAATTAATTACCAGCTTCTCAAGGAGCCGGGCAGCTGGACCTGGTAGCTAAATAGGGGTGTCCAGAACAAGGGAAATTCAGTAAGACTTGGTGTGCAGCTAGACAAAGCGGCCTCTGTATCTACTACATATGCCAGTACGTTCTTTGTATTCCCGATTTAGCCACACTACCTGAAGAAATTCCTGCTAGACTCCAGAAGATTGACCAGAGATCACAATCTGCTGATGTTACAATGACTTCACTGTGAGGAGGAGGAGAGCTGACTAGGAGCTGCTTGTGGTCAGGGCCATGTCACATTCATCTGGATGCCCCTAACAGCTCACATATCTGGCACATGATACTAAATGAATATGTGTTGAATCAAATGAAGATGATGCTCAAAAGATCAAAGCCACAGCAAAAGCCCAATTCTCCTAGAGGAAGTGACCAAAGTGAGAAACAGGTATGGCATTACATGGCAAGGACGTCTGGCCCACAAGCCCTCCTACCTCCAATGGCTCAGTAATTTCAGAAGCCGAAACTTTACAATTTAGGAGGTGAGAAATGGACACTTGGTCTGGATCCTCATGTCTGAAAAGGGAAAAGTAGTAAGAGGCAGTGAGGAGTCTAGAAAATAGGTCTTCTCAAACTGTTTGAAGGACCTGGTAATGTTAAATTTTGAGAGGAAAAATCTAAGGGAAGACATGATTACTGGGTGTTTTCTGGTTCGTTCATTCATTCCTTTAAACATGCCTCATGTCCTTCAAGTTTTGGATCAAATGTCACTTTCTATTTCTACCTTGACCACCCTCGTTTAAACTGCATCCACCCTCACTGCCACCCCTGATATGCCTTCCCCTGCTCTGTTTTTATAGCATTTATCATTTTTTTAAATATACAATATCATTTTCTTATTTATTACATTTATAGTCTGTTTCCCTCAACAGAACTGGAAGCAAACACAGGGGTTTTTGTGTGTTTTGCTCACCACTGTGTCCCAGCACCTAGAGCAGAGCCTAGCACTAGGGGTGAGCGCTCATTTGTTGACTCAATGAGTGAATTCAAACATCTGAGGATCTTTGAGGGGCCAGGCTAGGAGCTAAATGCTGAATATTTGCAAGGTAAGTAAGTAAGCCATGATCCTTGCCCTGAGGGAAATCGTAGTCTTATGGAAGACAACAACTTACCAAATTACACATTACAGCAAGCACAGTGAGTACTGTCATTCCCAGGCTGTGAACAAAGTCCTACGATAACTCAGAGGACACAAACAACTAGCTCTGCCTGAGAGAGCTAAGTGTTCAGCATGGAAGTGACTCTTGATCAGGGTCTTGAGAGCTGAGGAGTTAGAGAAGTGAGGAAGGATATTCTGAGCAAAGGCTCCAAGTCAAGACAAGGCTTGGTGGGTCTAGAAAACAGCAAGGTTCTCAGAATGGCAGGACACTAGGGGGCATGAGGGGGAGTAAGTAAAATACCAGGATGAAGGCTGGCTGTAAAATGCACTGTGTGCCAAGTTCAAAGTCCAGATTTTACCCTGTAGATAATGGGACAGCAACTAGGGTGGGGGGAAGGGCAGGTGACATGATTACCTTTATTTGCTAAGGAAGATCTTTCTAGCTGCAGTGTGGAGGATGTACTAGCATGAGGAAGAGACTAGAGACAGGAAGGTCAATTAGGAGACTATTACAAGAATCCAAGTGAGATGATGGGGGGCTGAACTAAGACAGTAGCCTAGGAAAGGGAGGACTTCCAGGGAAAGAGGAAAGGCTCAGAGCTCTGTGGAAACTGGTACCTGCCATTCTGCTTCTCAGGGCATCTGGGTAACATGACACACAAAAGGAAGAAGTGCTGCAAACAGCATTTGGGGAATAAATCAGATGACTCTAAGATGTCAAGACTCCTTCAATGCACTGAAGGCAGTACTATAGTGCTGCTCATTGATCCCTGTTTTGATCACTTACACTATAAAACTTGAGGCTGTTGCTTGTGGCCTTGACCTCGGTATATAGCTCCCCCTCTTGTTTAGTTCATTCTGTGGGTTTGATCATAGAAAAATTTAAATCTAAGTCTGTATGGCAGTCTGTAAATATTTGAAGGCTTTTTTTGGCTGATTTAGGTTACTTTCTCAGCATCTACATCTCCCAGGCAGCATTATAACACTGGCCCGGGGGGGCAATAAGAACAACTGTGTTAAATTGCACAAGACTTAGCTGGACAATTGCACCAATTACAGGTCTTTTCCTTCCCACCCATCCAGCCAAGTTTATCTTCTTCAAACAATTCTTATTGGGTAACTTCCCTGCTCGAACGTTTAGTGGCTTCCACTGTCCTAGCTGCCAAAATCTTAGCCTCCTGGATCTATACAACATATTCCTCAGCTCAAATCAGGCAGATCTTTTCACAACCTAGACCTCCTACCCCCTACCTCTGTCCTTTGACTCCTATTACTCAAGAGAGACACCCCTCTTTTTTCTCTCCTCCACACCTTGTGGTTCTCAACCCTGGCTGCACTTCAGAATCACTAGGGAGCTTTTCAAAATATGCCCATGCTGGGGCTCCCCATCCTCCAAGATTCTGATTTAACTGGTCTGGAATGGGGTTCAAGCATCACTACGTTTTAAAAAGCTCCTCAGGTGATTATAATGTGCAACCAGAGTTGACAACCAGTGGCCTGGCCCCATTCACCCATTTTTCAAGACTCAGCTCAAGTCCCATCCCTGGTCCTCACTGATCTCTCATTCCTCTGAATTCCTACGACACTGAGAATCTATACCATACGATTTCCTGCCACACACAACCTAGCTTGTTGTGTCTGCTTTCAAATGTGTCATTCTTCCATGTGTCTCTAGTTATAAATAGAATACATTCCAAGAAGCTCTTAAGTGAGAGACAGTAAGATCAAGGCTAGAAGAATTAAGGAATATTAGAACTGGCAGGGACTTCAGAGAGCATCTAGTCTTGAACTTTTGGGGGTCATAGACAACTTTTGAAAATCTGATAAAAGCCATGAACTTTCTCCCCAGAAATAAGCATATACACACAAAATTCTGCATATAATTTCAGGGGGTTCAGAGACTCCTTAAATGATGCAAATGCTCCTTTTGGGATCATGAACTACAAACCAGAATTTTTCTAACGCATAGATGTAGGGGTCAGGGGATAAATGACTTGCTTATGGCCAAAAGTAGTGGCAGAGCTGGGTTCAGAACCCTCATCTCTGGATCATTCCAGTCAGTTCCTTTTGCTTAGCATCTCTACGGACTGCTTCAAACTCAGCAACAGTTCTGATGATCTACTAGGCAAAGCTGGACAATCGAAGAAGCCATGCTTTGCATATGGCCATATGCTCTACCAAGCTCTTGAAGTCACATGACTTAAACCCTTATTCGCTGACCATTCTACAGACATAATTAATACCTAATACTTTAAAACAAATGAATCGTCAGCCTCTTTTCACTTTCACAGTTTTTAAGAAAAAATACATCCTCACCCGCTTATCCTTGAGAGCTGGGCTGTCATCCCCAAGGGCAAGGCGGGAAGCACAGGTCCGGAACTCTGCTAAGCCCAGGATCGGCAGATATTCATGGTTCAGGCTGTTGTCATTAGCAATCTTCTGCTGTACCTTCCTCACTACCGGCAGGACCCAGGGCTGACAATCATCTGTGCGATACGCTGGAACATGGAAGAGAGTTATATAATGGAGGGGTCTTAGGTTTCATCCAAGTAACAGTTTCCAACACCTTCCAATCAGAACAGGGAAGGAAATTAAAATAAAGTTCATTCACTTACTGAATGCCTACTTTGGGCCAGGCATTGGGCTAGGTGCTGAGCAAACATGCACAGACATGGTTCCTATCCTTATGGAACTTATGGCTCTTAAATGTAAGTGACCTCCAAAAAGGAAAATGTTGAAATAAAACTGGGACAACACAGAGCCTGGTTAAGAGAATGCATGTGAAAGCACTCTGCTATGTCAGTATTACTAGCACACTGAGGTCTCTACAGTTATTGGCCCAACGATTTTCTTCCTTCTGCATCTCTAGTGAGTTTCCCCTACAGCCCCTTCCCCACAAGTCACCTTCCTAATCTCTTGACGAAATCAGCGCTCACACACTCACACCAAAGACATCTATTCTTACAGGGAAAAGTGCAGACAGCAAACATTTGTAAAAACTGGTCACCTTCAGCATCTCCTTGTAGAGAGTAGCAGTACAAAAGCTCTCCTTTTGCTTTCCTATGACGGAGCAGTTCAGATTCCGTCTGATACAGTCACTCAAAGCTTAATCAACATGAAAATCTTTATAAACTGCCTTCTTCCACCCCTCATTCAAATTATTAAATCGAGAAAAAGTACTTCTTTGTACAGAGGCTTCTTGGTTTGGATTCAGGTACAGCACAGAGGATTAAGACATGTTTCTATGAGAGGGATCAAGCTCCCACACAGCTCCCTACGAGGGCTCTGCCATCCTGGATTAAATCAGAGCTGCACACCTCAGCTCCACCAGGAAGTGAAACTTCCACAGCATCAAGCTCAGAATACATCCTCCTTGGAAAAAATGCTGTTAACGTTCATCTCCCCAAGAGACTTCCAGAAAAGGGCTAGGTGCTATTTCAGATGAACTCTGTACCTTCAAACAAAACAGGGAGGGTCAGAGGGGTGGAAAGAGACCCACCTCCTCCTCTTGGCCTATAAGAGCAGTAATAGGACTAATAATGGTCAAACACCCTGTGATTGAAGATTCTGACAGCTAGTTACACAATGAGTCACCCAAGGACCTACTTACATACCTTGTCCTCTCTCTGTATTTTGACATCAGCTGGTGTTCAGAGTTTTAACTATTCATCC
Organism: Trichechus manatus latirostris; assembly: GCF_000243295.1. Lineage (NCBI taxonomy): Eukaryota > Metazoa > Chordata > Mammalia > Sirenia > Trichechidae > Trichechus > Trichechus manatus. Next base: position 26,160,446 of record NW_004443943.1, read on the forward strand.
CACTTCATCTGTGTTATGGACTGAATTGTGTCCTGCAAAAATGTGTGTCAACTTGGCTAGGCCATGATTCTCAGTATTGTGTGGTTGTCCTCAATTTTGTGATCTGATGTAATTTTCCTATGTGTTGTAAATCCTGATCTCTATCTGTGGTTAAGGAAGCAAGATTAGGTTATATTAAAGAGGATTAGAGTGGGATGCAACACCCTTACTCATGTCAGAGCACTGGTCCATATAAGGGGAATTTCCATGAGATGTGGCCTGTATCACCTTTTATCTTACAAGAGATAACAGGAGAGAAAAGCAAGCAGAGAGAGAGGGACCTCATTACTACCAAACAAGAATAGCTAGGAGCGGAGCATGTCCTTTGGACCTGGGGTCCCTGTGCTAAGAAACTCCTAGACCCAAAGAAAGACTGATAACAAGGACCTTCCCCCAGAATCAACAGAGAGAGGAAAGCCTTCCCCTGGAGGTGGCACCCTGAATTTGGAATTCTATCCTCCTAAACTGTGAGAGAATAAATTTCTGTTTGTTAAAGCCATCCACTTGTGGTACTTCTGTTATAGCAGCACTAGATAACTAAGAATTTGGTACCAGGAGAGTAGGGTGCTGCTCTAACAGATACCTAAAATGTGGAAGCAGTTTTCAAACTGTGAATGGGTAAAGGCTGGAAGAGTTTTAAAGTGCCTAACAGTAAAAGCCTAGATTGCCTTAAAGAGATGGTTTGTGGAATTATGGACATCAAAGACAATTCTGGTGAAGGCTCAGAAGAAAGTGAGGAGAGCTGTAACACTGGAGATGCCGCAGAGGGTGAGAAGCAGCATCAGCGAAACGGCAGCAGTAGAACCAGGAGGCCGGCGCAAGATGGCACGGAAGCCAATCCACGGAGTGAGAGAGCTGAGTGCCTTAGCAGGAGGCTTCCTGGTGGAGTGTGGTGCCTCTGAGCACTTATCAGTGGAGCTAGGCTTGCCAACTCACAGAGTGAGAGAGCTGAGTACCTTCAGGCCAACTCTTTACTGGCAAAATGGGGTGTCTCCAGGCACTTATCAGTAGAGCTAAAAAGCTTTGGAACACTTGCCTGAACAGGCAGACACTGGGCCAGCCCAAGAGGCCCAAGAGGCCAAGAGGCCAAGGAAACAGGAAGCAGAAGCTGAAGAGACAAAGGAGCACAGGAAGCAGAGCTGCCTCAGTCTTAAAGGGTAGGGCCAGAATCTCTAGGGTCTCAAGAGGTGATGCCATGGCCGCCTAGGTTTCATAGAATTAGAGCTTCACCAACTCGGTTCTGGAGTTTGGGGCTGCCTTTCATGAGTGCCAGCAGGATAGGGCCGAATCCGTTGCCCAAAGCTGACAGGGCAGGGCTGTCATGCCAAAGCGGCAAAAGAACAGGGCCTGCCGGGGCTGAGGGGGTGGAGTCGCCACTCAGATGGATTAGGAGAAGGGGGCCACCCAAAGCCAAGGAAGCAGAGTTGCCATTCCAATGGGCCTGGAAGGTGGAGCTGAAGCCCAGGGCCAAGGAGCCTCCACCCAGAATCCAGACGGTGTGGCCAACACCCAGAATCTGGAGGGCAGGACCATTGCCTAAATGGTCTCAGAGAACAAAGGATTATTTTCAAGACTTTAATGTAATGTGTTCTGCTGACTTGCTTGGTGCCTGTTACCTCTTCTTTCCCTCCAATTTCTCCATTTCTTTCCCTCCAATTTCTCCATTTCTTTCCATTTGTAATGGAAATGCCTACCTTGTGCCTATTCCACCATTGTACTTTGGAAGCAGATAACTTATATTCTAGATTTCACAGATGAAGAATTCTACCCCAGTGATAGAATTTGTACTTGGAATTGATTAAAGACTTTTGTGATGATATGATAAGGTAAATGTGTTTTACATGTGGCAAGGACATGAATTTTGGGGGGCCAAAGGGTGGAATGTTATGGATTGAATTGTGTTCTACGAAAATGCGTGTCAACTTGGTTAGGGCATGATTCCCAGTATTGTGTGATTGTCCTCCATTTTGTGATCTGAAGTAATTACGTATGTGTTGTAAATCCTAACCTCTATCTATGGTTAATGAGGCAAGATTAGGTTATGTTAAAGAGGACTGGAGTGGGATGCAACACCCTTACTCAGGCTACAGCCCTGATCTGATGTAAGGGGTGTTTCCCTGGGGTGTGGCCTGTGTCACCTTTTATCTTACAAGAGATAAAAGGAGAGAGAAGCAAGCAGAGAGATAGGGACCTCATTACCACCAAGCAAGAATAGCCAGGAGAGGAGCACGTCTTTTGGACCCGGGGTCCCTACACTGAGAAACTCCTAGACCCAGAGAAAGACTGATGACAAGGACCTTCCCCCGGAGCCGACAGAGAGAGAAAGCCTTCCCTTGGAGCCGGCACCCTGAATTCGGACTTCTATCCTCCTGAACTGTGAGAGAATAAATTTGTTTCTTAAAACCATCCACTTGTGGTATTTGTTATAGCAGCACTAGATAACTAAGACAATCTGCATCACATTTTTACTGACCTAAATTAATCTATTTCATAATATTTAATTTTGCTTACAGCAAATTCCTATATACTTCTTCTATACTAAAGGTATTTATAGCCCACTTTGAGTTATCCTATGACTGATTTTTTTCTTCTAGACTATTAGCCAAAAGGTTAACAGTTCAAACCTATCCAATGGCCTCAGAAGACAGGCCTGGCAATCTATATATAGAATTTTCAACATGCTTTTTTCCACTTAAATTTGTATTATGAATATATTTCACCATCATTAATTATTCTTCTAAAAGGTAACATATTCACATCTCCATCCCATCCTTATCTCCCATCTCCCTAGTTCCAAAATCTTCTCCCTCCATAAATAACTGTTCTTAGTTTCTTATATATCCTTCCAGAATTTCTCTATGGACATATAAGCAAATATAGATTACTTCCCTCTTTTTACACAAAAGGTAGTACATAGCATACTATACACTGTTTTCCTCCTTGCTTCTTCCACTTAACTTGAAGATCTTTTTATACCTGTGTGTAGACTGTCCTTGTTCCTTTTTACAGCTGCATAATTGATAAATATGCTGTAATTTATTTTGCCAGTCTCTTGTTGATGGACATTTGAGTTGTTTCTAATTTTTGGCTATTATAAAATAATACTTCAGTGAACAACTCTGTACATATGTCATCTCACATGTATGCAAATATATCTGTAAAACACAGAGTTGAAAATGGAATTAGTGGGTTAAGGGCTGTATGTATTTGTAGTTTTGACAGATATTTCCAAATTGTCCGCCACAGGAATTATACCAATTTACATTCCCACTAACAATGTATAAGAGTGACTACTTCCCCACAGCCTCACCCACTGAGTGAACTTTTGCCAATATGAGAGTGAAATAGTATTCGGGATAGTTTTAATTTGCATGTCTCTTATTATGATGCAATTAAGCATTTTTCATACATAGGAACCATTTTCAACATCACTTCGTGGCTAGATAATGTTCCTTTCTATGCATAATTTATTAACCATTTATGTTGCTTTCATTTATTTGCTATTATAAACACTATGATGAACACTGTTTTATCTTTGTACATATTTTTTTTTTAAGAAAAACTTGATGTAAAAGTACTAGGCCAAAGGGTATACAACAGGTAAAAGACTTTGTAAGATCATTTTCAATTTTACATCTGTCCTCTATTCTATCAGCTAACCTTAATCCCCAGAAATGTGTCATCTGCAAATTTAATAAACATATCAAGTTAGTACGAAAAAATGTGGACAGAGCTCCAGACTGACACAACCACTAGCCAACAAATAGCCTCTGGGTAGGTGAATCTAACTCACAATACTGTCACACCACCCACATTACACGGCTTATCCTCCAAACTAATTCTCTAGCAACAAGTTCAAAAAGCCAGCTTTACCAGGTGTGATTTGGTCTGGTTCGTTTAAAGACATACCAAAATAACTACTTCCAAGTTAAGAGTCGTCCCTGAAGCGGAACACCCTATCTATTATCACAATGCTACCAGTGTTCAAAATAATCTTGGAATTCTTCTTTTGAAATTGTTTTCAGAGGTGACATCTCATTATTTTAAATATCCTCAATGGTGCCAAATTTTTATCCTTAGAAAGTAAATTTAATTTTTGGAAATGGTTAGAAGTTACATACATCGTATCCAGCAAAGAGGGTGGATAGTATTAATAGAGACCAATCATAAAGAGATAGTCTCTTGTGTGGTTCCTACCTGCTTCTGAAGGCCATTCCAAAAGAGGGCTTCCAGAAATCTTTGAGCATTAGCAGTATGTTTGGACTACATCGAGAAGACGCTATCTAGATGTAGGAAAAGTTTGAGTGTTCATGGAAAATCCAGTTCTATTATGCTCCAGGTCTGTGTTTGGGTAAGTGTTAAACGTTATCTCTATAATCATATTTATGCTAATATGTTACCCATAATATTATTTATAAATAATGTGTTCTAAGTAAATAAAATATGAAAGAGAAAAAAAGTGCAGTACCACTGTTCTTACCAGCGCTATATGCTTTGTGTAACTCTAAAAAAATCCTGCACTACTATTGCAGGGTGGGGGTGAGTGCATTGTATCTGTTTTGTGACAAAACAGAAACAGACCAACTTATACCTCCCCTTTGTTTTTCATTGCCCAGTTTCTCCCACGTTCAGTTCTAGATTTATTTCCAATGCTTTGCCTAACTACCCTAATGAAGTGAAACTGCAGATTACTCTTGGGTGACTGGAGCAGTGAGGTCAAGCATTATCAACAATTGCTTTTCCCAGAAAGTTTTATTCCTGTTTCTTGGCCCCATGAATTCCTCATTCATTCTTTCACTCACTCACTCATTCACTTAACAATATATCATGAGCCAAGCACTGGCTAGAAGTAGAGACACAGAGATGGATTCAATAAGCACCAAGTCCCTAATTCTTTGAGGAGTCAGGAAAGATTTTACAGAGGATGAACTGTGAAAGATGAGTAAGAGTTTAAAAGGTAGACAAGGGAAGAATGGCATTCCAGACAGGGGGAATACGTTGTGCAAGATCCCAGGGGCTTGGAAAGCATGAAGTTTCTGAAGATCTACACAGAGCATGGCTCAGATGTAGGATCCATGGGACACAGCAGGGAGTGGCTCAAAGGGTCTTGGAGGCCCTTCAAAGGAACTTTAGGTCCAAGAAAGAACCACTGAAAACGTTTAAACAAGGGTGACATGGACAGCTGTACATTTTAACAGTTATTTGAATGACACCGTGGCAAAAAAACTGGAGAGGAAGACAGAAGCAAATAGTTAAGTCAGGAGCCTATCGTAATAATCCAAAACGGAAATGATGACGGCTTGAATTAAGGCAGTGGTAGTAGGAATAAAGAAAAAGGAATAGATTCAAAATAGGTTTATGCAGTAGAAAAGATAGAACAGAATGACCAAATAAACAGATACGAGATGGAGGAAACGGCTGCCTACAACACTAAAGTCTCTCTCTAGTCTGGATAATGAGTATACCGTGGTGGTGCTATCAACCAAGGTATAGAACACACAGGGAAGATAAATAAAAGATCAAGGGGAAGGTGGAAATGATGAGGTGTGCTTTAAACATGCTGAATTTGAGGTGGATGTAGAATGTGCCCAGCAAACTCTAGCAAGTATGGGTCTTGCACTCAGGGAAGAGGTCCAGGATGGAGAGAAAGCTTTCATAATTATGGACATTGAAGGCAGCTGAAGCCATAGTAATAACACCAATGATTCACTTTATTATTTAATACATACAAAGCACTGTGCTAAATACATCTTTTTATTCTCATTTAATTCTCATAACAACCTCGTGATGTAGATATTACGATACCTATTTTAGGGATCTGGAAACTGAGGCCAGAAAACTTAAGTAATTTGGCCAAGCATAGTAAGAGTTAGGATATCATAACTATTGAAGTACATGGAATCCAGGTACTTTTTTTTAACAGAGCAAGAAATGTCTAGGGAAAATCCAAAGCAAGCAAGCCCCAGAGGACTGCCTCAGAGCCTCTTTTATCAGCATGCTCACCAGCTCTATTCACAACTGCTCTTCTTCCAGACTATAAGCCTTTTAAGGGAATCATACAGGTCACTGGTGGGCCAGCCCAGTGGTCTTGCTTTGCAGAAGAAAAGGAGAGAAGAATATAGAGAAGTAAACAGTCAAACCTGTCACGCCCCCCTCTTCCTCCTAAAATCTCCACTCCCCTCACCCATCCCCACCTGAGTCCATGCTGGTATGTCTTTAAGGCCCTTCTCCAACTAGGACACTAGAGAGAAGGCCACAGGGTACTCGGAAACATCTGATATAGCATATCTTTCCAATAATTCCATTTGAAGATGCTGGGAAACCACATTAAAAACAACAACAAATATTAAACACAGTTTATCTGGAACAAAGAAACCTACATTTATATGAAAAAAGGACTAGAGTCTGAAGAAGTATCTTGCCTCAGGCTGTACCAGGCTAGACCCATATCTCCCCCCTGCCTTGAAAGCCACCTGCCTAAACTTTAAGAAGCACTGGAACAGTCAACTCAGATAGCATCCTGCTTAACAGTGTAAAGTGTGATACCCTGCTCTGTTTAACTATAACAAAACTATTGAAATAGTCACAGCAAAAAAATCTTTGAGGAAATATCTGTAAGTAGGAACTGGCTAACAAGATTATCTGTTCGTTTTCGTTCTGTTACCGACAAGTCGATTCTGACTCATTGCAACCCTACAGGATAGAGCAGAACTGCCCCACAGGGTTTCCAAGGAGTGGCTGGTGGATTCAAACTGCCGACCTTTTGGTCAGCAGCCAAACATGTTCAACATCACTTGAACATGAGCTGGATAACCTCCATCAGGTTTTATCTTAGGAGTCCCTGGGTGGTGCAAACAGTTAGGTGCTTGACTACTAGCCAAAAGGTTGGCAGTTCAAACCCACCAGAGGCACCTCGGAAGACAGACCTGGCAATCTGCTTCTGAAAGGTCAGAGCCTTGAAAACCCTGTGGAGCAGTTCTACTCTGTATACGTGGTGTCACCGCAAGTTAGAATCAACTCAATGGCAACTAACTATGAGGACCAGGTTTATCTTAACTTGGGAGTGGAGAGGAGTATCTTTCTCAAAGTTAGGAATTCATTACACTTCTGTAACAAAAGGTACACTTTAAGATGCATATAAACAGAGCTAGGACATACAAAAGCTGGAAACAGACTTTTTATTCTACTCTGCTTTAATTAGAACCTTTGCAAGCTCCTGCCAACCCAAGAGAAAGACCCAGTCACAGTGATCATCAAAAAGAACATTTACATAACACTTTCATTTACATATCACATTTCACACATAATTTTTCATTTAGTCCTCAGCCAACTGATGAGACCAATAACATTATTATCACATGTTACAGTCATTTAATAGGCTGCTAAGGGATAGAGACAATCATGTACTTCTTATTAAACCTTTAATGTCTAGTAGAATCTTGGAATGGACTTTCAGTAAAGTCAAACGTTAAGAGCAGTATTTTAGAGAGAGATCATTCAGTCCTGGCTCCTCATTTAGCAGACCATGTCCCCAGATGTTAAATACCCTCCCAAGGTCACATCACTAGACAGCAGGGCTGGCCTGAACCCAGGTCTCCTGGCTTTTTCCGCTACAGTGCACAGGCTGCCCTTGACCAACTGAAGGCACCCAACACAGAGGAGGAGGCAGGGGCCCAAGAGACCTGACCTAGAATCCCAGCTCCATCACCTATTAGTCATATAAATGGTGGGGCTGGGGCAAATTGTTTCATCTTTCTCAGCTGCAGCTTATCTCGTTGTTATTGTTGGGTGCCATCGAGTTGATTCCGACTCATAGTGATCCCATGTGACAGAACAGAACTGCCTCACAGGTTTTTCTAGGCATCAATCTTTATGGGAACAGATCATCAGGTCTTTCTTCTGTGAAGCCAGTGGGTGGGTTCGAACCACCAGCCTAGCACTTACTGTTACACCACCAGGGCTCCTTCCTTATCTCTACTACAGTCGTAATAACAACTCTTCAGAGTTGCTGTGAGGGTTAAATGAGATTACATGTATAAATCATCTGCTCATAGTAAGGATCTGGGGTTCCTGGAAAACATCACAAAGGCACCATCAAGGTTGAGGCGATCGTCTGAGCTGCAGATTATGCTTCTGAGACAACCATCTCTGGTGTGGACTGAAAGGTGCTTTTTCTCTGCATGAGCAGTTTATTTCTGAACCAGTGTCAGAAATCATTTCATTTTGCAGTTCTCGAGCTGACAATTTTTATTCAACATCCTTTGTGAGACCCACCCAAAGAAATGACAAAATAGTAATAATATCTGATGTTTATATAAACTCCTATAAATGTGCCAGGTACTGTTCTAAGCACTTTAAATGCATTTAATCCTCACAAAACCCCTGTAAGACAGTTCAAAGGTAACTGAGCCAATAAAATCTGAGATTTTAAAAAAGCTCTATTTAGATTAATATCAGTATTAGTTCTTCAGTATATGCCTGGCCCTAAAGAAATACGTAGAGGTTTTGGATTGGATTTAAATTAGGAGCTTGAACAGTGCCCATTCCAATTCAATCTGAGGTAATCTTCAATATTTCTCCCACTCTGCTGACTGCTAAAAACATAATTTTCTATATATAGGCAAAACAATATAGTATTGATTTATTTTTTTAAATGTTTTGTTATGGAAAATTTCAAACACATACAAAGGATGAGAGAATAATATTAATGGACACAGAACCCATGTACCCATCATCCAGCTTCAATAAACCATCACTTTCAACAGCTATTTCTAACCTCCTTCCCCGTACTCCTTGCTGAAGACTTTTTAATTTAACACATGCTATGTACAGATGGAGCCCTGCTGGCACAGTGGACTAAGAGCTATGGGGAGCCATGGCTGCTAACCAAAAGGTCAGCAGTTGGAATCTACCAGCTGCTCCTTGGAAACCCTCTGAGGCAGTTCTACTCTGTCCTATAGGGTTGCTAGCAGTCCGAATAGACTCGACAATAGGTTTTTGGTTTTTAATGTACAGATATGGAATCCCTGAGTAGTGCACACAGTTAATGCATTCGGCTGCTAACCAAAAGGTTGGAGGTTCGAGTCTACCCAGATGTGCCTCGGAAAAGAGACTGATCTATCTACCCCCGAAAAATCAGCTACTGAAAACCCTGCGGAGCACAGTTCTACTCTGACGCACATGGGGTCACCCTGAGTTGGAGTCGATTCAATGACAACTGGTTTATACAAACAGTCACTTTGGGAAATCTGGTTCTAAACTTCTTAATATTACCCTCTATCACAAAATAGTTCAATTTTCTGTTTCCAAAATCTCTAGTTCTTTCATTCTAAGTGTGATCCCTCGCATAAGTCATCATGCTACTCATTTTCTTCTCTCTGGCTGGTCTGTGTGTGTGGCAAAGCCCAAATCAACAAAGTGTCTACGGGATTTCAAACACCCAAATGGTGGCGACAGAAATAGCAAATTCACCAGAGAAGGTTAGAGTTAAAATGGAATCTCAAAGGCAATCAGTTCAAACTTTCTCTAGGCAAACGGGGAAAATGAGGCTCTGGGCTGTCCAGGGTCCAAAAAGCACAAGAGAGAACTGAAAACAAGAATGTGTGGAAAGTGAGCTTCTACTGCCCATACTCTCTGCTCCTTTTTGATCCCAGCCTTTCCACCATCTCTACTGATCTCCTATCACATCTCTACACTCACAAGCAGCATTAATGGATCTCAGAAGCACTTTAGATTTCTATTACAGCACTTAACACCTACTGATTTTAAACTCCTTGAGGGCAACAGTCAGGCCTCAGTTTTCCTTCCTCTCTCCCCACCCCTAGTGCTTAGTAGGGTACCTGACTGATACCGAGCAGTGACTCAAATATTTACTCACCCAGTCCAGCGTTCCCTAAGGTTAAGAGTTCTCCTTTATCCATTCCTCAGCAACCTGGACCCTATCCCTGGCCACCCCCATTCTTTAGGAGGCAAAAGGATGTAGTATAAAGAACACGGGATGGAGAACAGAGGATGGATCAGAAAATCTGCGTTTGTGTCTTGGCTGCTACACCTACGCTGTGTAACCTTGGGCACATCGCCCAGGGCCTCCGTGTCCCCATCTATAAAATGGGCAGGTAGAACTAAGACCCCGTGGATTCTCTGACTCTGACTCCTGCCTCCTCTCCAATCTCCCCTCCCAAGCAGCGCCAAGCTGGGCCTCAGTCTCTACCACAGTGCCCACCTCCAAAGACTGGGCCCGTTTCACTCTCCACTCGGCTCACATTCCTGAACACTGACTGCATCCTTACCTCCCACCCCCAGGTTGACCTTGCGAGGGTCTGGATCCTCCCGGAAGTCGGCGACGAGCTTAAACACAAGGACAGGCTGGGCCTGTGAAACCTCGGCAAAGACGGAAGGAGGAGCCATAGCCAGAGGACCGGAATCTGCCGAGAGCTTTTACCCCGAGCCTGGAGCTGCTCTGTCCGGTCTAGCAGTAGCCTGTCGAGGAGACTCTCACCTTCACCCAGCCTGCGGGCCGGGTCTGCGGCCTCCAATGGTCGAGCTGCGTCCGGAGCTTGGCAACGCAGTTAACCAATAGCGAGCTTCTGACGACAAGAGACTGGAGGGAGGGATGGTATTAGCCAATCCAAGAAGAGAATCTTATCGGAGGCGGGTAATGATGCAACCAATTCTATTTTAGCCGGCTATAGTGGAGGCGGAGACTAGGTTGATTGGCAGACCCATGTGCCTATCGCTGAGACTACTATTCCTTGTGTCTTCCAGTGCTGAGAGTAGCGGTTGGAGGAGCCCAGCGGCGGGTGTTCCCAGAGGCCGCCTCCTCGACCTTCGAGGGTCTGTAGACTAGGGGGAGGTGGCCCGCGGGAATTCGGGGGAACAGGCCTTCCTGTACCCGGGAAGCAGGTGTCCTCGCTGCCAGACCGGGCAGTCCGCACATTCCTGACTCGGCCAGGTCTGGCAGCCAAGTCCCCGGCGTCTCCGCCCAGAGTGGAAGTCCCGGTCCCAGCCGGGTGTTTCCCCCTGAGGGAATTGGTGTGGGTTGCCCGCCTGGGTCTCACACATGGGAGATCCTACTGAACGTGAGGAAGTGGCCATGAATTCATTTCTGCCGCTTTTACAGTTTAAGATTCTTGCTCCTCATTTCTTTCGGGGTAAGGACCTGGTCCTCAAGGACCTTCAGGATCTGGGTGCGGCTTCCCTTTCCAGCCTTCCTCCTACTCACACACCCAGCCAGGTCTTGCTGTTGTCAGCTGGCTCTTACCCACACTGCCTCTTTTAGTCAAGCGGCTCCTTCCCCCTAGTATTCCTTTCTTCCCAACCCCTCTTTCCACCTGTTGACCTTCAAAACCAGAGCAAGTGTCTTGCCCAACTACCCTATAATGCCTTCCCTTAACCCTCGTCCTGGTCAAAATTCAACTTCCTTTCTTGTGCTTCTGTACCTTGTTGACTATATTACAATTGTAGAAAATGCTCTTGTGGTTAAGAACCTAACTTTGAGATAGGGAAGGTGAGTTTATGTTAATGGTGGAGGAATAATTTGGAAAAAGGAGGGTGAGAACGCACAACTTGATGAATGAAATCAGTGTCACCAAACTGTGCAAGTAGAAATTTGTGAATTGGTGTATGTTTTGCCATGTATATTTTCAACAACAAAAAATAATTTTTTTAAAAAACCTGACTGGAGCCAGACTGCCAGGGTTTAAATTTTGGTTCTATCACTTACTAGCTTGGGTGAGTTTAGTCAAGTTACTTAACCTCTCTGTTCCTGATCTGTAAAGTGGAGATGATATTTACCCCAGGGTCGTTGTGGGGATTGTATGAGTTAATACATATAAAGTGTTTAGTAGCAGATAATAAGTGCTCCCTAACTGTCAGCTATTTTCATTGCACATCTGCCACACCCCTTGTAAATGGTAAGCTTCTTTTGTCTAGGGATCATACCATGGATGAATCTCCTTCAGTTACTTGCACTTAATAAGTACTCAGTAAATGGTGGAAGGAGTCATTTCCCTTGGTGTTTCAGAAGAAAACAATACCTCAGCTTCTGTTCTTCAGATAATATAACAAATTTTAAAAAAACTGAATTTTCCATTCAAGATATCAACTCAAGCCAAAGGAACTTTGTGCAACACCTGGTCAACCTTTGTATGATCTGCTTCTTTTCAGAAACTTCGCCTCTGATTTTAAAGGCATGTTTGCCCACAGTATTTCATTAACACTTTCCTCTAAAAATTACAAGTTCAACACTGAAGGTCAAATGACAGTGAACTTGCAGTGCTTCCAAAGGCAGAGACAAAGGGCAACTGCTGAGGGCGGTGTTCTATAGCCCAGCCGTCCCAGAGTTTGCTTTAAAATTATGATCTTCACAGTGTTGGCCAACCCATATCATGGTCACTCCTTACGTCATTCCCTGGGGGAAAAACAGCCCTAGATTACCTAAACACTATGAACTTGGCTAAGACCAAATAAATATTTATTGACCACCTAAGCAGCTCTGTAACTAAGCCAATGCTGATAGGGGCAAAAAAGTTCCAGTTTTTCATGTCCTCCATGAAGATCTGAATTTTAGAAGGACAAACATTTATTAGGTAGGGAGTGGTGGAGAGGGAAGCCTACGTATTATGTGGACTAAATGTCTCAAACTTTTTCCCTCAAAAATATGAGGTTTTTGGGCATTACTTTAAATTCAGTACCCTTTTGTCTTGAGTCCTAGAGGCTGCCCTTCTAAGTAAGATGCTAATCTTAAAATAAATAAAATGCTTTCCAGGCCATTGCTAATTTTAACAACTTAGAATTGACTCACTACTGCCTCCCCGCTGAATGGCTATTTCAAGCAAAAGCCTCTTGAGAGGCAAACAGTGCCCAGATAAGTAGGCAGCCAGGTAAAGTTAGTGTCCAGGGAAGGGGAAGTCAGAAGAAAGAGTGGCTGGTATTCGCCCAGCTTCCTAACTTCATTTTATGACTGTTCAAGCATCCTACCTACCTTTTCCCTTCTCTCCCCCCACCACCCTTTCTTTTTTTTTCTTTCCTTCAAAAGAACTAGAAAAGTGGAACTGGGAAACCACATAGCAACAGCTTCATCTGGAATGAATTCCTTTAGAATATGCTCTCTTGGAAATCTGAAGCCTTCAGGGCTAGGCAGCACTGCCTGATAGTCAAGAGGCAGGGCAGGCAAGGTCAGCAGTGGGCATTGCATGAACCACTAAGCAAATGCACACCTGCTTATTTTACTCAGTTTTGCCCCTGAATACCCAGAAGGTCTAAATTTAGGAATGAGTCAGGGGAGGGAGGAGTTTATCACACTTTGCACTCAAGCATAAAGTAGTTTGGAATGTTCTATATGAACATATGTTGTCACTATTATTACTATTTAGAAGCTGAGTTGTGTGCTGAACAAATGTTTCATTTAAAACCAAAGCTGTAAGAGGAGATCTGTTCAAGAGTCACAATGTGGCTAATAGTGGGCAGTAAACTCAGCAGAGGGCACCTAAGGTGGTGCTGTTCTCTTACTGGAAATTAGTTTACTCTTGCTAAGGAAAATGACTTTATGCAACTTTTGTCCCCTTGAATTAAGTGTTCCTGGGTGTGCCTTGGTGGGACCATCTCCCCTTGCTTCTCTCCCTCACCTCTCTCTCACTTTCTTAAGTATGTTCCTTCATTGGACTGGACCAAATGAAGGTATCCTAGTTCATAAAAGAGCATATCCACTGAGGCGTGGAGTGGACTGGTTCTAAAGTTGGTTCCTGAACTGGGCATCCCCACGTACAAAACTTTTTTAAAGCTGCTGAGACCCCTTCATCTCAAGTGAGAATAACAGCACAATTCGAAGAGAGTAGTCAATGTCACTGAACTGTGCATGTAGAAATTTTTGAAATGGTGT
>NW_004443943.1:26174463-26236139 GCF_000243295.1 Trichechus manatus latirostris
TAGAGGGTTGATATGTTGTGGGGTTGTTAACCAATGTCATAAAACAACATGTGTACTTCTGTTTCATGAGAAACTATTGGTTCTGTAAGCCTTCACCTGAAGTACAATAAAAAATTAAAAAAATTAAAAAAAAAAAAAAGCTGCTGAGACCTTTGGGTAACAGACATCAACAGGACTGAGAGCTACTGATGGTTTCATCTACTTGTTGAATGTAATTTCCAGGGCATTGTTTAGAAATTTTTGTGCTATATAGTTTTTGTACATTACGTGAGAAGCAGTGTAGCTTAATTGTTATAAGCTTGGCCTCTGGATACTTCAGTTTCCTCATCTAAACCGTGGGGATAATAATAGTTCTACCTCATGGGTTGGAGTCCCTGGGTGATGCACACAGTTAACATGCTTGACTGCTAACTGAAAAAAGGTTGGAGATTCAAGTCCACCCAGAGGCATCTCGAAAGAAAGGCCTAGCTATCTACTTCTGAAAATCAACCATTGAAAACCCTATGGAACACAGTTTTACTCTGACACACATGAGGTCTCAGTGAGTCAGAATTGACCCCATGGCAACAGGTGATATCTCATGGGTTGCTGTGAAGTTTAAATTATTTATTACATATAAGACAATTTGAAATACTCAATAAGTGTTAGCTGTGATTATCATCGTCATCATCACAGATGTTTACAAACACTTGCCTTTGGGATTTATTTAGTTTGTTCATTGAATGATGGGAGGCATAGTAGAACAATACATAGGCTTTAAACCTGGAATCAAATTCCAGTTTTACCTCTAACTAGTTTTGAAACTGTTTCCTTTATGTGTCTGAGTTTTGGAATTGTTATCTGTAAATTGGGAAAAGAACTTTGCTTGTTGTTGATTACACACACAGTTAACACAGTTGTAGAAGTTATTTTTGTCATAGAGATTATACTTTAGTTCCTGGGTACCTGTAGGGTGCTGGTTAGGCTGTCTTTGAAGTCCATCTGCTCTGGCCTCTTGTGGGCATTTTGACCTAGGATAACTGATGAATGTTGTATAAGCTATCACCCAGCATTTTCTCTGAGCAGTCAGTCTGTATTGAAGTTAAATGGTTTAGGCACTGATGCAGCTGGGTGGTACCAGAGTTGTGATTTCATGTGTCCCCACTCACCTCGTTTTCTTTTGATCATGAGTCTTTGTTATCTAGTACTCTGAAATCTTTTTAAAATGGACAAGCAATCAGAGAACACAATTTTTAAAAGATCTTGAGCCCTCCAAGAAGTCTTTCTAGAGATCTGTAGGATCTCAAAGCAACTTAAAGGAATAAGACAACATATTTAATAGTCAATTAAAATGGAAATGTGTTCATAATAGCCCTTTGTACTTCTATGTTACCTTTTTCTGAAGAGTAGCAAGTGTTTTAGAGACACTGTTCTCTCTCCCAACATCCCCGGGTGGCTGTGGTCTCCAGTCAAAAAGAGACAAAGAAGGAAATGAATTGCCTTTGCAAAAAGCAGATGTAGACACTCCAAATGCCAGATCAGGAAGGCTACAGGCCTTAAAATCAGAAGAAAATCTCCTCTCCTTTCGCTGTGTCTCTCTTTTCCTCTAGAGCTTAGCTCCTCCCCCACTTCCCCCACTCCCGCCCTACCAAGTTGTGGTGACTTTTCGTTGGGTCACGGACTAAAATCCTAAGCTTGGTACAAGGTGAACGTAGATAACGAGATAACGAAGGAAACAAATTCAGTGTGTTTGCCAAGAACATGCTTTCTTTTAAACAACCCCTAAAGGAATAGTTCAAAACAATGTGATAAGTTACATTAAGTCCTGGGATAGTTAGCAAGGGTATAGAGGTGTATTTCTAACATTTCAACATTCAGCAGTAGGGGGCAACACTGCTCTTCTTTTGAGAAACATTGCGCTCTCTAGAGAAGGGGAAAAAGCAAAGAAAAGCTCCTGGCCACTGAGCGTGTTTGGAGGTGGGAGAGGGAGGAAGAGGGAGGGGACAGTCAGTTTCTGTTTACATTTATCTAATACGTAAAAAAAAAAAAAACTTTTTTTAAAAGTATTTTTCTTATTTTTTAGGTGATTATGTGGAAAGAACGTCGGAGCCTGTATTGTCTTGAATTGGTAGATCAGGTAATTGGCAAAAAACACAGAAGGTTTTAGGTCCCCTGCTCAGGATATGTGTTCTGTCTGACAAAGATAAACAGTAGCTTGACCCTAGGTAATCAGATAGGGTTATTGTATGAACAGGCGTAAGGCTCCTGCACTTTCTGTGTAGAAATCAATCTACCGAACTAGCAGGATGTGGCTTTAAAAAAAATGTGTGTAACTCATGGTGTCAGCCCTGGTAACTGCTTTCAAATTCTAATTCGCTGACTTTATTTTGGTGTCTGTGTTAGTTTTCCTTTCTGCCATACCTGGGTCAGATCAGATTTATCTCAAATTTGCCACATGTATTTTGACTTTAAAGAATGATGTCAGACATGGTGGGTAAGGAGTGCCTTCTGTTGGACTATCAGTTGACTGAACGGGTGTGTGTAAATAGCAGGGAAATTGAAGCCTTGTATGCTAGTCCTCATTCTATTGTAGTGTGACTTGAGGATCTATGCCTCAGTTTCCCTATCCAGTAAATAGCAAGAATAAAATAATCTGTTGCTTTGTACTAAAAGTTACTTGATGATCTTTGGCGGGCTGACAGAGAGGAAAGAATAATCCTGATTTTAGCAAATACATAACCATAGTATCCCTAGCACATTTGGATTCTGCTCTAATCCTGGAGACATTTTTGGCAGCAAAACTGCACTGCTGATTTAAGAAAATCCTGCCAGGACTAAAAGTTGGAAGATGTTGGGTCTAGTTCCTAAGTCTGCCATGTGAATTAGGGCAAATTACAAGATCTGAGCCTTTGTTTCCTCATCTGTTAAATGAAGATAATACCTTCCAGATTTATTTAAAGGGTCAATTTAGAAAATAATATATTAAACTGTTTTGAAAGCCATTTAAGTATCTGACAATTATTTTTAGCACTCTAGCCCAAATTTATCCCTTCTTTTTCTAAACTCCTGTAATACTTTATGTCTCCTTCTCTCATTTGGTAACAGTATATTGTCTGATGCTGTTAGTTAGTTTTCATGTGTATTTAACTTCTCTCAACTTGACATTTAGTTGGTTTCTTGAAAACTGAAACCATCAATTACACTTCTTTGTATCCTCATAGGAACGAAGTATTTGGTACATAATACGTTCTCAAATATTTGTTGATAGATAAAAAACATAAACTACAGTGCAGAATTAACTCTTAATGACTATCTTTCACATCCCTAATACCCAGTTTCCAAAGTTCTCCTTTAGTGCTTGGGCAAAACAGGAAAAAAAATATAGGACTTTCCCTGTGTGACTGGGGATGTGTTGTGTGGAACAACGTAATAAAAAGACTTCCACTCAGTTTTAAATTTATCCTCCCCTTGTGGAGGTTCTGCCTGATTCTCTCTCTAACTTGGAGATCAGCCATTTTCTATAATCCTGGGAATATATGTCCAAAAAAGTGAGGTACAAAAATCATTTACATCTAGCATATAATTAAATATTTGTGAGAAGGAAACTATCACATTTAAAATATAAACTCACTTGCCAATTATTTTATTTTCAGAATATCTGACTTCTGTTAATTACTAGAAATAAAGTATTATTTTAAATCATTGACACCACAGTAGCATTTTTATTTAGCTGGTATGTGTAAGAACTGGAGTATAGAGGAAAGCTGTCCCAGAAAAAGGCCCTGCATTGGCTATCATACATATGCTTCTGGAACTCTCTCAGGATGGCAGGACTGTGTTTAACTCTCAATGTGTACTTTCAGAAACAGTGCACGTTTTCAAGCATAGATCTTCATCTGTTGTCACTACTATCAATTATCATGTCAAATTCATTTGGGACAAAAAATTTGATTGTCTCCCTTGCAGCAAGCACAAAAATAAATTTAAAAACGAATTTAAGATTTAAATATTTTAAACTATAAACGAAATAGGAAAAAAACAGATTTTTGTAATATAGTATTAGGGTAGAATAGACTTTCATAATCATGATGCAATCCCAGAAGCCATAAAGAAAAAGATTGACTTTGTATGATGATAAAAACCCAAACCAAACTCGCTGCCATCGAGCTGATTCCAACTCATAGCGACTGTATAGGACAGGGTAGAACTGCCTCATAGGGTTTCCAGGTCGTGACTGGTGGATTTGAACTGCCAACCTTTTGGTTAGCTTAATCACTGCACCACCAGGGATCCTGTATGATGATAGACACTATAAATAAAGTAAAATACGATGAAAAACTATTTGCAAAATGTCTATTAGCCATATCTTTACATTCCCAGAGCTTCATTGTGTCGATAGAAAAATGAGTTAAGAATATAAAGAAGTCAATCAGGAAAGAATAAATACAAATGGCCAGTAAACATACCAAAAATCATCTTCATTATTAAATTGAAGCCACACTAGTTTATCAATTTTTACTCATAAGACTGACAAAATAGCGTTCTTGAGAGTGCAGAGAAAAGGACTTTGACATGCACTTTTGGTGAGAGTGTAAATCAGTAAAACCTTTTCTTAGAGTGCATTTTGATAATATCAGTCAAAATTACAATGTACTTACCGTTTGACCAAGCAATTTCTCCTCTAGGAATCTACCCTACAGAAAGGTAAACAAGTTTGCAAAGATAACTGTGTTGTTGTTGTGTGCCATCGAATCAATTCCAACTCATAGTGACCCTATATGACAGAGTAGAACTGCCCCATAGGGTTTCCAAAGAGCAGCTGGTGGATTTGAATTGCTGACCTTTTGGTTAGCAGCCTGAGCTCTTAATCACTATGCCACCAGGGCTCCTAGATAGGTATAGAGATATACAAATATGCATTGCAGCATTGCTGTAATAGAAAAATAGCAAACAATGACATACTTTCCAACACATGTATTATTTTTATAACCTAAAAAATCAAGTTTTTCCTGAAAAAATACCAGGTTTGAAGGAGATGTCACAAGAACATAAAATTAAGGTGGTCTCTAACAATGACAATTAAGCAGGTAGAGGAAACAATAAGACAATCCTGTAGAGCACTACACATGGGGTAATTTAAAACTACAGAAGGACGGGCCACAGTCTAGAGCTGATCTTAAAGTCGAGGGCACTACTGAAAAATTGCTTAACAAAACAGTGATTTTTAAAAACACAAATTCCAAAACGCTATATCCGCAGCACATAGAAGAGTGCCTATTATCTACTTATTGTTGGGTGCCATGAAGTCGATGTCCACTCAGTGATCCAATGTGACAGAGTAGAACTGCCCCCATAGAATTTTCTTGGTTGTAATCTTTACGGGAGTAGATCACCAGGTCTTTCTCCAGCAGAGCCACTGGGTGGGTTCGAACCACTAACCTTGAAGTTAGCGGCCGAGTGCTTAACCGTTGTGCCACCATGGCTCCTGCGTTATCTAATAGACACTCAATATATATTAGCTGAAGAAATGAATGAATGAGTTGATACCTCAGTCAAGGTTGTTATAAGAATTGATGCAAAACTGCCTAATGATTAGTGTTTGATACACAGCAAGCGTTCAGTAGATACTAGTTCACTACTTTCCTAGGGACCTGTTGGTGTTTAATACCTGCCTAACACATCACAGTATACAGTGCTTATTATATGCCAGGTACTAGTCTAAGTGCTTTACAAACACCAGCTCATTCAGATTGTATAACAACTGAAGTAGATGGTCTTATTATCCTACAGCCTGCACATATTAACCTTACATTTCTGAAGTCCGTTTTGGCAGCCAAAGTTTTCAAGAGAAAATGGCCCATTGAAAATTATACTTTTAATTTATTATTTTGTTAATTTATTATTGCTTCTAGCTCATTTATTTCAAGAAGATAAAAGCACAAGAATATCATTTTTTTTTTAAATCTAATTTCCATCATTAAGATATCAGCATTTTTATCTTTGTGATGAGGAAATGAAAGCAAAGCAATTGATCAATTTGCCAAAGATGGCATAGCTAGGCAATGGTGGGGAGGGGATATGAACCCAGACAGTCTGGCTCCAGGGTCTCCACTCTTAGCCACCATTCTATGTTGCCACTCCCATCTGATAAAAATTTGTTGAAGGAGAGAATGAATGAAGTCTTACAGTTTTTGAAACTATATTTTGCTTTTTTATACCAGGGAGCTCAGAACGCTTCACATAAAATCATTTCTGAAAATCATTCCCACAATTTCCCTTTGAGATAGAGAATATATATTTGTAATGTATTATTGGTTCATTAATTGTGTTTAAAATGAACATGGGAGGTCCTTGTTCCTATGATGAAGTCACTGTATTTTCTTTCTGACATCATGTTAACTTCCATGATAACTGTTCCTAGTTCTGAGCAGAGAAACATCCTGCTCTAGAATAATGGAAAAGGCATAAGGGCTTACAGAGAAGAATTCGTAGCAGTAATGTCAAAATAAGGAGCCCTGGTGGTGCAGTGGTTAAAGCTCTCTACTGGTAACCAAAAGGTAGGCGATTCAACCCACCAGCCACTTTGCACTTTGTGGGCGGGCGAAAGATGTGGCAGTCTGCTTCCCCAAAGATTTACAGCCTTGGAAACTCTATGGGGCAGTTCTACTCTATCCTATAGGGTCACTGTGTGTCAGAATAGACTTGGCAGTGGGTTTGTTTGTTTGTTTGTTTTTGTTTGTTTGTTTCATGTTAAAATAGGAGACCTGGTGACGCAGTAGTTAAGTGCTTGGCCGCTAACGGAAAGGTCGGCAGTTAGAACCGAGCAATGGCTCCAAGGAAGAAAAGACCTGGCGATCTGCTCCTGTAAAGATTACAGCCTAGGAAACCCTATGGGGCAGTTCTACCTTGTCCTATAGGGTCGCTATGAGTTGGAATCAACTCAACAGCAATGGGTTTTTTAATGGGTTAATGTCAAAATTATTTAAAAGGTTAAGGTGTTGTGTGTGTTTTAATCTTCTACGTGACTAAAGCAATGGGTCTTCAACTTTTCCAATCAGGAATCTTTCCTTGTGTCTAAGCTTTGTTGACCTCTTTAGAGCTGTTTTAGTTTCTGTTTTTGTTTTAAGCTTAGTTTAACTTAATCTCATAACTTACTATCAGTGTTTCTTTTTCTTCATGATTTATTCATTTATTCCATAAATATTTATTGTCCATCTACTATGTACCAGACTTTGCACTAAGTGCTAAGGATAAAGTAGTGAACAAAAAGATGATTTCGCTCTCCTCATGGATTCTGTAATCTAATGGGGAAGACAGATAATAAGAACATTGCACAAATAAAATTACAGTCATGGCTAAGTGTTATGTATATTCATTGTACATGAAAGCATATAATAGGGGGAATTAATCTAGTTGAGGCCAGTTTTATCCCCTCAGAACCTTCCCTCTAGCACTGATGTCATTCCACTTTTTAATTCTTAAGAAGCAGCACTTCTTAGATCCTACAGTCTGCATGTAATAATGTTAAATTTCTAAAGTCCATTTTGGAAGCCAATGTTTTCAAGAGAAAATGGCCTATTGAAAATAATACTTTTAATTTATCATTTAGTTATTTTGTTATTGCTTCTAGCTCATTTATTTCAAAAAGATAAAACACAAAAACATCATTTTTTAAAAACAAATCTAATTTCCATCATTAAGATACAAGTATTTTTATGTTTGTGATTCAGTTAAGAAATGTGAAGCAACTAAGAAATGTACTCTAAGCATAACATAGATCTTTATTAAGTTAAAGAAAGAAAGAAATGTCAAGAGAAGGGAGAACCCGAAACATTTATTTATGTGTTTGTTATTCTTATCCTACACAGGACAAGAATCCCTAAAGGGTAAGAGGAAAACTGATGACAGGCACTGCCCGAAGAGGACAGCACTGTCATTGATGGTGAGTGGACATCATCAAGAGACTTGCAGCATCTCCTTCAGGTGTGAGGGGCATGCGAGCCAGAGATGGGCTGCAGAATCTTCTCTGGACAGAGCCATTGAGCCAGGAGAGTGGACGATGGGCAGACTCAGGTCAGGTTCAGAGGTGGAGTTGCTGGTTCTCCAGGGAAGGATGGGGCTGTAACTGAGGCCATGGAAGGCAGCAGGGTGGACACCAAAGGCCCCATGGGCTCCCACCAGGATTCCCCAGGAGGGAAAGTTAGAGAGTCAGAGACAAGAAACGGGATTGGGGAAGCTCCAGGATTACAGATGGTTTGACAACGAACAGCTCCTGAATGCTTTTAATCCCATATTCAGGATGTGGCCCCTGCACAGAACATGAGATTCCAGGACAAAGGGCATTTTTATTTAGCTGACATAGAGAAAGGGCCTCTTTGCCTTCCACCCTCTCCCACCCTGTATTCCCTTCTGCTTTCACTCCATTCTTTGTTATACCGAGTGTCTGTCTTTTTGACGACACCCAGTTTCTCCTATTGAATTTGATTCTCCATTGTATTTAACTCAATACCATTTATCAAGCTGCTTACTACTCAACGTGTGGTCCCCGTACCAGCAGCATCGGCCCCACCTAAGTACTTGTTAGAAATATAAAATTTCAGGCCCTAATCCAAGACCTACTAAATAGGAATCTGCAATTTAAGAAGATTTCAGATTTTTCCTAAGCACATTAAAATCGAGAGGCGTCAATTTTTCACCCATAGGCTTCCTGGACTGTAAAATGAACAAGGTCACTCCTTGCCCATCTTGCTCATAGATTTGAACTAAAGATGCTCCGAGATAAAAAGGGAAATATAAAAGTACTATATGACTATTAAACATCAAGTTTATTTTTATCTGGACAATTTGATTTACTCAAGCTGCTTTCAGCGTAAACAATTAAAGAGAAGTAGCTATTTCACTGGCTCTTATTGTTTCCATAATAATTGATTGCACTATCTTAAACAGGCCTGGAGTTCCAGATCTTTTGTTTTTTGTTTTAATGTATAGATCAGTGGTTCTCAATCCTTGCTACACATAAGAATTTTCAGAAATGTGCTGAAAATCCAAAATCTGAACCCTGCTCCCACAATTCTGATTCAGTGGGTTTGGGGTGCAGCCTGGGCATATGTAATTTTTTTAAAGTTCCTTGGATGAGTCTAATGTATTGCTATGGTTGAGAACCATTGATAAACATGAATCAAGAGATGAGGAGTTAGACATATTGTATAATAAACAAATGTAGAAATGGTAATGAAACAAGTGACTTGAGTTTTGCCATTGACCCTGCAATTCTGTCCCCAGGAATCTAGCCTGCCAAAATATGTGTACAAAGATCTATGTGCACAGAGGCTCATTGCAGCTTTGCAATAGCAAACATATTGGAAGCAACTTTAATATCCGCTAATTAGTGAGTTATTACACAAGTAGGGCACATTTTTCATAATGCAATACCGTGCTAATGTTAAAATGAATGAGACAGACCAATATGTACTGCCCTGAAAATATCTCCAAGATATATATTGTTCAGTTAAAAAAAAAAGGCAAGTTACATAACAGTATGTGATATATGATCTCATTTATGCAAAAAGATAAGTATGTATATATACATGCATGTGTATGTAAATATTTAGAAAGATCACTGGAGGATACTCTACAAATTGTTGACCTCTGGGAATGGGAACAAGAGGGGAAGGGACATTTTGCTGTGTAAACTTCTGTATGTTTTACAAGAAGAATATATTCATGCACTACTTGTGTAACTTTTCAAAACACCCTATGTCAGAATAATAGACTATTTGAACTAAATTATTATTTTACTATTATAATCTTGAATGCATGATTTTATAGTAAATAGTATAGTGACTGGCAAAAATAAACCAAATCTATAATATCTACTTCAAACAAAAACCATTAGACACCTCTATCAACATGGCACCCAGGGCTTTTATTATTAAACCTGTCACTTCTCGATTCCTGGATTATGGAATCATGTTGCTCTGTCTTCTCTGGAAACCCTCCCTATCCAACATTATACTTGCTATTGACTCTGACAACCTCTCTGATTCCTTTGATGACTCATCCATTTGAGCAGACCTCACTTCTAGAAGGATCTTTACATTAGTACTTTGTAAATTCTCCTTCATCCCAGCTCTAGAAATCACTGGGGACAGAAGGCCACCTACAGCTCAGCCTTGCTGAGAGCCAGGTCTTCCCCATGTTAGGCCATTGAGAATAGCACATGATGTAGTTTGAGGGATCTGCATACTGTCTAGGGCAAAATTGTCAGTCTACTGTGATAGCTCTTCCTCTTTGAAATGGCAATTAAGCACTGGAAGTGTATAATGAGAGAAATTACTTATGAATCTATGCTCTCAGCCCCAGGCCACTTCTCTTTCTATAAGAGAAACTCAAGGATTTTACCCTAACAGCATTGGAACAAAGTCAGGGAGGAGGCAGGCCAAGCCAGCACAGAGGGAGGCTTCCAAGCCCATGGTGGGGCCCTGCTGACAGCTTGTTAGAAACTGTCCCTCTCCAGCTCCCCTTCTCATTTCTTCAAGTTACAAAGCCTGACAGACTTTAATGGGAAAACCAAGGCAGCTATGTCTCCTGCGGCAGCCAAGTCCCTGCTCATCTATCTCCATTTGACAGATAAGGAGAGTATATGTCAGCTACAAAACACTTCATTCACCTGAGCCAAGTGTTCCAGGACAGCCCCATCACCCTCAAGAGATACCACAGGAGGAACTCAGATCAAGGCACATCTGCCACAACTGAAATTTCTCTCAAGCAAAATCACTTCTAACAAAAAATTTCCAGAAGACCAAATGCCCATTCTAGCTGTCCTCAGAAAAGTGCATAACACCTAATAACATAATCAAAGTTAGAATTTTATTTACAAAAAATCTTTTCTGAGTTACATCTCCATCTGGTTTTGAGGGCTGGGTAACCTTTTAAGCTCTGAGAAGTCAGTTTGAGTTTTCATGCAGTGTCTGGCCCACCAACTTTGCCAGATTACCAGGAAGGGAAGTATATCAAAAACACCTCTTTACTCCAGACGGCAGTGACTGGGACACACTGATATCTCAAGGTCTCCTCCCCCGGATCTTCTGTCAGTGGTTCTCAGACTTTAACATACTCCAGAAAAATCTGTGAAGCTTGTATAAAATGCAGATCCCAATTCAGTAGGTCTGAAGTGGGGCCAAGTAATCTGCATTTTAACAAACTCTACAGGTGATTCTGGATGCAGGTGATCCTGGGGACCAACTTTGAGAAGCACTGCTATTACCTGGTGCTGCCTGAGGCAGCAGCTTGAGCAAAGGCTCCAAATGCAGCTTCTGGCAGCACCTCTTGGAGAGCTCGTCCCTCCCCCTTGACTACCAAACTCAGCAGCTGTT
Source organism: Trichechus manatus latirostris (assembly GCF_000243295.1). NCBI lineage: Eukaryota > Metazoa > Chordata > Mammalia > Sirenia > Trichechidae > Trichechus > Trichechus manatus. The sequence continues at coordinate 26,185,818 of NW_004443943.1, forward strand.
CCCATTACAGTTGGAGCTAGTTAGTCTCCAGGATTCTCCTGGAGGCTACAGCTCCAAGAGGCCATTCCCAGCAACAGAAGCATCTTCCAGAGACTGCTCAGTGCCAGTTTCTAAGAGCCCCTCTAGAGGTCAAGCTGAGTCCCTGCTGAGCCTGAATCTGCTGTATGGTTTTGTCATAGTAGTTGTTGAGTTTAACCAATCGCTTTTTGTTCAATCACGGGTTCTCAAACCAGGGCTTTGAACCGGTTCATTCTGGTTCATAGCCCTGCTGATAATTTGCATTTCTAACAAGTTCCCTGCTGAGAATTTGCATTTCCACTCCCAGATATACTGAATTAGAATCTACAGTTTAACAAGATCCCAGGTGATTCTTAAGTTTAACTTCTTGGAAACTTACTAGAAATGCAGATTTTCAGCAGGGGTTCAAACCGGAACTAAGGGGTTGGAAACCTTGTATCAAACCTTGAGATGCATCAGAATCACCTGGGGAGCTTGGTAAAAATCCATGGATCCAGCCCCCATCCCAGAACCACCTCTGGGATAGAGACTGGTGATCAGCAATTTAACAAACTTCAGATGATGCGGTTGTACACCAAAGTTTGAGAAAAGCAACCATCATAGAAACTACATTATTTTTAAGTCCAATCACTGTATTGCAAAAGCTGAAATCTAAAAATTGACACTGAACACAACTGGCTCTCCTCCCTTGCTTTCTTAATGTCCCAATAATTTTCCACCCAAATATTCAAATGCTTTGCTGGAGAGAATAGCTATTAGACTACCTGACTTACCAAGTAGAAATATGCTGTAGTTTTAAAAACATCTGTACACAAAAATCTAAACTTTTAAAACTGATTAGAGATTGTTTTTATCATTACAAAACATATAGTGATAGTATAATAAATAATATTTATTAGGCTTTTATTATGTGCCAGGTGCTGTTCTAAGCACTTTAGATGGAGTAACAGATGAGGAAACTGAGGCAGAGAAGTTAATTTATTTATCAAAGGTTGCACAGCTGGTGAGCAGTAGGGCCAAAACTTGGAGCAGAGCCCAATTCTTAACCACTATATCACCTCACTTATATTAATAGCAGTAGTAATTTATTCAACAAATGTCTGTTATAAGACCACTAAATTCGACTTGACGGCAACAGGTAAGAGCCAGGTATTGGGAATTATGCTGTAAATATTTAGTGCTGAGCAAAATAAATACGGTCCCTGACTTCATGGAGCTCACAATTTAGTTAGTGAGTGATCCAAAGGCATAAACAAGTCATTCTATGCAGTGAGTGGAGTGCTGTAAAGAGAAATCAAAATCGCTGGGTTAGGTGTTAGCACACCTAGCCTAGACCAGGAGGATCAAGGAAGGTTTTCAGAAAAAAGTGATGTCTAAGATGAGATCTATAGGATGAGTATGAATTAGCCAAGAGAAGAGAAGAAGAAAGGGGGCTCAAGCTAGATGCAAAGGCCCACCCAGAGTTAAGAGAAAACGTAACCTGGTGAGTCGAAACCCAAAAACTCGTTGCCGTCGAGTAGATTCTGACTCATAGCGACCCTATAGGACAGAGTAGAACTGCCCCATAGGGTCTCCAAGGTGGATTCAAACTGCCAACCTTTTGGTTAGCAGCCGTAGGACTTAACTACTGTGCCACCAGGACTCCAACCTGGTGAGTCAAAGAACTAAAAATTCAGTTTGATTGGAGCCAGAGGGAACAGGGAGAGGTGAGAGATGAGATTGGAAAGATTTTGAAGGATCATGTAAACCAAGTTAAAAGGTTTTAGCACATGGGCCATGGGGATCTATTAAAGGCAGATCGAGTGTAGCTGGGGAGAGAGATGTGGCTTGATATATACAGACTTGGATGTCATGGGCATGTGGATGGTAATTAAAGGCATGGGAAGAGAGCATTACCCGAGGAAGAGGAAGAGGGCCTCCAATGGCAGCTTAGGGATCACCAGCTTGTCAGGGATGGAAAGAGAAGGAAGAGTCCCCAAAGGAGACTTGGAAGACTCAGGAGGAAAACCAGGAGAGGTGACATAATTTGTCCAAGATCGCACAGCTGGAATTCAAAGTACCTCTATTATTCCAAAGCCATGCTCTTAACTTCAACACCTCTTAAATACTATTTCCCCTTAGTGCATAAAACACAGTTGATACAAAATTTTTATTTAAACATATTTTTCCAGAAGTTCATTTATGCAACAAAAAATTCATCAGGGAATTTGTGCAGCGTGTCTTGAGTTGCATTAAGGAAACTAACTCATGAAATATGCTTCTAGCTGCCTTGTCTCTCTCCTCGTGTGCCCTGCGGTTATCACTGGTTTGGGTATGTTTTTGTTCTACCAAAGAGCGCCCCCTAGGGGATAGCCATGTAGAGTCCATTGGCAAATACTTAGGATTTCTTTTCAGAAGTCCTCCAATAAAGCACAGGGACACCTATGCAAATCCAAGAACCACCCTGGGTATCTGTTATTCTCTCAGGAGCAGACAGAACATTGGTAGTGATCTTGTTCCCTGCAACAACATGTGTGTCTTCTCCAAAAGACAGATTAATGAAAACTCTAGCTGCTTTTATTAACTGTTTATCGTTTTATTAAAGCAATAAATGCTCATTGTAAAAATTTAGTATAATTAAGTGCAGGATAAATAACAGTTCAGAAGTATATAAAGTAAAAACAAGTTATTAAATTCCCTTGCCTATCTGTCTCTTCCACCCTACTGCCTAGAAGCCTATTCCCAGAGGTATCCATTGTTAACAATTTGGTATATATCCTTACGGGCATTTTCTACACATACAAAATATATAAATATAGTTTGTAAATGAAAGGGACCATATCTGTATGGTTCTGAGACTTGCTTCTTTTACTTAAACTATGTAGTGGCCATCTTTTTATCTCAGCGTATATGGCTTTACCTACTTTAATACCGCATACCAGTCCATGGCATGAAGGTGCCATTATTTATTTAGTTAGTCCTCTACTGGTGGCCATTTGGATTGTTTCTGGTTTTTCTAGGCCCACCTTTATTCTACAGGATTTAAAGGGTCCAAAAGATTGTTGTTTGGGCTAGATTTTGAACTGAGAATTTTTGTGAATTTGCCATTGTTTGTCATTACCTTTCCTCCCTTTTTGAGCTTGTTGGATGTTTTCCGCCTGTTGTTCCCCCTAATCTTGCTACCACTCAGTTTAAGGCATGTTTGTTGTTTTAAAGATCTCCTTACAGAGTCTAGGCCTCTTTGGAGGATGTAAGTTCAGCAAATAAACAAACTATTGTCCTAACTTGACATTCTTATTCCAGAGGATTTTGGAGGCACTGGAAGAAGTTCTCTTGTTATTTGGGAATCAACTTAAAAACCTCAAGTCATGTTTGAACCGTGCTTTTCATTTCCCTTCAAAGAGCATCCTAGAGAGAGATTGAATATATTTAAGCTGAAGGCGTATCCTATGACCTCAAAGAGCTTACAGTCTCCAGTTGGAGAGGCAAAATTAGCATTAGGAAAACAATTAGAGAGCATTGAAGTGCTAAATTATGGGGTACAGGCCCCTGGACAACAGGAGTTCAGGGAAAAGAGAGCCCAGAGTTCTCTGCCTCCAAGGGGAAAGTGGAACTTGAGCTGGTTTAGGAGGCATGGGAGGTAATATTCTGGGAAGTCTAGGCAGAAGGTGAAGGCTTTTCAAGTACCTGGTAACTTTTCATACCCTCATGTTATTATCTTAACTTTTTTTTGGGGGGGGGGTTTTGTTTAGGGTCTGCCTTCCCCTGTAAGAATATAAATTCAATGAAGGAAGAATTCTGTCTTGTTCACTATTGAATATCCAGTTCCCGAAACAGTGCCTGGCATGTAGTGGATGTTCAATGGATATATGAATGAATAAATGAAGGAATGACAATGAGGTGTGTGAAGAGCAGTTAGAAGACTGGCTATTTGGAAAGGAGTGTCTCCTGGGGGAATAGGGGACTCTCCAACAGACCAGCAGAGGGCCAGCCAAGTTGGCCTGTGTGAGATTCAAAACACAAGGGCAGGGGGAATCAGCCGAACAAGGTTTGGGAACCGTTCATGATTGCCAAGGTGAATCCTGTATAGTTTGCAGTAGAGAACTTGAATCTGAAATTAACTTAAAACACAAACAAAACAAAATTGTTGTGCCCAGTCTACTAGTCTCGTGTGTGATTGATCAGCCAACACTCATACTTTTTTTTTTTTTTAATAATGGTTTGTTTGGTGCTCTTCTTCCTTCATGAAAGACATAGTAAAAAGATAAACTCTCAAAATGTGATCAAAATGGGACAGGAAAGCTGGTAATAGGGAACCCAAGGTCGAGAAGGGAGAGTGTTGACATGTCATGGAGTTGTTAACCAATGTCGTAAAACAATATGTGTACTAACTCTTTAATGAGAAACTACTTGTTCTGTAAACCTTCATCTAAAGTACAATAAAACATTTTTTTAAATAAAAGATGATTACTGTCAAAAAAAGATGTTTTTGATACATTACTCTGTGCTAAGGGATACTGTAAGGAGAGGAAGACAAATCCCTATGGTCTTAGATTCTACAGTCTGGAGGGAGAGAGATTTAAAAAAAAAAAGCGATCAAAATACTTTTATTAATGCCTGTTAGGATTGTATTCACTACTTAAGTAGATCAGTTCATTACTGTGTCATATTGAACCAGATGTTATATTTTTTTTTAAATAGAAACTGTTGTTTTGTAGATCTTTCCATCCTATACTTGTGCAATTGATTATTGGACTTGAATGCAGTGCTTCATATTTTTCTGGCATATCCTACCTTATTGATTTTAGACCATCTTTCAGCTTATGGAATTCATTTTAAACCTTGATCCTATCATCAATCACAGTAGTTATTCCTCTTAGCTTGATGTCATCCATAAATATCATCTACAGATCCCCCAGGGAGTTGGATGCCCAGAGATAATTTGCAGGGTTCTAGGATGTAAGGAGAAGCCCTGGTGGCACAGTGGTTAAGTGCTTGTCTGCTAACCAAAAGGTCGGCAGGTTGAACCCACTAGCTGCTCTTCCATAAAGATTTACGGCCTTGGAAACCCTATGGGGCAGGTCTGCTCTGTCCTACAGTGTTGCAATGAGTCGGAATTGACTGGACCACAGTGGGTTTAGTTTGGTTTAGGGTGTAAGGCGTGTTTACCCACTGACACAATGCCAGGCACATATTTTAAAAAAAAAAGACCATTGGCACAAGGGCATGGATATGCGGAGCAAAACTTGAGGGTGGAGTAGGGAAAGGAGTGACTGTTGGAATTCCAGGTTCAGGCAGGCCAGTGCGAATCTCCAATTTAAACAACCCAGGAAGGTTTCTTGTAGGAAGCAGCATTTTAGAAATGAAAGGATAAAACAATTCCTTGACAAATTTTGAAGCAGCCTACTGCTGTGTGCCACAGAATCAATTTAGACTCATAGTGACCCTACAGGACAGAGTACAACTGCCCCATAGGGTTTCCAAGACTATAATGTTTGTGGAAGTGGGCCCTGGTGATGCAGTGGTTAAGCGCTGGGCTGCTAACCCAAAGGCTGGCGGTTTGAATCCACCAGCCTCAACGGCAACGGGTTTGGTTTTGGTTTTTTGGTTAATCTTAATGGAAGCAGACTGCCACAACTTTCTCCCATGGAGCTGCTGGCTGGTGGGTTCAAACCATTGGCCTTTTGGTTAGCAGCTGAGTGCTTAACCACTGTGCCTCCAGGGCTGCTTTTGAGGCAGGCAGGGAGGGGGAAATGACATGTTGTTCAGTTAACTAGCAAGACTGGGGATGGGAAAAGGATAACCAGCCAATTTAGACGTGAACCTCTCCTCCCCACAGGCAGATACAACATTCAGTTAGAATAGAATCACCGGCTACTTTGAATATCCTCAAGCTGTCAGGAGTAAAACCCACTTTGGTGTTTTAATATATTTCTCCCCTTCTAGCCACTCCCCAGTTCTTTCACTTCAAGTCAGCATCATTGTGTCTCCTTTGTACCTTTCCTCTCACCATGCTCTGTTGTAAAATCAATTACAATTCGCTTACATCTCCAGTTATGGGTACATTTTCCATCTGCTCCAAACATGCGCGCCCTTCGCCCTTGGACTGCACCATCCCCGGCTCCTCCCGCCTCCCCCCACCACCCCTTCTCCCCCATTAACTTTATCTTCCTAAGCAGCTCAGGAACACAGATGTTTTCACCCTGTCGCTCCAGCACCAGGGCATTTTCCCAGTGTTTCTCTGCATGTATGCTCCAGGCACTGTCTCTCTGGGGAGGGAGAGAGTAAATGTTTTCATTCCAAACCCTCAGGGTCAGGTCTTGTTTGTCTAAACTGTGTTTGTTGCTGTAATTATCAGATTAGCTGATCTTTGGCAGCAAGTTGGGGGGTAGGGGCGGGGAGAGTATTAACCCTTTCTAGCCACCCCTCACCCCTGCGGCAAGGAGGACTGTTGCTGTGCTTTGTCAGGGGAATAGCTTTGGGAGGAGCTCTTTTTACCTGGACGATTTGGCTAGAATTCTTTTCACCAACCCTAACAGGCCTTAGTAGTGGTCTGCTCTGAGTAAACCCAACCATCCAGTGTGAGCCACTGCTGGGATGCAAAAAGCATTTAGCAGAGATGAAGGGTTGAAAGGGCATCTCTGCAGTGATCTGCTGGGGAAAAAGAAATGGAGCTTAAAGAGGATCTGGATAAGTAACTCAACAAAGGGTATTGGTGTCTCTCTGGCCAAATAAGGAGGCCAGGAATATGTACTGGCTGTCCTCAGCTTGTCCACCCAGCACCCCCTTTCATCCCACCCCACTTGGCATAAGTACAGTGAGTCTACCAGGCCTCTCTTTGGGGATTTTCTGTTGTTCCCAAGAATATTAAGATCATTTTTCATCACTGCTGTTTTCACAAAACCAACAGCCTCTTCTTGTGAAGACATTCCTAAGTCTTTGTCATCAGACTCAAATGACTGGTCATTTCAAGATTTTTCTCATCTCTCCTCCTATCCACAGCACCTTTGAGCTTCTGTCTAGTCTCCAAAGATAAAATACAGAGATTTCTGTCTCCTCCTCTCAACTCCAAGATTAACAATTATATAACTCCTTTAAATGATCTCTTTTACAAATAAATGTGTTTCATCTCCTCAAATGGATTGAAGGCTCTTTGAGGGCAAGAATCATCCTTGAGCCCCACACATTGGTTCCTTGGCTTTATTGTTGTTAGGAAGACAGAAGAATTGGCGCATTCAAACGGTAGGTTGGCGAAGAATATTGAAATACATAAATAGATGGTGCTTAATAGAATATTGTTGTTGATAGCATTTTTCTAACCTTCTTTTTATACTTTTCAGCTCTGTTCCTTGGTTCTCCAGTTCATACTCATCAACTCAATTCCTCATCTTCATTCCAAACACACACATACACGGTACAAACTTAGTTCATGTGTTTTATCTTATTTAAAACACTATGGCTTGTGAGATAAGTGCTATCACATGTAAGGAAGCAGAGACTCAGAGAATTAAGTCACATACACAAAATCCCACAAACTTGTAGATGGTAGAAAGAAGACTGAGCCCCACATGCATGTGACTCTAAAACCCATACAAATCCCATCTTTCCAGTTACTAAAATGGAGAAAAATTCAGAGAAAAAACACCTTTACCCAATACCTAACTAAAAATCAATCCTTCTCCAGTATTTTTTTCCCAACAAATATAACTATAAAAATTTTCTGTATTCAATAAAAAAGAAAGCTCAAACCCAATAAACAAATTCTGTACAATACTGTATATAATAAAAATAGTTTTGATATAGCCTTAGTGTTTGTTATAAATTTAGATTGACTCATGTGTCTGTACCCATGCTGTTTATAAAGCTATCACTGTTTGAAGGCAAATATAATTTTTAAAATATTCTATATAGCTCACACACTGATTCACCAAACCTATAATGAAAAGTAGCTGCTAACTCAGAGTATCCCTGTGTTCTGAAAAGACGAAAGTCTTTCCTCTCTAATGATGTTGCACACCTGATTCCAAAGACGGATAGAGCATAGCGGTTCTGGAAAAGAAATATTCAGAACCAGAATAGGGCAGGGAGTTTCCATATTGTGCTCCTGAGCCATCTCAGAAGCAGAACTCAGGTGGATTTCCATAGCAGCAAACAGCAAAGGAGCCAGATCCCTTCTATCCTGCCAGAGAGGTGTTCTGTTCAATATGCAGCCACTTAAAACATTATCCATGTTCCTGTTCTACTCAGGGTTACCCTTTTCCTGACATCTGCCTTCCTACTGCTTATTACTTCCTTCACCACAAGCCACACAGGAGAAAGACACCACAGAAAGAAAAGGTCAACTGAAACATGTTTGTCAGTTGTTTTGATAAGAGAGTGCATAGCAGTTCAAATAACTGTCTTGTTCCCCATCCAGAAATCCCACCCTAACTTGAAGAGAAATTCACTTGGCTACATAGGAAACGGAAGGAGAGATGATATGTCTGAAAGGGATTTCAAAGACGGGTTTATATTAAAAGATAAAAAAGTAGGAAAAAATAGAAAGATGATTTCAGTACCTTGTTACAGAGGATTGTCCATATGTAGAACAAAATGAGTTAGATTCTTCCCCCCGCCTCCCCATGGGTAATATTGTTTATTTTATAAGCCTATCTATTATTTGGCTGAAAGGTGACCTACAGAAATACCTTCAATTCCAAGTTTAAAAGGTATCTTAGGGTGACAGTCTCAGAGGTTCCTTCAGTCCCTATCAGTCCAATAGGTGTACATTTTTCTCCCATTCTATCCTGGAACCTTCTATTATGTCCCTTGTCAGAACGATCGGTAGTGGTAGCCAGACACCATCTAGTTCTTCTGGGCTCAGGTTAGAAGCGGTTGTGGTTCATGTGGGCTATTAGTCCCATGGACTAGTTTCTTTTTTGAGCCTTTGATTTTCTTCATTCTCTTTTGCTCTATATAAGTAGAGACCAATAGTTGTATTTAGATGGTGCTGGCAAGCTTTTAAGACTCCAGTCGCTGCTCACCAAACTTGGATGTAGAATGCTGTCTTTGTGAGCTATGTTATGCCAATTGACTAAGTTGTCTTCTGAGACTATGGTCCCAAGCCCTTTGACGCAGTAAACCAATCCTTTGAGTTGCTTAGATATGTCTAGGAAGCCTCCGTAACTGTGCCCCTATGTGGTTTGTTCTATATGTGGATATGTGTGCAGCACATACCAATGTGTGTATCCATATGCCTACAGATACACCTATACCTGCACACGCATTTACTCAGATATGCCTTCCTATACACATACATGCATCCATATCTACCTACGTAACCACACACATATTTTTTTTTTTTGGTGGTGGTTTTTACTATTGTTGCAAAATTGTATGTTATGTTGTTGTTGTTAGGTACCCTCAAGTCAGTTCTGATTCATAGCAACCCTATGTACAACAGAATGAAACACTGCCCGGTCCTGCACCGTCGTCATAATTGTTATGCTTGAGGCCATTGTTGCAGCCACTGTGTCAATCCATCACTTTGAGGGTCTTCCTCTTTTTTGCTGACCCTCTACTTTACCAAGCATAATGTCCTTCTCCAGGGACTGGTCCCTCCTGATAACGTGTCCAAAGTATGTGAGACAAAGTTCTTGCCATCCTTGCTTCCAAGGAGCATTCTGGCTGTACTTCTTCCAAGACAGACTTGTTCATTCTTCTAGCAGTCCATGGTATATCCAGTATTCATTTACCAAAACTGTCCTTTTTTCTCATGTACTTCTTAGTGTCTTTATTTACCTTGGTCAAGTTGTGCCAACTTCTGTACTTCTTAGTGTCTTTATTTACCTTGGTCAAGTTGTGCCAACTTCACCCATATTTGGGATTGCCTTTCCCATCACCAAAAGTAGCAAGTGTCTACTATCTAGAAAGTTATTCCCTTTCCCTCTCCCTCATCCCTAGTAACCATTAAAGAACTTTGCTTTCTATGTTTATATCTATTCTTGACTTTTTATAATAGCAGGACCATACAATATTTGTCTTTTTGAGATTGACTTATTTCACTCAGCGTAATGTCCTCCAGATTCATCCATGTTACAAGATGTTTCACGAACTCCTCATTATTCTTTATAGTTGCATACTATTCCATTGTATATATGTGCCACAATTTGTTTATCCATTCATTCACTGATGGGCACTAAGGTTGTTTCCATCTTTTTTCTATTGTGAATAATGCTGCAGTGAACATAGGTGCACATATGTCTATTTGTGTCACTGCTCTTATATCTCTAGGATATATACCTAGGAGTGGGATTGCTGGATCATAAGGTATTTCTATTTCTAGCTTTTTGAGGAAGTGCCATACTGTCTTCCATAGTGGTTGTGCCGTTTTACAATCCCACCAGCAATGTATAAGAGTTCCAGCCTCCCCACAACCTCACCAGCATTTGTTGTTTTCTGTTTTTTTTTTTTTTTTAATAATTGTCATATTTGTAGGGGTGAGATGGTATCTCATTGTAGTTTTGGTGTGATGAATCAGATTCTTATAAAAAAAGAAGCTCGGTTTCCTAAAATGCCTTACTTGATCCTGGTTATGAGTAGTAAACTTGTTCTTGTGAAGGTGTTTGATGCGTAAAGATGTTATCTGGCTTAGAGACCAAGAGATCTGACTTTGCCACTAATAGCTGTGTGATTTCATCGGGGCACATATCCTCTCTGGGACTTACCTGGAAAGTTGAGAATTGGACTAAATGACGTCTAGTTTCTTTCTTTTTTTTTTTTTTTTTTTTTTTTTTGCAGATATGCTATCATATTCTTGGACCCTGTAGGGAAACAAATAGGGAAAGTTGTTTAGAGAAATAACATTTTTCCTGATTTAATGTATGTAAAATGCTTAGAATAATGCCTGGCACATAGCAAATGCTGTAGAAGAGGTTAGCTGTTATTATCAAGGACATGATGATGATGACTTCATGAGCTGCAGCCACATTTTTATCTCCACATCTGTAAATTAATGAAAACCAAATAATCCAATATTCTGATAACTTTAAAGACCTTTCACTTGCACAAGCCTTGATGTTGTTGTTACTGTTAGATGCCGTCAAGTTGGTTCTGACTCATAGCAACCCTGTGTACAACAGAATGAAATACTGCCCAGTCCTGTGCCATCCTCACAATCACTGTTATGCTTGAGCCCATCGTTGCAGCCACTGTGTCAGTCCATCTTGTTGAGGGTCTTCCTCTTTTTTGCTGACCCTCTACTCTTCCAAGCATAAAGTCCTTCTCCAGGGACTGGTCCCTCCTGATAACATGTCCAAAGTATGTGAGATGAAGTCTCACCATCCTTGCTTCTAATGAGCATTCTGGTTGTACTTCTCCCAAGACAGACTTGTTCCTTCTTCTGGCAGTCCATGGTATATTCATTATTCTTCGCCAACACCATAATTCAAAGGCATGGATTCTTCTTTGGTCTTTCTTATTCATTATCCAGCTTTCACATGCATATGACCCAATTGAAAACACCATGGCTTGGGTCAGGCCCACCTTAGTCCTTAAAGTGACATCTTTGCTTTTTAACACTTTAAAGAGGTCCTTTGCAGCAGATTTTCCCAATGCAATGCGTTGTTTGATTTCTTGACTGCTGCCTCCATGGGCGTTGATTGTGGATCCAAATCAAATGAAATGAAACAAATGAGGATTTTTGTTTTCTTTATGTTGAGATATAATCCCTACTGAAGACTGTAGTCTTTGATCTTCATCAGTAAATGCTTCAAGTCCTCTTCACTTTCAGCAAGCAAGGTTGTGTCATCTACATATTGCAGGTTGTTAATAAGTCTTCCTCCAATCCTGATGCCTTGATGTGGGGACAGGGGGTGATAACCTATGGCCATTGAAAATAAGAATAACTTTTATTCGTAGAAAGATTGTTTGCTAAGCAAACAACCCACTGTGGCCAAACAGAGATGTTTTCTTTTAAAATTCAGCTTTATCATTTAGTCATGGAATGGGTTGAGCTGCCTTGGGAAGTAGTGAGTTTCTCTACCTTGGATTCAGTCTTCAGATGGCTAGATGGACTGCATGACTTTGAGGAGCTTCTCCCCAAAGTTTCTATGATTCCAAAGCAAAACCTTCCCAGAATTATAGTATCCTGATGCCTATAGGCAAATACAGTAGCAAAGGCTGTGCTTCAGCCAAAACACCAGTCCTGTAAGAGCATAATATCGGCCTGGCATCATAACAATGACCTAATATCATGGCATAATATCAGCCTGGAATGTCTTACTCCTTTAATGGTGAAGCTGTGCCTTCTAAGCCTTTACTTGAAAGGTGATTCATGAAGTTCATTATGAGCAATGCCCTAATTCATTCTCTCTTTTTAATTCTGAGACCTAAGGATTGAAAGCTGTAAGGGAATAACAGAGCCACACAATACAGGAAGGGCTGGAAACCAGAACCCTGGTTCGAAGCCAGGGCTGAACCTGTTGCCTTTCCTCGGTATGAAGAGATGGAGTTATCTTAGACTGAATACATCAACCTGAATATGAGTAGAAACTCATATTCAAAGTTAAATCAAAATGAATGGCAAGTAAGACATAAAAGGAAATAAATAATCAAGAAGAATAGAAGGACAAAGGAGACAGAGTTGGAGAGGCAGAGGGAGAGAAAATAGAGAAAGGAGGGGAATTTTTTTTAAGTTTATACTCTGAGTGCAAGAGAGATGTAGGGAGACTTAACATTTAAAAAGGAAAGAGAATGTGAAAAAAGGAAGACTTGAACACATGTCAAGTACTAAGAAAGCTAAATGGAAGAGAGTAATTAGGTTAAACAAAAAGAATTATAATTTAACCAATTTATCTGATGAAAATATCCACAAGAGATGATAGCTGCCTCTTTGAGAAAGAACTTTTTAGCCAGAAACCTCTGCATCTGGAGAAGAGTTCTCTTGTCTACTCCCCAGTGGTCTCAGCCTATCCAGTCTTAAAAGAGAATAGTTGATAACATTGTAATTAGAAGCAAAACTTCTGTTGAACCACCTTAGAGCCCTTTTCACCTGCCTTTTCTTGAAGGACTCCCTTCTTTCCTCCCTTCACTTGTCTCCATTCCCTTCTTGTCATCACTGTTATCACTCTTAATGTTACTGTGGGGTGGTAGGTCTAGATGACCTTCATGGTCCCTTCCCAGCCGTCAAGTCAACAGTTCTCTACTTCTGCTTTTGTATTTTTTTTCTTTCTTTCTTTCTATGCTGTCTTCTTTATTGGTGTCTGAGGTGTAGGGAATAGTGTAAGTGTATAGGATGAGAGCAGGAACAACTCACATGACAGCTTAACTGTAATGCTGTGGCTCAGCTCTTTCTGTGCGAGTGGAAAAAAACCTGAAAGGATTGTTCCAGGTCCACAGAGAGGTTGCTTGGTATTAGGTATTAGTCACCACTGGAAGCAGAGGCCACATTTCAAAATAGCTGAGTATTATTCTATTAACAACAATAACAATGATGAACTAAATAATTTAATGAGCACTTAAAGCATAGAATCTACCTCTGAGGGGCTCACAAACCAAAAAGTGGCAGCTCTGGGTCCCTACACATTCAATAATAATCATAGCTGCCTAATGTTGAGCACCTTCTGGGTGCTGGGTACAATGCTAAGCATGTGATATTCATTAAGTAATTTAATCCTCATAAAGTCCCAATGAGGCAGATACTGTTGTTTTCATCCCCACTTTACAGATGAGTAAGTGCAAGTCTAGAGATTAAATAAATTACCAAGGTTACTCAGTTTGTAACTGACAGACTGTGATTCAAATTTGCTTAGAAGCACCTTATTACATTGCCTTCATTAGTCCCCTTTCTGCCTCATCCAGCATCCATTTAATAAGTCAAGATCCACTGCAAGAGGAGTGAGGTCCCCAAATTCATCACACTTCCATTTCAATACTAATCTCAAGGATTCATGCTTGGGAGCCGCTCCTATGAGCCATTTCTCACCATGTCACCTATGATCCAACCTGCTTTAGCCTGTCTGTTCTCTTACCTGTCTGAACCTGCAGATGCCCATACTGAGGGATTCTTAGCCCTGGGATCCTCCCTTTTTTCCCCCTTTCCACCAATCTGTCCACAACCCTAACCGCATCATGCCTTCCCAGCAATGGTGGTATTACTCCCAACTAACCATGGATGGCCCTGTCCTTTGGAATTCCTACCTGTGTTGCTTGTCCCCTTCTTAAATCAAACGAATGACTGAGTCGAGCAGCATAAAATAAACCTCCTTCAAGGCAAGAAGTCCTCCTCTCTAGAATCTGTTGTCCAAGCCCAGGCATAGTGTCTTCTTTTCAGCTTATACTTTCTACCCATAGTAATAGTTTAATAAAAACATTCATTTGGACTCTACAATAATTTGGAATTTAAAATCACTAGTTTTAGACTCAACTGATAGTTGGCTTAAGGAAAGATTTTTTATTCAGAGATTATACAATGCAACAGTTAAGCGTTCAGCTGCTAACCAGAAGGTTGAAGGTTCAAACCCACCCAGCAGCTCCGTGGGAGAAAGACCTGGCAAATCTGCTTCCATAAAGATTACAGCCTAGAAAACCTTATGGGGAAGTTCTACTCTGTCACATGGGGTTGCTATGAGTCCGAATCAACTCAATGGCACCCAACAACAACAACAGCATTCATGTAATCAGGATTTGGGGATAGAAGAAAACAAGTATTTTCACACAGCAACTAATATGGTTATTACAAATCCTATTATCAATTTTTACTTTCTCTAACAATACTTTGTTACCCAGTTTGAAAATTACAATTATCTGAACATAATAAAATAATATTAAAAATTCAAATTCAGATTTTTATTTTTTTAAACCAACCCCCCCTACCCTGCCTTCCCTACTCCCTCTAGATACCCAAAATAGTGCAATTTGTATGTATGAGACCAGGTACCTGGTGAATACTCAGTAAATATGAACTGTCTAAATACATTAATTTCTTAGCCCTCTGGTATAAGTGCTTTTACTGTCTCTAAAATTTAAATCATTTCCTCTTCTTTACTAACACAGGCATTTATGCATTCAATTCAAACAGGTATTTACTCAGGGCTGTCATGGCATCTGTAAAAGTATTGTGTGGTAATGGTGCAAGACATTGTGAGAACAAGTGCTCAGATGAGGGACATGGAATGAGAAATGGAAAGAACATGGGCCTTGACCTCAGCAGACGTGGGCTCAAAAGCTGCCTGTAAAATTGGAGTATTGACACCTAGGTCATAGGGTTGTTGATAACGGTGAACATTTTGGGGCACTGTCAATGTGCCAGGCACCTTGCTGAGTGCTTTGTACACGTGTATCTTCAATCCTCTCCGCTGCCCTTCATAGGAGGGAAGTGGGACTTGGAAGGGCTGACTGTTTTTCCCAGCCTGAGGTCTCACAGTCAGTGCAGGGCAGAGCTAGAATGTGAACATACTGCCCCTTATGATACCTTGTTGATGGGAGTGACCCTGAGGATCAAGCACACTAAGTTCTCCCTATGTTAGTGTCTCTCTACCCCTCAGCAGGAGAGAAAGGGCACTAGGTTCCAGGCGTGGAAGTCGGTCATGTTACTTTAACCCTGGAGAAGCATGAAGGTTACCTTCTCCCAGGCAATGGCCCATTCAGCCCCTCAGATCTATTGTTGGCCCAGGAAGATGAATGAATCAGATTCTGCTCCCCCATGAGGGGATTTGGGAGTGCAGGCAGGGAATAAAACTGAAGCCAGAGAACCCTTAGCCACTCTGGAAGGACTGCAGTTACATTATGAAGGGGATCCTCCCTCTGTCAGCACATCTGTGCTGATGCTTTTGTCTTTTCTGGTTGCAGTTTGGTTTGGTTTTATCTAACTTGGTAGTAAATGTTCCTTTTGAAAAGTGCCATCATTGTTTCTTTCTGCTGAACAAAGGGGAGGAAGGGGGATTTGTCCCCACCCACACTGGCTCAAGAAGAGGACTGAAGTGTCCTTTGGGATAGGTGTGGTAAAGACAGCTGGAGAACTGGGGAACCCAGAAGAACTGGGCAGATGGGTAGGGGAGAATGTGGGAGGTGAGTCAGAGAAGCTGTGATGGCTCATCTCTTACCTAGGGGTTGCCACCACCAGCTCTTCCCAGCAGCTCTTTCATTTCCCTCAAAAGGCAGTCAGTACCGGAAGAGGTCAGAGATGGGGAGTATCCTAATGCCTTGGAGTAGAAGGAAAAGACTGTGGAGGCAGTATAGTAGAAAAAGAAAGACACAAAGCTTTGGAGTCCAGGAGACCTGACTCTGGAACTTACCAGCTGTGAGATTTGAACAAGTTACTTAATATCTCTGAGTGTTCCCATGTACTGTATAATGGTGATGCTATACTGACCTCATGGAGCCCTGGTGGCACAGTGGTTAAGAGCTCGGCTGCTAACCAAAAGGTCAGCAGTTTGAATCCACCAGCCGATCCTTGGAAACCCTATGGGGCAGTTTTACTCTGTCCTATAGGGTCGCTTTGAGTCTGAATTGACTTGACAGCAGTGGGTTTGGTTTTTTGTTATACTAACCTCACAAGGAAGCTGTGGCAACCCACTGAAACCATGCTCAAAAAGGGACTGGTGAGGGCCCGGAGGAAGATGCAAGACTCAGACTGCAGGTCCAACAAGTAGTAGAATCTGGCTTTTTCTGCACCCTACCCAAAACTTGGCTGAGTTTTTCTGACCCTCCCAAGAGAATGTATGATGATAGCAACTCTAATAGCCACTAAAGTTGACTAAAGTTAGTCCATTTTGGGAAAAGAAAAAGAGGCTGCAAAAGAATTCCATGATAATTCTTCCCTGATAATGGAGGGTAAAAATGGAAAGGAAAATTTTAGAAGAAAAAAAATGCATAGTAAGTCTAGAAAATATTTTAGAGTGCCTTGATAGGGGTCTAAGTTTAATCTTTAAAAAAACAAAAACCAGTCCAAGTAGCTGGGGCAGGAAAATTATCGTGTTTGCTGACTATCCAAGTAAGAAGTTTATAATAGGGATAGGAAAGAGCTTTAATTAAAAAAAAAAAAAATTCCCAAAGCAAAGATGAGAAGATAAGGGGTCAGGTAAACTAGAGTACTAGAAATGGAACACCAGAACACAATTAATGAGAATGTTGACACAATGTGAAAAATGTCACTAATGTCATTGTTCCATTTGTGTGGAAATTGTCAAAGGGGAACCTAACTTGCTGTGTAAGCTTTAACCAAAACACAGTAAAATATTATTTTTAAAAAATGATGGTAAAAGTAATGTAGAAAAGGAAATCCCACACATGACCCCCAACTTGTAAAGATACACATATTCCAAGGTCATTTGTAAAATGTCTTATGGATATGTCTTAGTAAATGTTTTAAGTAAAATTAAAATATAAATTCTACCGGGCTGGCATGACCCAATGCCAATATGCATAAATTAGAATGAAGACAGCTCTTCCCAGACCTGGAGGAGGGAGTGGCTACAGATGAAATATGGTCCCAATGAAACCCCAAACTCAGGCTTTTGGGGTTGGGACTTTGCCCCTTTCTTGGATCCCTTTTTGTTGTCACAACATAGGAGTTCAGAGGGGTGTTGACCTTAGGATTCACAGCATTTCCCACTGTGTTTTCTGTAGGGGCCATCCAATTACTGCCACTTCCTAGGGTGTTCCCTATAGCTTGTCATACACAGGAAGGTTGTTGAGGACCTGCCATGCTCCAGACAGTCAGCACTGAACTGTTTTAAAGAGGAAATTGTGGTGGGCAGCATAGTCACCTCCGTCTCATCTCTGTTCCTTTTTTTTGCCAGATTATGAAGCAGCCATGGAATTTGGAGGGGTTGACCCTTCAGTTTTCAGAATGAACTTTAAGCAAATCAGTAAAGCCAATCTCTCTGGCCACAGTGACTGGTATGGGAATGGTTCCCTGGCATAATTCTGCTAATGAGAAACATTCTCTGGAGGTGGACTAGGAAACATGATGTCTCAGGCAACCTATGTTGAGAGAATAAGCAGTCTTAATATGAGGGCAAGTCTGTGGACATCAGAGTCCTTGATGACGTGGCCCAAACTCTAATTTGGGCCCACTGTGATTTGGCTCCAGTTGCCTGGGATTTAGGTTTTCTGTTACTTACAACTGATATCATCCTAACTGATGATACAGGCATCATACAGTACACACTCCCTGGCAGAGCCATTCAACTGCAGGTCACCCTCACCCAATAAACATGACTCAGCCCAGAGCATGACTCAGTCTCTTCCCAACCCTCTCTGCCCCAAGAAATCCAACTCCTCCCATCACTGCTGTCCTGATGGCCTCCACGTGCCACTGAAATGATCGGAAAAGCTGCCTTCGGGGCACTCTGCAGGTGCCAACATCACCTAAATAAATGAAGAAGGAAAGAAGAGGTGAGAGACAGCTTGGTGAAGAGCAGTCTTCTCACTCATTTCCTCCAGAGCAGCAAGAAAGAGTGAAAGCAAACCCATCAGAAGGTCTGGGGACATGGTTGGAAAGGGTCCACATTAGTGCTAACATCTTTGAAATCTTGTATTTTATCATAAAATCATGAAAATTCTACATTCTACCTCATAATGTGTCTTTACATGCTTTTATATAAAAATGTTTCCCCAAAAATCTTTGAGAAGGGCCATGTTTACCCCAAATCTTTGAAATAGTGTCCTAGTCCCACCCTGCCAGCTCTTGGATGCTAATACCCCAGTGAAAGAAGCACAAACACATCAGAAAGAGCACTGAACTCAAGAGTTTTTAAATCTGAGTTCTCTTTCGATTTCTATCCCTTCCTAGCCATACAACCTTGAAAAATCACTCACCTTCTTTAAGTTTCTCTTTTGATGACACCTTCTCTGCCTTCCTCACAGGGTTGTCAAACTCCAAGGAGTTAATGTAAGAAAAAGGACTTTGGAGACCAGGAAACTGACCCTTTGGCCATGTAGGGTGGTATCCATATTTACCCAAAACCACTTTGGAAGTCTCCCCCAGTCCAGACTAATCCATTCTTGGACTAACCTTTCCTGTTCACTCTGATACCTTTTTGTCTAATCCTTGCATGTGTGCTAGGAAGAGGAGTACAGGAAGCAAAAAGAATGAGGAGGGGCTGTTTATAATCAACCGTTAATGGGTATAGAAGAGAAGTCAGCTTCTTATTTTCATGTGACTCTACATTTCTTAGTTCCCCTCATTCCTACATTTTCCGTCTTTATAATGGGATCTCAAGGTTCTCTGCTCGGGAATACTGAGCCTATGTCTCTCACTTGCCTTCTGGATAAATCAACTAAGATACAAGTGAGAGCAGCAAAGGCAAGTTGGTTTCGTTTTTAGCACCAGCCCTGATTTGTTGGCAGTGGTTTCTTGGAGCACTGTATTGAGAGTGGGCTGATTGGAAAGACTGTGAAGCTCAATTATCTGCAGCAGGCACAGGAAGTGAAAATAGTGGCACATGTGCTATCACTGGCCATCCCTGCTTTAAAGGCTCAAGATGAGTCAACTCTAAAAAAATGCAGTAAATACTAAAAACTAGAAGGTTTTTTTTTTAAAAATCCCATATGTGGGGATCTCCATCCTTGGGATCTTGGACCTCTGGGGCACTTACAAAGTTAGTTATAATGGCTTTTATATTATTTTTAATAAGACAAAGGCCCAACCTCTTATCTGTGATAGAGTTGACTAAGCTAACTAAATGTCAAGTTTGTTTCCTTTTGGCCAGAAGAGTATCAACTCCACTCACTAACCTTTTGGGTGTATGATGCTAGCCACTATGATATTTGTTGAAATCACAGATATTTCTGAAATGGCATTGGTCAACCTGACAGCTCAGCATGCCAATTGAATCTATGTGCAATTTCATACATGAATACAGAGGGATGGCTCTAGGTAAGTGTCTTAGGCTGGGTTCTCTAGAGAAGCAAAACCAGTGAATTGTATATAGATAGATAGAGAAAGATTTATCTCAAGGAAATTGCTTACATGGTTGTGGAGGCTGGCAAGTCCCAAGGCCATGGGTCAGGCATTAGGTTGGAGGCTTCTCCTGACTCACATAGCTACAGGGGCTGACAAATCCCAACACTGGCAAGTAAGCTGCTAACTCAAGTCCCAAGAACCGGAGGTCAGGTGATGATGAGCTGGATGCAGGATCCAGAGCCAGAGCCCTGCTGGAACATCCATGTATCTACTGGAAGCAGGCCACACCTCCAAGGAAACGATCTTTCAACTGATTGGTTGTTCATAGCAGATCTCATCATGGAGTTGATTATATCATTACATAGCTGCCAAACTACATCATAACTACCAAACCACTGAGAATTATGGCCCAGCCAAATTAACATACAATCTGAACCATCACAGTGACTAATAGAGAACAATGCTTTAAAAAAAGAGAAAAAAAAGAGTCGTGATTAGGAGGTTGGGAATCGCTGTTTGATGAAATCTGATGTCAGTCTTAGTGTAACCGCTTCAAATCCTACACCATATTTCTAAGAGCTCTAGGGGTTTCAAATTTGGATGAAGTCTCAATAAGTTTATTTCAAAATGCCTACTTCTATTTCACCATGCGTTGAAGCTTTTTAAAAATAGCATATTGCTTCCATTAAATAATTAAATTTTTTTGTTGTGGAATTCTCAAGCGTTTATGCACTGTGTACATGCACTGCAGTTAAGCTTTTAGGAATTTATTTGACCACTTTGGTGCTTTCTGTTTGCTTGAAAGCAGACCTTCTTGGGTGAAAGGTCCAGTTGGTGTTTAAAAGCTGTCCATTTGCCTTCATCTGCTCTTTAGGCAACTGAACCTCCTGGCTAAGTAGGCTGTGTTTGTTTAGTTTGGTCGTGTCCTATTGTGCTTCAACATAACGCCACACAACAACAAAAAAAGATATAGTAATTAAGCGTTTTTGGAATTTTCTTACTACATTTTTTTTCTGGGTTTCTTTAGGGCCTACCATTTATTTCTATGTTCTGAGCTTTCCTTGAAAATGAATTCTTGCATTTTAAGTAATAATTACTGAGAAAGAGGTTCTGAGATAGGTAACGTTTTCAGAGAGAAACACCTTGAAGAGTGGCATGCTGGCAGGTGGGGTGGCCTATGGGGAAGATGAGTATGGAGGAGATTACAGGCACATGAGTCTCTCCTAAAAGCAGTGGGGAGGTAGGCGGTCCTAGTAATAAGGGACCTCTCTGTTCGTACTTTTCCTGTTCTCCACTTTTTTTCCCTCATTCTCTAAATCCCCCCCGCCTTTCTTCTTTCCTTTCCCATTTGTGTTTCTCTAATTTCCTTTCTATTCGCCTGCTTTTTTTTCTTACCATTTTTTCTCTCTTCCCTCATCTGTTTTTTTCTATCATGTCTCCCATTCTCTGCCCTTTCTGTGAAAACAGTTTTCCCCTTATGGCATCAGACAGTGTTTCCCAAAATGTGTTCCACCAAGCACTAGATCCATGAGATGTTTTGTGGAAAATAAAAACAGTGGGGGCCAGGAGCAGGGTCTATGATTAAATAAGCTCAGGAAACATTGCATACCACGTCCTCTTCTTGAAGATTCATCATGCACATTAGCATTTTACAGGTTCTGAGAAATTCTGCTGTGAAGAAACTGGTTTAACTTGGCTTATCCCAGTGTACCCAAAACTCCCTGGAGCTCAGTATCTTTTCCTCCGTATAAATTCATCTCTCTCAGAATGTATTTTGGGAAACTCCAAATGGGGAGGAACCTCTTGCCTACTGTCAAGGTGCCTACTCACTTGCCTGAGCCTTTCTGACAATCATTAAAGCCATGGTCACTTTTCTATCTGTCCCTTTCACTGCCCAACATTGCAGCTAACCAATGCTCAGATTTGCAAAAGATCCTTATTACTCGCCTCTCATACTAAATGTTTAAGGTAGGTTGTATTTTTGTTTGTTTTATTGGGGTGGAGTGGTGAGCTCTTAAAAATAGTCAAGGATTGTTTTTTAAAAAGAGTACACAGTGTGGCAGAGGTACAATCAGGGAAACGTTTGGATTCCCTGTTGTTGGTAATGTTGTTAAGTTCCATCGAGTCGGTTCCAGCTCATAGTGACCCCATGTACAACAGAACAAAACACTGCCCAGTCCTGCACCATCCTCACAATCATTGCTATGTTTGAGCCCATTGTTGTAGCCACTGTATCAATCCATCTCGTTGAGGGTCTTCCTCTTTTTCATTGACCCTCTACTTTACCAAGCATGATGTCCTTCTCCAGGGACTGGTGCCTCCTAATAACATGTCCAAAGTATGTGAGATGAAGTCTTGCCGTCCTCGATTCTAGGAAGCATTCTGGCTGTACTTCTTCCAAGACAGATTTGTTCATTCTTCTAGCAGTCCAAAATATATTCAATATTCTTCACCAACATCATAATTCAAAGGCATCAGTTCTTCTTTGGTCTTCCTTATTCATTGTCCAGCTTTCGCATGCATATGAGGCAATTGAAAATACCATGGCTTGGGTCAGGTGCACCTTAGTCATCAAAGTGACATCTTTGCTTTTTAACAATTTAAAGAGATATTTTGCAACAGATTTGCCCAATGCAATGCATTGTTTGATTTCTTGACTGCTGCTTCCATGGGCGTTGATTGTGGATCCAAGTAAAATGAAATCCTTGACAACTTCAATATTTTCTCTGTTCATCATGATGTTGCTTATTGGACCAGTTGTGAGGATTTTTGTTTTCTTTATATTGAGGTGTAATCCATACTGAAGGCTGTAGTCTTTGATCTTCATCAGTTAAGTGCTTCATGTCCTCTTCACTTTCAGCAAACAAAGTTGTGTCATCTACATATCACAGGTTGTTAATGAGTATTCTACCAATCCTGATGCCATGTTTTTCTTCATGTAGTCCAGCTTCTCAGATTATTTGCTCAGCATACAGATTGCATAAGTATGGGGAAAGGATACAACCCTGATGAACACTTTTCCTGATTTTAATCTGCACAGTATCCCCTTGTTCTGTTCAAACAACTGCCTCTTGGTCTATATACAGGTTCCATATGGGCACAATCATGTGTTCTGGAATTCTCATTCTTCGCAGTGTTATCCATAATTTGTTATGATCTACACAGTTGAATGCCTTTGCATAGTGAATAAAACATTGATAAAGATCTTTCTGGTATTCTCTGCTTTCAGACAAGATCCATCTGACTTCAGCAATGATATCCCTTGTTCCACATCCTCTTCTGAATCTGGCTTGAATTTCTGGTAGTTCCCTGCTGAGGTACTGCTGCAACTGGTTTTGAATTATCATCAGCAAAATTTTACTTGCGTGTGATATTAATGATATTGTTCGATAATTTCCACATTCTGTTGGACACATCTTTATTTGGAATGGGCACAAATGTGGATCTCTTCCATTCAGTTGGCCAGTTAGCTGTCTTCCAAATTTGTTGGCATAGACGAGTGAGCACATCCAGCATCGCATCCATTTATTGAAAAATCTCGATTGGTATTCTGTCAATTCCTGGAGCCTTGTTTTTCGCCAATGCCTTCAGTGCAGCTTGAACTTCCTCCTTTAATACCATTGGTTCTTAATTATATGCTACCTCCTGAAATGTTTGAAGGTCGACTAATTCTTTTTGGTACAGTGACTCTGTGTATTCCTTCCATCTTCTTTTGATGCTTCCTGCATAGTTCGATATTTTGCCCGTAGAATTCTTCACTATTGTAATTTGAGGCTTGAATTTTTTCTTCAGTTCTTTCAGCTTGAGAAATGCCGAGCATGTTCCTCCGTTTTGGTTTTCTAACTCTAGGTCTCTGCACATTTTATTATAATACTTTACTTTGTCTTCTCCAGCTGCCCTTTGAAATCTTCTCTTCAGCTCTTTTACTTCCTCATTTCTTCCATTTGCTTTAGCTGCTGTACGTTCAAGAGCAAGTTTCAGAGTCTCTTCTGACAGCTATTTTGGTCTTTTATTTCTTTACTTCCTTTTTAATGATTTTTTACTTTCTTCATGTGTGATGTCCTTGATGTCATCCCCAACTCGCTTAGTCTTAGGTCATTAGTGTTCAGTGTGTCAAATCTATTCTTGAGACAGTCTCTAAATTCAGGTGGGATATACTCAAGGTCATACATCGGCTCTCAAGGACTGTTTCAGTTTTCTTCAGCTATAACTTGAACTTGCATGTGAGCAATTGATGGTCTGTTCCGCAGTTGGCCCGCCGCCTTATTCTGACCGATGATACTGAGCTTCTTCATCGTCTCTTTCCACAGATGTAGTTGATTGATTGGTATGTATTCCATCTGGCAGGGTATAGTCACTGTTTATGTTGTTGAAAAAAGGTATTTCCAATGAATAGGTCGTTGGTCTTGTAAAATTCTATCATGGGATCTCATACCATTTCTATCACCAAGGACATATTTTCCAACTACTGATCCTTCTTCTTTGTTTCCAACTTTTGCATTCCAGTCACCAGTAATTATCAATGCATCTTGATTGCATGTTTGATCAGTTTCAGAAGTTGGTAAAAAATCGTCAATTTCTTCATTTTTGGCATTAGTGGTTGATGTGTAAATTTGAATAATAGTCGTATTATCTGGTCTTCCTTGTAGGAATACAGATATTATCCTATCACTGACAGCATTGTACTTCAGGATAGATTTCAAAATGTTCTTTTTGTTGATGAATGCGACACCATTCTTCTTCATTTTGTCATTCCCGATATAGTAGACCATACGATTATCCAATTTAAAATGGCCAGTACCAGTCCATTTCAGCTCACGAATGCCTAGGATATCAATCTTCAAGCATTCCATTTCATTTCTGACAACTTCCAATTTTCCTAGATTCATACTTCGTTCATTCCATGTTCCAATTATTAATGGATATTTGCAGCTGTTTCTTCTCATTTTGATTCGTGCCACATCAGCAAGTGAAGATCCTGAAAGCTTTACTCCATCCACATCATTAAGGTAGACTCCACTTTGAGGAGGTAGCTTTTTCCCGTCATATTTTGAGTGCCTTCCAATCTGAGGGGCTCATCTTCTGGCACTATATCAGATAATGTTCCAGACAATTTTCCACTGCTATTGATAAGGTTTTCACTGACCTTTTTTTTTTTTTTTCTCTGTTAGAAGTAGATTGCCAGGTCCTTCTTCCTACTAGTGGTGATGTAAATAGGTATAATTTTTCCAGAGGGCAATTTGGCAATATGCTGCAAAAGCTTTAAAATTCTACTTCTAGACTTTTATCCTAAGAAAATAATTAAGAATGTAAGCAAAGATTTAACTACAAGTTTGTTTGTTTGTTTGTTTTTTACTGAAAGTTGTTTATAATAGCAAAAACTTGGAAACAATCTTCATATCCAACAATGGGAGACCAATTGAATATACTATGGCATATTCGTATGATAGGGTATATACAGCCCTTAAAAGTGGAGTTTTAAGAGAGTATTTATTGACATAAAATAGATGTCCAAAATTAATTCTATGTTAACAATATACATATGTACAGTGTAAAACTATTTTTGTAAGGTCAACATATATTGAGTGTGGCACATACATATAAATATGTAAAAGTCAGGAAGAGTTTTGTTAAAATTTAACAGTGGTTATCTCTAGGTAATGAGATTTTAGCTTCTTGTTTATCTGTGCTTTTTGATTTTTATATAAAGAATATGTGTTTTTTTATTAAAAGGAAACAATAACATGGACTCCAGACTTTCTGGAGCCGTGGAGGGTGGATGAACCCCTGAAACTATTGCCCTGAGATAATCTTTAAACCTTAAACAAAAAAAAAAAATTCCCTGAAGTCATCTTAAAACCAAACAATAGTTTAGCTTACTTAGTAAAAAAGGTCTGCGCCTTGAGCATTATGCTCTCTTAGGAACTATCTATATAGGATCAAAGTGACAACAGCAACTTGAAAGATTAGATGAGAACCTTGGGGGGCAGTGAGTTTATACTAATAGGGGAGGAACAACTCAGAGGAGGAGGGTGAGAATGGTTGCACAACTCAAAGAATGTAATCAGTGTCACTAAATTGTACATGTAGAAACTTGAATTGGAGTATGTTTTACTGTGTATATTCTCAACAACAACTAAATAAATAACATTTAGGAAAAAAGGAAACAATAAGTTAGAAAAATTAACAAAAATGGTTGATGATCCTATACAAGCTTTGTTGCCATTTGAAATCCCAGCATACTCCAAATAGGGTCTTGTCAACACCAACTGGGACTTTTCTTTCTCCTGGGGGGTAAGTGCTCCATGAGGAAGGTCAAAGAGAATGTCAACCTTCGTTATGCTATCTGAGGCAATCTGGTTACAAGAGCTGGTCTCTAGGTCTTGATGCTGCAATTTACTGAGGAAAAAAAAGATCAACACACCCCACCATCTATTTATTTAATATTAAAAATAATATTTCACGGAGTTTGGCTGGCGTCAGCTTGAGCAGTTATTCATACAGGAATTAAAACAAAAGCAGCATTGGCTCTGGGCCAGTGGGCTGGGTGCTGGGTGGTCCATGTCGGTCCTTAGCTCACAGTAGCTTCTAGGCTGCTTTCAGACCTGCCTTGGGTTAGGGAGATGATGTATTCATTTATTTACTAGGAGTGTTTTAACAGGAAATGCTAATAGTTTGCATTTAGGGAGAATCGCACTGGAGACAGCTGGCGGAACCCAGCCAACGTTGCTGGAGATGCGATTGCTGCTTTTAGCCTTGGAGATGGATGAGGGCCTTTTAGAAGAGCCTACAATGGAACCCAGGACACCAAGTTAGCCCAAAAGATCCTGGTCTCTTTGCTTCAGAACAGAAGAGGAAGAGCAGGTCCATTCTTTCAGCCTCCCTGTTTCTCTTCTCTATTGCCATTTGTTTCTTAGGAAACTGAAGGTGTGTTTTGGATGTGGCTGTGAACATGTTGGCTCTGCTAGGAATGAACAGGCCCTGTGTACACAAACCTCCAGGTGGGAGTGTGTGAGCCAAGGTGTAAGCAAGCACATGTGTAACTCGAACCCATTTTTAGTGCGACTGTGCACTGGTGGAGTCATGTGTGAGTTCAGGGGTGAAACGTGTATATCCTTGATATGTATAAGGATGAGTGAAAGACAAGTGTTTGCAGGTGATTCCAGGGATGTCCTCAAGCTCTGGGTGCATTCCGATGGGGGATCACATTCATGGATAATTTTGTGGAAACCAGAGAGAAAATGAAAGTTAGAGGGGAGTATAAATCAAGCATAGATGTATGTGTATGAGAGTGACTTGAGCAGATTTGTGTGTTTTTTTAAATCCTCTTCTAGTTGCTTGGGAAGAACATAGAATTTCACTCGTTGTGGGGAGGGTGTAATTACAGTGCAGTGGGGGAATGAGGTCCAATGTCTAACCCGGTCTGGCACAACAAAAGGGCTGTTCCTGTGTTTCTAGATAACAATGGAGGTGAAGCCTGACCCTGGAAACCAGTCAAGATTCCCAGAGATAAACCCCAGGGCAGCAAGAACATTGTCAATGAAAAGAAACTGACCTTTTGCCTTCTGGAGTCACAGAATTCCCACAAAAGCTGTGTCCTCGTGAGCTCTGGCAGACCTCACCACCACAGCCCCAGACTTTGACGCCACTTCATAAACAGCATTGAGGGTGCTGCTGGAGCTCTGTAAAGAGGCAGCTGTGCTAGAAGTCAGACAAGTCTACATCCAGCACCTCCAAATACCGGATGTCCCCCACCATTTTCTTCTAGAGGTTAACCTTCCTTCCAGGTTCACAAGTTATGAGCGAGCCCCTTAAACCATTTTCCCCTGACAGTATGATCTGCTGCTGCTGAAGGTGAGCCTTTAGCCTAACAGAAATATGGTGTTCTGAAATCTGAACCGAGAGCCTTTGGAAGGACTGCACAGCCTTGGAATGAAAGGTGGGAAGTCTCAGGGAGGGGTAGTAGAGGACTCTGGGTGGGATGAGGAGGAATGGAATGAGAGAAGTGGAGGGAGAGGGTTTTCTGTCTATAACAGTAAGTGAGAGGGAAGTAGCAGGTAGGGAATTCACTAAATGTCTTGTTTAAGGTCGTGAAATTAATTATAATCTCTTTGAGCCTCAGGTTTCTCAACAAAATGAGAATGATAGAGCTTCTGGTTTTTAAATCCAATGAACTAGGACTTTATACCTTAACAACTGCTTTCCCACACAACCCTAGAAACCACTAAGCCACTAGTATCACATAAGCCACTAGAATAATGGTTTTCAACCTTGGCTGCACATGGAGTCACTTGGGGAGCTTTAAACAATGTTAATGTATGAATCCCACTTCTAGAGACTGATTGATTCTGGGTGAAGCCCAGAGACCAGGATTTCTCTCTCCTTTCCTGGATCCTCTTGTCAACTCCTACACTGATGGAGATATTTTCAAAAGTTCTGTCCTTATCCTTCTTCTTTCTCTATATTCTTTCTCTCCTCATTTATTCCCGTATCTTCAACTATCACTTCTTTGAGGATAATTCTCAAATCTGTCAAAATCCCTGACCTATTTATTCAGCTTTCTTTTGTCTTTCTTCATCTGGAAGGATGCTCCAGCTCCAGTACAACATGTCCAGTCCCAAACTCAACATCTTGCCCCTAAAGCTCTTCTACTTCTTGGCTCTCCTATTTCTGTAATGGTACTCTGCATTATCTTATCACACAGACTCAACACATTAGGGCTATCTTTGTGTGGTGATGTAAAAAAATGATTAACACGTGACTATTTCCAACCTCCCTACCACCCACTCATAAAGAGAATATTGTCTTTGACAACTTGGCTAAGCCTGCTGTTTCAGAAGAGTGGTTCCTAGGCTTTGTGATTCAAAATCAAGAGAATGGGCAAATAGAGACAAGACTAAAGAGGCAGGAGGAAATTAGAGTAACAAAAGACAAGGACCCCATGGGATGGGGCTTTTAGAGCATTTCAGGATAGAAGAAATGGAAAGTAAGGGGTTAAGAGACTGAGAAGCTCCATATCTAATGAAATATGAGATAATTGCAGAGGACAGGAAAGCGAAATTTAAGAATTGTTCCTAAAGGTTATGAATTGTGTGCTTTTTAATGTTCTTGGAGAATGGTAAGAAAACCTTTAATTAGTTTTAAAAATACTTTGGGTTGTTAGACTGTGTTTTTTAGTTCATCGTTGCTTTAAGACTGGGCCATGTGGATGTCCAGCTTATATCTGGGTTGCAGATGACACTGCCTTCTTCCTCATTTGCCATATCTGAACAGTTTTCAAACCCTGTAATTTTTTTCCCTTCTAGCATTATCACTCTCTACTGCACAGCAAGTGCCATACACTCCAACTAGACCACTTACTTTTCTCTCAGCATATCTCAAACTTTTTTTCTTTGAACTGTTGCTTGTTCTGTTCCTGCACCAGAATCACTGTTCATTTCCATTGTCTGAAATTCTTTCTATGCTTTGAAACTCAGCTCAGATTCCACCTCCTTGAGGAGGCCTTCCCTATTGGTGCTCAACACAGTCTATATTCCTTCTTGCCCTTGTACATGCAATTCTCCATAAGAGTAATAATTATGATGATGATAATATCAATAACTAACATTTATATTGAACCCATTATGTCCAGTCACTGTTCTAAGTGCTTCGTACACATTGTTTCATTTAATTCTTGCAACAACTCTATAAGATAGTACTGTGGAAACTCAGACAGGGAGGTTAAGTGACTTCTCCAAGGTTATTGTTGTGTGCCATTGAGTTGAGTCCAACATATAGTGACCCTATATAACAGAGTAGAACTGCACCATAGGGTTTCCTAGGCTGTAATTTTTATGAGAGCAGTTCACCAGGTCTTTTCTCTCTCAGAGTACTTAGGTAGGTTCGAACCACCAACCTTTCAGTTAGCAACTGAGTGCTTAACCATTGCACTGCCAGAGCTCCTTTCCCCTAGGTTACACAGCTGTAATTGCCACAGGTAAGATTTGAATCCAGGCTCCAGAGTCTGTGTTCTTTCTATGGTGCACTTACATTTTAATGCCTCAGTACATGCCTGAAATAACCTTGTCATTCCTATGTCTACAGTTATTTCCATTTGTTACTTCACATTTTGCCCCTCCTCCCATTCAACACTATAAAATAAATGCTTGTGCTTCACTACTGTTAGATTTACATATTCACTTAGGGGTTCCCACTGGTATCCAAATAGAATACAACAGTATGTGCATGATCAAGATTTTGACTTACGGAGATCCACTTTAGGTTGAAGTCTTCAGGGACACTTCAACTAAGAGCAGGGAGCATTTGTTTATAAATCTTACCTTTGAGTTTCATCTTCTTCCTCATAATGTCTTTGACGTGTCAGCTGTAAAGCAAACCACAGAATGGCCATACTTGAGTGAGGCCAAGATTTAATGCTGCTTCTCTAGTTCAAGTGGCTGTACCTAGAACTACAGTTGTGTTTTGCCAGTCATTGAGAAGTACACACAAAGTGATTTAATGCAGTTTGGTTTATATTCAGATGCAGTTCTGTTCTAACATCTTGGAGTGAGCAGTGGGGTTGCTATTTAAACATAGGGCAATTCACTTGGTCAGGAATAGTTTTCAGGTAAAGAAGACTATAATTTTATTTGAGAAATACATAAATAAATTATTTTTAATTCTACAAAATACGTAAATAACTTTTAGGGTGAAAGCATGCTTTAAGTTTACATGCACACTTCCACTTATGCCCAAGATGGAGTAACAGAGAGTGGAGTTACTCTCCCACCTGAAACAACAAAGAAATGGACAAAATATGTGAAATAACTGTTTGAAAGACACTGTATCAGGCAAAGAAGGACAGTGATTCCTGAGAGATAGGAAACAAATGAATAAGTCATACAATTCTACCAGCTTACTAGCCCCAGCAGAGTGAGCAAACTCTATGAGTTGAGAACTGAGAGCTGGGGAGACCAAGGATACTAGAGCTTTTAGGACAGAGTGTAAGAGAGGAGAAAACTGCACAAAGGGAGGAAGCTCTAGAGATTTGCAGAGTTTCCACTTGAATATTCAGCTGAGAACTGATCAGCACACGCGTGTAAGGAAACCATCTGAAGCCACAGAAAGAATCACCCAAAAGGATTAGCACTCATACAGGGCTGAGAATAGAGTCTGTTCCCACAAGCCATACTTGAAAACCTCAAGATTTATGGGGTTAGAGAAAACAGAAAGGTATTGCCTGCATAGTAATGAATAATTAGCCCTAGACTGAGCACTGCTCCAGCCCTGCCTAATAAATCCTAAAAACAAAAACAAAAACGAGAATCAAACTATTTCCAAATGATAAAACCAGATCCTTGGACAAAACTCAAGAATATCAAAATACGAAAATACCCAGCACCCATAAAAATAAAAATCAAACACCCAGAATCCAATTAAAAATTACTAAGCATGAAAAAAAAAAAAAAAAAAACAGAAAAGTACAATTCACAGGGATAATAGCCTACACGAGCCATGGCCTCATCTACCCTGAGACCGAAAGAACTAGAGGGTACCTGGCTACCACTACTGAGTGTTCTGATCAGAGCCACAATAGATGGACCCTAATAGAATGGGAAAAAAAACACGGAACAACACAACTTCTTAAAAAGTCCAGACTTACTGGACCAGTTGAGACTAGAGGACTCACTGAGACTATCACCCTGATATACTCTTTGAACCTTGAACCTAAACTATCCCCTGATGTTACCAGTTAGTGAAATAACAGATTGGCATACAAAATAAAGGATATTACCCAAGAGTATGGTGTTCCCTTAAAAAACCATCTATATGAGACCTGTAGCAAAGATGAGAAGATAAGGGAGCAGGGAAACTAGAGCACTGAAAATGGAACAACCAGAATGCAATTAAAGAGAATGTTGACATATTGTGAAAAATGTAACTAATGTCACTAAACAATTTGTATAGAAGTTGTCACATGGGAACCTAATTGGCTGTGTAAATTTTTCCCAAAAATACAATAAAATATTATTTAAAAAGAAAGAAGGAAAAGTAAAATTCATAGTAAGGAGATAAAACAATCAATTGAAATTCCCACAGAGCATACACAGATGTTATATTTAGCAGAGACGGACAGTAAAAGTTATTATAACTGTGTTCCATATGTTCCAGAAATTAAGTAGAGACATGAAAGATATATTTTTAAGATCCAAATAGCATTTGTGGACATGAAAACAGCAATATGTGAGATGAAAAATACACTGGACGGAATTAATGGCAGACTGGATACTACAGAAGAATAGCTTATTGGCCTGGAAGGTCTAGCAATAGAACTATCCAAAAAGAAAAGAAAAGCTAGTTTAAAAAAAAAAAAAAAAAAAGCATCAGTGAGCTCTGGGACAACTTCCAGCAGACTAATATACATGTAATTGGAGTCACTTAAGGAAAGGAGACAGGAGAGAGCCAAAAATATATTTAGTAAATAATGGCCCAAAACTCTCCAAACATTAGGAAAACCCGCGGATCCAAGAAACTCAATGAACCTCAAGTATAAGGTACATGGAAAACTACACCAAGACACATCAGAAACAAATTTCTCAAAAGCAGTGATAAAGAAAAAATATTAAAAGCACCAAAAAAAAAAAATGTTCAAAGGAACAAAGATAAGGTTGACAGCAGATTCTTGTTGGAAACAATGCAAGTGACGAGTGGAGCAATGTTGCTAAAGTATTGAAACGGGAAAAAAACTGTCAACCAAGAATTCAATACCTAGCAAAAATATCTTTCTAAAACAAACACTGAAAGAATTCACCACCAGCAGACCCACACTACAGGAATTATTAAAGGAAATCTTTCAGGCAGAGACAAAATGATAACAGATGAAAATATAGATTTACACAAAGGAATAAAGAAAGATGGAAATGGTAACTCCACAGTAAACGTGTAAGTTTTCAAAATATTATTTAAATATCTGAAAGATAATTGACTGTTTAAACAAAAATAATAATAATGTAATATGGAGTTTATACCTTATATAAAAGTAAAATGCATGACAACAACAATAGTACAAAAGTCAGGAAAGGAGAAATGGAAGCATACTTTATATTATATGGTTCTTATAGATAAAGTAGTATAATATCCTTTGAAGGCAGACTGTGATACATTAGAGATGTATACCACAAACTCTAAAGCAACCACTAAGCTAAAACAAAGAGTGACTAGATAATAAATCAACAAAGGAGACAAAATAGAATCATACAAAATTTAATTAATCCAAAAGAAGGCAGAAAAAGAAGAAAGAGGTATAGAGAACAGATAAGGCATATAGAAAACAGATAGCAAGATAACAGTTAAACATAACCATATAAATAAAACCAAACCAAACCCACTGCTGTCAAGTTGATTCCGACTCATTGCAACCATATAGGACAGAGTAGAACTGCCCCATGAGGTTTCCAAAGAGCAGCTGGTGGATTCAAACTGCATACCTTTTGGTTAGCAGCCAAGATATAAATGGTCTAAATACCTCAATTAAATATCATAGATAGTCAGAATGGATTTTCTAAAAAGACCCAATTATATGCTGTCTATAAAAAATGTGCTTCAAATATAACGATTCAAATAGGTTAAAAGTAAAAAGATATGCCATGCTAACACTTAGCAAAAGAAACCTGGAGTGGCTATGTTAATTTAAGACAGGATAAATTTTAGAGCAAATAATATTACCAGGGATATAACAGAAATGAAACAAGTCATCAAAAGGATATAGCAATCTTAAACATTTATGCCCTTAATAATATAGCTTCAAAATATGTGAAGTAAAAACTGATAAAACTGCAAGGAGAAATGGACAAATCCACAATTATAGTTTGACATTTCAATACTCCTCTCAACAATTCATAGAATAAACAGGAAATCAATAATAATATAGAAGATTTAAACAACACTATCAACTAACTTGACCTAACTGACACTTATAGAACACTGCTCACCAACAGCAGAATACACATTCTTTTCAAGTACACGTAGAACATTTACCAAGATAAATCGTACTGTCAGCCAACAAGTAGTCTAAATAAATTTAAGAGAATTCAAGTCATACAAAATATGTTCTGTGACCACAATGGAATTAAAAAAGTACAGAAATGAAAAGATCTCTGGAAAATCCCCAAATATTTGGAAATTAAATGACAATTTATAAATAACTCATGGATCAAAGAAGAAATGACAAAGGATATTAGAAAATATTTTAACTGAAATAAAATAAAAAGACAACACATCAAAATTTGTGAGATACTGTTACAGGAGTACAGGTGGTGAAACTTGTAACACTATATTAGGAAAGAAGAAAGGTGTCAAGTCAATGAGCTGAATCAATGGTGGACCTCAGAAACAATGAGCAGGATAGACAAAATCCCTGCCTTCATGGAGCTCATGTTCAATGGGAACACTAAGTCACAAAGTGGCACAGAAAAAAAAAACAAAAAGCTGGACCTATTGCCATCGAGTCGGTTCCAACTCATAGCGACCCTATAGGACAGACTACAGCTGCCCCATAGTGTTTCCAAGGAGCAGCTGGTGGATTCGAACTGCCAATCTTTTGGTTAGCAGCTGAGCTCTTTAAATGCCCCAATCCAAGTTGAGAATAATCTGAAAAGGCCACCTTGAGGCTCTGATGCTTCAGTTGAATCTTAAAACCTCATTATCATCCAAGCCCCAAAATAGGGGAGAATACTCCAGGCAGAAGCAATAGCATGGATATGAAACAGCGTGACACATTCAGAGAACTGACAAGCGCATACCTGATAGAGCGTCCCATAAGCCCAACCCTTGCTATTTGTTTAACAGCTTCTCCCTGCTCCCTCTCTCCACACCACCCAATGCTTAATAACACTCTCAAGCAGTCAGTAAAACATACACAGTTCTCTTCTAGCCTATTCTATCAACCCAGAACTCCACAATTATGACACCGCTTCTGAGGGACTCTCAGGCTAAGGACCCTCATCTTCTCTTCTTCAGACCCCAAGACCACTGCCCATATACACAGGGGTTCCACTCTTCTGTTACTACCACCAGACATGGCCTGCAGATGGAGCCCTTTCACTCAATTATTCTGCTATCTTCAGACACGCCCATTGTAGGTTTCCCACCTAATTTCCTCTCCACTGAATTTCCTCCCCACAGACTTTAGGACTGGAACTATAATCATCTTTAATCTGAGGAAGAGGATCACAGTAAGCCCGTCCAATACACAAATCAGTTAAATTGTTCAGCTTGAGTTTTTCCCTTAATTCAAGCAACCCATGGTTCATTCTTAGCTCTCCTCATCTTACCGACTTCCCGTTGAAGCTCATTGTGCTCCTGCCTAAAAGACTTTCCCAACTCCACCCACCGTGAATTGGACATTCCCCAAGCTATCTTTGTTCTCCACCCTTTAGTGAAGATTTCTTTCCACCCAGACAATGCATGCTTAAGAATTGTTCCCTGGATAATTTGACATCTAGGCAAGGATGGAAGATCATTTTTTCAGAACAAAGTCAATATCCAACATGCCAATCCCCATTCCCTTCTCCACATAAGAAAGAAGTAAAAGGAATATTTCTCTGCAGAAGGTTCACTTAGAGGCTGCTGTTGAAAGCAAGACGTTGATTCCCTCATGAAATAACCGCATGAACCTGTTTTAACCATTGCAACAATCATGGCAATTGCTTCCCCCTAAACCATTTCCTCTCGCCACCTAAGGCCTCTCCATTTTCCAAGTCATGCTTAACATCCAGGCTGGAAAGTAAAACCCCAGTAGAAAGGTGGGGAGGAATTTTTATCAAAGTTCCTGAGAACAGAAGCCATACTTAAGTCATTGTGGTATCCTGCATAGCACCTGGCACAGTGCCGTATCTATTCTAAGGTTACTTTGTTACAGATACAAATATAGGCAAAAAACATTTTATAGATTCCAGCCTATTTGGAGAATGGAAGCTACAACAGTGCAGGGCCATTTCCAGGGTTTATCCTAGAGTCCACAGAGATATTTACTTCTCTCCTGTCTCTAACACTTACTACATTTGGATTGAGAAGGTGATTCACTTGCTTTGTCAGACAATATGTATTGAACATATAATGCTTACTGGTACTATAACACTGAAAATTCTCATAGGGCCAATTAGACTCAAGGGCTTATCCTAATAATAATCTTAATAACACCTTTAATGATTTCTTCCTTAGCATGCTTGTTCACTTGCTTGGGAACCACCAAACTGGTAGGCAGATGTGGTGAATAGATGGCTGCCAATTTTTTGCTACTTCTTCTATTGTTATGTAGGTCTAATTCCTCTTTCCTTGAATCTGACTGATCTTAATGACTTACTTGACCAATAGACTGTGATGGAAGTATTGTTCTGGGATTTTTAAGACTAGATCATAAAAATCTTTCAGTTTTCACCCAGGCCTCTTGGAACAACTGCTCTGAAGGAATCCAGCCACCATATAAAAAGTCTGATTACCCTGAGACTTCCCTGACATTATGAAGCCCAAGCTACCCACTTATGGAGGCCACATGGAAAAAAAGAGATGC
This sequence comes from Trichechus manatus latirostris, assembly GCF_000243295.1. Lineage (NCBI taxonomy): Eukaryota > Metazoa > Chordata > Mammalia > Sirenia > Trichechidae > Trichechus > Trichechus manatus. Next base: position 26,222,252 of record NW_004443943.1, read on the forward strand.
TCAAATATCCCAGCTTCACATGAGTGAAGAAACCAGATTACTCTAGCCTCAGCCACCATAGTTAGCAACCGAATGGAAGATCCAAGTGAGAACCACCCAGCTGAGCTCATCAACCTCCAAAACCAAGAGATAATAATAAATCATTTATTCTTACATATCACATTAAAAGCAAATAACTATGAGATATTATCATTGAGGAAAGCTGGATGGAGGGTACTCGGGAACTCTGCACTAATTTGCAACTTCTTGTTAGTCTTAAATTATAGGAAAAATTAAAAAAGTTATTAAAAAATAAAACAAAACACTAACCCACCTGATCTGGAGAAGATCCATTTTGAAAGAACTCAGGACAGCTGGAGATCATTCCTGAGCCATCTCCCAGATGCTGATGATACCAGCACTGGCTGCAGCCAACAGGTGTGTGTAACTATGGTCCCTAAACACATTTGCGGGCTTTGAAAGCTCAGGTGAAAGCTCTGACTGTCCCCCCACCCCCCACCCCCATGTCAGTGACTCAGCCCCAATCCCAATGCTTCACTCATCACATTTGGGTCTCCTACCAGGGAAACACCCAGTTCTTCCTTTTGTCTAGTGAGAAAAGAGACTGCTTTTGCTCTTCATTTTTCAAAGACTGACATAACGATATGAACAGGCACGAAATGTCACTCAGCCAAAGGAGAAAGATTTTCTCTGCTTAGTGTTTTTTTAAATACCCCTTTCCTTTGGTTCTTAAAAAAACCTTCATAACAAACAAGTGAAATCATGTCCTTATTCTGCTGTACCTTAGGGATATCCCTCCCTCCCTCTAGCCCTTCAGGGAAACCATGCCCCTCCCAGAGAACATCCCTGGAGAATAGACCCTAGCCCCACCCTCCTGCTACAGCTTTCATCTCAGGTGATGTCTGGAAAGAGCAGACCTTCAGCCTCTGGTGCTTAGCACGCTCTTTCACTCATGCATGCTCATGGTTTATCATAAGTAGAAGCAGCCACTTTCAGTTGGGAGCAGGTGTGATAGAAGAAGAAAGATGAAGATCTGACATGGTCAATAGAGCACGCCACAGTTATTGAGCACCTAATTTTTCCAACACTGAACTAGGTACCGTTGAAGTATAAAAGTGTGAGATAGAGACAAAAGACTGTAGTGGAAAAGCTTTGGACTTCAAAGACCTAGGATGACATCCTGGTGTCGTCATTTTCTTGCAGTGTGGCTTTGGGCTGGCTTTTCATTCTCTCTGAGGGAACAAGAAGATTGTCTCTACCAACCTTAGAGGGTTGTGAAAATTAAAAGCAACTGCAGTGCTTTGTCAACCACTGGGCCAATGAAGGCTATTATTATCACACACCATTGTGTACTAGGAGGTCAGAGAAGGAAAAGAGAACTGGGCAGGAGCTGTCAGGGAGGACTTGATGGAGGACATTGGTCTAAAGTGGACCTTGGAGGAAGGAAAGGATTGGGAAAGGCAGAAAAGGCACTCCTCCCAAGGGGAGCTGAGGGAGGATTTGTATCCTGTGGGGGAGGGAGGAAAGTAAGAAAACTTGACCCAACCTGTGAGAAGGTTTTAATCGAAGAACCATATGGAAAATAAGTTTAGAGAGAGAACAGAGTCACTGATTATGAAGGATCTGGAAAAACAAAGGTGTAGGAGAGGGTAAAGATACTGGGTGAAGGATACTCACCGACTTCTTACCTGCACTATGTTGTTGTTTGCCATCGAGTTGATTCGGACTCGTAGTGACCCTATATGACAGAGTAGAACTTCTCCATAAGGTTTTCTAGGCTGTAATCTTTACAAGACCAGATCCACAGGTCTTTTTCTCCTGTGGAGTCGCTGGTGGGTTCGAACCACCGACCTTCAGTTGGCAGCCGAACACTTAACCATTGCTCCACCAGGGCTCCCTTACCTGAACTATACCAAAAAACAAACCAAACCCATTGGTATCAAGTCGATTCCAACTCATAGCGACCCTGTAGGACACAGAAGAACTGCCTCATAAGGTTTCCAAGGAGCAGCTGGTGGATTCAAACTGCTGACCTTTTGGTTAGCAGCCCAGCTCTTAACAATTGCACTACCAGGGCTCCGTACCTGAACTATACCACAGAATATTATCTAACACAGAATATATGCTAATACCTTTGTTCTTCTGAAATATTTACTCCTCTGGTCTATACTTGATCATAGTGAACTATGGTGGACGATGGAGACAGAGGCAATAACACGATAAAACAGCTATATTGACAGATGCTGTATGTAAGGAGGAAGCACTTCGAAATTTTCTCTTTATGCTCTCAGAAACAAAAATTATGTTTATCCAGTTGTATGTCTTCTAAAAGATGCAATAAAGCATCTTCCTAATTAGAAAGTCCTAGGAAATGGAACCTTGTACCTCTCTCTCCTTTCATATACCGATTTACCCCAGTTCTAAGTCAGAACACTAGGAAGAAAGGGAAGCATGTATCTCTACACAGTCCTTCACCAAGATTCAATCCAGGCAGAATTCCATAATCCCGGTCTGTCATATTTCCTGACGATGGGCATTTTACAACCATTTGTGGTTGGGGGTATTCCAAGATAGTAAATAAATCCCCTCACAGGGTAAAGATCATGGAAGAATCTCCATTTTTTTCTTTATGTATAGTTATTCCTAATCTTTCTTTGGCATCTTACCAATTTTGAGAGGTCTCTTTCATTTAACCTAAGATTTCTCCTCATGAAAAATATCCAGAGGAGTTGGCCTGAATATTAGAGGAAGGCAGTGCATCCAAATATAAGAATGAATTCAGCCATATTGTGGCTAAAGGGCCTTATGAGAAGGATCACGTAGGACCTCAAAAGCTCTGTCTCTTCCTGGTCCTCAACAATTTTTCACAAAATCATAGCTATTCTTTCAAGTCAAACTACTGCTTACAAAGCAACTATGAAGCCAAAATAAATAAGATGCATTCAAAATGAGGAAAACTTAGTTGATGCCACTAGACTTGAAGTCTGAGATTGTGTCTTGTTTTTTGTTTGTTTTTTGTGTTCCTGTCACCTAATACAATAAACGTTTGTTGAATGAATAGATAAATACATTGTGTAAAATCTAATGCTAATAGTAAATAATATATTGTGAAAATAAGAAATGATAAACTTCTGAATCCAACACAAAAGGCAAATGAAAATAATCAGTGAAGAATTCTTGTGTACTCAAGGTGAGTATCATCATGTCATCACCAGGAACAAATACATGTTAACTTCCCACAATGAAAAAATAACTATGCTACCTTCTTAGTCTAAAGAGTAGAGGATAGCCATAATTCCTGTCCTGAGGGACCTTACAAATTAATGGAGAAAACAACATACAAACTTATTCGGTAGAAATATTTAAAAAGAATTATCCACAGACTGGCGTGAGAATGATGGTGTGTCAGAAATGGAGCTGGCAAGTTGGACAGTAGGTGGGGTTTCTCAGGAAACATGAAATTCCTTACCATCAAGTACTGTTTATTGAGACTAATTCCCTCTGATCATGTGGAGAGGAAGATGAAGTTAAGACTAAGGTTGAGGTTGACAATAATGTTGAAGATGAAGTGAAAATGATGATGAGGGTGGAGGCTGAGGAGAAGGAAGTAGAGGCTGAAGCTGAGGTTTAGAAATGACCGGGGCTAGGTGGTGCAGTGGTTAAGAGCTACAGCACGTTACGGCTTCTTGCCAAAAGGTCAGCAGTACAAATCCACCAGCTGCTCTTTGGAAACCCTATGGAGCAGTTCTACCCTGTTTTATAGGGTCGCTATGAGTCGGAATCGACCCGACGGTGATGGGTTTGGTTTTTTTGGTTTATGGCTTGATTATCTCTGCTTTCCTAGATATTTTTATAAAAGGAATGGTGAATGGATTTCCTTCCAGTACTTTGAACAAGTTACTCATCCTTTCAGACTCCTACTCTCCTCTTCTGTAAAACAAGAGGGAAAAAAAACGATTCCCCCACATAATCACAACTCCATATATTTCTATGATATTGCATGTGACAATGTACGTAAACTCCTCTCACGGTGCTTGGCATATAGTAGGTACTCAATAAATTGTGACTGCCTTTCTCATATGTTGGTCTCATGAATCCTTCTATAAGAACTCTACAAGTTTGCTATTCTGTCCTTGCCTAGTTAATTGTCCATAGACGTTGGTCCTTGTTTCAGTTCTGCTTCTGATTCGCCATGTGATCTTGGGCAAGTCTCGTGTCTTCTCTGAACCTGGGTTTTTCATCAATGAAATGAGGATAATAATATGTGTCCAATACACCTCCTAGGCTGGTTATGAGGATAAGACATGTGAAAGTACCATGAAATGCTTAAAGTGCCCCGCAAATATAAGGTATTATTAGGAGTAAGCCCTATATTATCACTCCCCGCTAAAAATAATGAGTTGGTGAACTAATTATTGCACTGACCCCCTGGGATGGTTTTACCAGTTCTGTGGGGCTTCTATGAGGGAATTTAGTTTTGCACACCAAGAGTATTTAACTGAGCTCTTTAAACATTAAATTACAATTTGGGGTTAGAAAAGCAGAGGGAATCAAATGATCCACAAGGACTTATCAGGTAACCACAGAGACCATTGTAAAACATACTCATGTTGTTATTATTGTTGCTAGTTGCTGTCAAGTTGGCTCCAATTCATGATGAGCTCATGTACAACAGAATGAAACGTTGCCAGTCCTCAGCATCTTCATGATCGTTGATATGCTTGAGTCCAGTGTTGTGGCCACTGCATTTTGAGTGCCTTCTAACCTAGGGGGCTCATCTTCCAGTACTACATTGAACAATATTCTGTTGTGATCCATAGAGTTTTCATTGGCTAACTTTTGGAAGTAGATTGCCAAGCCTTTCTTCCTAGTCTGTCTTAGTCTGGAAGCTCTGCTGAAACCTGTCCCCCATGGGTTACCCTGCTGGACAATACCAATGGCACAGCTTCCAGCATCATAGCAACAATCAAGCCACTACAATCATGACAAACTGACAGGCAAGTGATGGGTACATACTCATACTATCATAAAAATGAACATAACCTCTCACTTCAGGAGTTTGAAGGTGCTTCCAAGCTGATAGAAGAGACGATGCCGCCAATTGGAAACACATACACGTGTACACAGACATCCATATTTAGAGATGTACACAGGGCCAGGCTAATTTTCAGTTTGATAAACTGAGTCCTAAACCACTGCCACCATTGCTGTCAAGTTGATTCGGACTCATAGAGACTCTATAGGACAGAGCAGAACTTCACCACAGGGCTTCCAAGGCTGTAATCTTTATGGAAGCAGACTACCACATCTTTCTCCCTCTGGGTGGCTGGTGGATTCAAACCGTTGACCTTTCAGTTAGCAGCCAAGCGCTTAACCACTGCAATGCCGGGGCTCCACACTGAATCAAGACCCCAGGAAAATACCCTGTCAAATACCCTGGGAGTGAGGGAGATTAGACTGTGACGGTTCTAGAATTTTGTTTCTCTTCTCTACCCCCAATCATGCTGAGAACAAACAGTAGAATTGATTGTTACAGGGGATGGTTAAGTTTTAAAGTCGGCTTATAAGGTAAGAAGTACATATAATAAAAACTATGCTTGAAAAGTCCTTAAATCAGCCATAAAGTAGATGTGCCCATGCTTAACATCCCTCTTTAAAGACATCTCAGTAAGTCAACCTAGCCAGTTTTTCCTCCAGGGCGAGAGCAGTGCTCTATAGATTGAGTACCAGATGGGATATTTCGATTGTATTTAAAGACCACGTTGTGCGCCCTTCGTCCAAAAAATATCTTTAAACACTAGAATCACACTCAGTGCAGAAAATGCTTACATCATGACAGACACATGGCAAATGAGACCAAGCGAGCGAAGAACAGGTTCATCCCTCCAGTCTCACTTTCTCTCTAACTATAGGAATCACACATACTAGTTAAGTCATTTCATGTCCCGACCCTATATTTGGGTAAGTCCCATTTGTTTGCAAAGAGACACGCCTGTTGTAAAAAGTCCCTTTTTCAAAAAATCAGTAAAACACACCCACTTTAAGTATACAGTTTGGTAAGTTTGACATCCATGTATCCACCACCATAATCAGAGATAGAACACTTCTATTACTCCCCCAAAATTCCTTTTTGTTGTGCCCCTTTGCAGTAAATTTCCACTCCTGGCATTAAGTAACTACTGATATGCTTTCTGTCACAACAGATTATATTTCCCTTTCTTAGAATTTCATAGAAATGGAATCATACAGTACGTACTCTTTTGTGAAAATGAGACATTTGAACAAGGGCTTAACTTGTTTTTAGAAACATAATAATTGCTGAAGGTGGTAAACCCTTTGAATATAACTGAAGGGAAGAAGGGATATGATGTGGCAGGAAAGGAGGGAAGTTGCCCTATAAATGTGGAGCAAATTGCTCAGACCTTGAAAGTAGAAGAATCAATTGATAATCAAGCTCAGGGGACCCCAATAAGGCCAACTTCAGTAGAATGGATGATTTGGGATGGATCATTACGGAAGACGAAAGCAGATGAAAACCATTAAGAAGGATGGGAATCAGTGTCAAGCCTAATTTTCAGTCCTGGTTTTATCACTAACAAGCCATATGACCTTAGGCAACTCCTATGCCTGCTCTGATCCTGGTTTCCTTGTCTATACCCTAAAGGCATACATACATGATTTCTGAGTAGATGCATTATTAGACTGTAAGCTTCATGAGGGCAGGCACTTTGTCTTTTACTGCTGTGACCCCAGCACCTAGCAAAATGCTCGCACTCAATAAGTATTTGTTGAATGAATGTATGAGTCTTAACTCCCTTCTGGCTCTGATGTCCTATCAGTCTTGCAGAATCATCTGATATAATGTTGATTCCTCAGCCTCTGACAATCCCCAATGAGTCTTGGACCAAATTACCCTCTTTGCCACACAGTGCATGTACACATAGAGACTAAAGATTAATCTTGCTCACCCATTAGAAGCCACTGAGACAAACACTTCCCATTTACACAAAGGGAGAAACAGCCTCCAGTCTCCCAGGAGAGACAACGGTGGAAGACAAAATGGGAATTGATATGACCCTATAATTTGTGGCAGTAAAACTCATGACATATGTTTCTTCTAATAGGGTACACTTAGGACAAATGAGGCTGAAAGGTTAGGCATGTGACCTTCTAGAATTACTAAAATGGTTGTAAGCATAGTTTTCCTCAGCTTGACAGCTTTTATTCTGAGAGTTTGGCAGCCTCTATTACCTGGCAAAAGGCCTTACCCCAAGGGTCGCAAACTCAAATGCCTTTGGGGATTGGATGAGTAATGAACGGAGTAGGTTGGGAATATGCCAATGTAGAATGTGAGAGGTGTGAACTGGAGAGTGCATACCTAAACTTTTAAAAAAAAAAACTAATTCAATTTTTTAAATGATGGGCTGACAGAAGTATTACTTCCAGAATTAGGTCCCTGGGTTGCCATTTTGCCATCCGGGCATTACACATATGGGATTGTACTCATGATAGTGGAATCATCTTCAGTGGCAGCTCTTTGGAAAGCCCTGGGCATACAGTAGGAGCTTAATAAATACTTCTTGAATACTTCAGGAAAGTATTAATGAATACTTCAGGGAGGTCAGGTGAGCAAGAATCCTTAGAGATAAGCAGAGATATCAATGCTCTTTGGGAAAGCACATTTCCTTGCCTCTCGTGGCCACTGGGGAGATCCAGTCAAACTTTATTTTTCCCTGGGTTTGGAGGAAGGGGAAGGAGCTGATGCCCCCAATCTATTAGCAGCAATGCAAAAGCCAACAGCCAAAATTGTCGTTTTGCAATTTTTTAAGACAATGGTTTTGTTATTTCTTTTCTAAATGCATCAGCAGGGCCAGTGGAGAAGGTCTGGAAAGCGACAGCTAAGATTAGATCCCAAGATCCCCACTGAGACCTTGAGTGGCTGTCAGCTCTGCAGAGAACAGCAGCAAGCCCTCACGCAAATGGTCTATAAAAAAGGCCTTGTCAGAGGCACCTTGACCTGCCAGGGCTTCTCTGGTACTCAGATTCCCAGCGGCCCTCCCAGGGTTACGCTCCCTCGCATGATGTATTTCCCCTGCCTTTTTTAGAGCTGCATTATGCTTGCTCCAGGAAACAGCCTCTTCCTTCTCATAAACACAGCCTTGGGTTCCTGACCAAGCGCCCTGCCACTCCACAGCTCCTTGCCCATCCATCACACCTTGCTGTCACCCTGGCAGCGATTGTGGAGAACTGGTCCAACTCCAGAAGTGAACCCAGGGTGCACAGAAGGAAGAGGCAAGCCCTGGGAGCAGCTGAGGGTCACACACACCCCAATCCCAGCTGGCTGATGAATTCCTTGGAAGCCAGCTGGCCTGCACAATGGGCAATCCTTTCCAATGGCCCAGCTAATGTGGTGGAAAAGTCTTTACAAGGTCACCACCAGAGCTTGGCTTGGTGTTTTCCATTCCCTCAGCTGAGTGTGCAGGGCCCAGGGACAGGATAGAGCAGAGATCCCATAACAGTTGCTGTCAAGTTGACATCAACTCGTGGTGATCTCATATGTGTCAGAGTAGACCTCTGCTCCATAGGGTTTTCAGTGGCTGATTTTTCAGAAGTAGATCACCAGACCTTTCTTTCAAGATGCCTCTGGGTGAACTTGAACCTTGAACCTTTTGGTTAGCAGCTGAGCTAGTTAACCATTTGCACCACCCAGGGACTCCAGAGACCCCATGTTGTTGTTGCTAGCTGCTGTAGATATTTTCTACTCATAGCGACCCCATGTGATAAAGCACAGCTGCCTCTTAGGGTTTTCTAGGTTGTAATTTTTACAGAAGCAGATCAATAGGTCTTTCTCCCTCGGAGCCACTGGGTGGGTTTGAACCACCAGCCTTTATGTTACATTAGTAGCCAAGAGCTTAACCTTTTACTCCACCAACTCTCCTTCCAGAGACTCCATACCCAAAACCCACTGCTGTCGAGTCAATTCCCACTCATAACAACCCTATAGGTCAGAGTAGAACTGCCCCACAGGGTTTCCAAGGCTGTAAATCTTCATGGAAGCAGACTACCACATCTTTCTCCTGCAGAGTGGCTGGTGGGTTCGAAAGGCTGAGCTTTTGGTTAGCAGCTGAACACTTTAACCACTGCACTGCCAGGACTCCCTGGAAACCCCACAAAGAGACTGAATTCTGAAAGGAATGTAAGAGAAGGCAAGATGTGGTGAAAAGTCCTGGCTCCTTGTAAGCAAGAAGGATATGGCTGAGAATGGGATTTGAAAGATCAGCATGACAATCTTCCCCCCATCCCCAAATATATGATCCACTGGCAGTGCATCTGGAATTCCCACTAATGACTTAAAAAGAGCTCACATTAAGTGCTTATTATATGCTAGGCACTCTTCCCAGTGTCTCATTAAATCTTTTCTGTAATCCTATAAAGTAGATACCCTTATTACCCCCATTTTACAGATGAGTAAATTGAGGTACAGAAATGTTAAGTAAATTGCCAAAGGTCATGGAGGTAGTAAGTGGTGAACCAAGATTCAGACCTGGGTAGTCTGGCCCAGGATCGACGCTTTTCACCATTATGCTATCCTGCTTCTCAGGAGCAGCTAAAACATTGAGACTGTCGATGCAAATATTATTCAGGAGGGTGAATATATCAAAAAATAATTCCTTCAGCTGCTCCCAAGGCTTATCCCTTCCTTCTCCCCACCATGGGCTCAGCCGTGGAGTTGGATCAGTTCTCCATAATCACATCCAGGAACGTTAAAGAAGCCTTCTGAGGTGCTGAAAATGTTCTATATTAAAATTTGAATGGTAGTTACACATACACATATTTGAAAACTCAGCAAGTTGTATGCTTAATGTTTGTGTATATCTTTCTCTTTCTTATTATCATTATTATTACCAGAAACTTCCCTATGAATATTTTGAAGCTATGTGGGGCATAGGGTGGTGGAGGATAAAAAGCCTTGTATTACACACTCTTGTCAATAATATCTACCACCTGTCTGTCAGTTTTTTCGTACTACGGTGGCTTGTGTGTTGCTGCGATGCTGGAAGCTATGCCACCAGTATTTCAAATACCAGCAGGGTCACCTATGGTAGACAGGTTTCAGCAGAGCTTCCAGACTACGACAGACTAGGAAAAAGGACCTGGTGATCTACGTCTGAAAAAAATTATCAGTGAAAACCTTAATATATATATTCGCTTGTAATAATACCAGATTAAGGAGAGAACTGAATAAGAGTGATTTTACCAAAGTCTAAAACAGACCAAAAGATAGAAACTTGTATTTTCCCAGCCTTGTTTGGGAATATGACCCCTACGATGACCCTAGAACCAGACAATTTGCTTGGCAGTTACAGCCTCAAGGGTCAGAAATTGTTCATCCGGTTTAGCTAGAATTTAGATTACTGTATCTCCAGGCCCTCCTATCCTTTGCTACGGTGCTCTATTTATTAGGTTGATGTCTGCAGAATGAGGATGTGGGGGCAGCTGCGGGTTAGTGATAAGAGCTGTAGGATTTGAATTTAGGAGATTTAAGTATAGAAGCCTGGCTTTTGTTACTAAACAAAACCTCTCATGACCTTGAGCGCATTACTCAACCTCTTCAATATCCTCACCTGTAAAATGGGGTTAACAATAGGACCTACCTTACAGGAATTTTGTAAGCATCAGATGAGACCATATACAAAGTAAATTGTAAAGTCATATGAAGACATTGCTCATCCTGAGTTCTCTCGAGTTCTAAAATTCTTTTCTATTTTATTCTATTCTTAATTCAATTTCCTATTTAGATTTTCCTGCTGGGAAGAGAATGGACAGACACCACCACCACATAAATATCTGGCACTCTTAACTGTTTCATTTTTAAAGTGTGATTTAATTAATTCATTCACTGGCAATCAGCCTATTTCCAATTTAGGAAGCAGAAATAATGTTTTTCCAAAGCCTTACCGGTTCCCAGTGAGTTGATTGCCAAATTAAGATGAGATATACCCTAAAGTCTGAATCTCATGAAGATATAATCACTTCTTTTTTAAAAAAAATATTTTATTGTGTTTTAGATGAAAGCTTACATAGCAAATTAGGTTCCCATTTAACAATTTTTATACAAATTGTTCCATGCCATTTGTTACAATTTTTACAATGTGTCAGCATTCTCTTTATTTCTGTTCCGGTTGTTCTGTTTCCATTGATCTAGCTTTCCTTTCCCTCCTTGCCTTCTCATCTTTGCTTTTGGGTAAATATTGACTGTTTGATCTCATAGAGTTCATAGTTTAAGGGAACACATTACTCATGAGTGATATAGTTTATTTTATAAGCCAATCTATTACTTGGCTGAAAGGTGACCTGCAGAAATGGCTTCAATTCCAAGATCAAAAGTTATCTTAGGGCCATAGTCTCAGAGGTTCCTCTAGTCTTTATGGGTCCAATAGGTCTGGCCTTTTTTAGGAATTTGAGTTTTGTTCTACATTTTTCTCCCACTCTATCCAGGACCTTCTATTGTGTCCCCGGTCAAAATGGTCAGTAGTGGTAGCCGGGCACCGTCTAAATTCTTCTGGTCTCAGGTTAGAAGAGGCTGTGGCTCATGTGGGCTATTAGTCCTGTGGACTAGGTTCTTCTTTGGGCCTTTGACTTCCTTCATTCTCTTTTGCTCCATACAAGTAGGGACCAAGAGTTGTGTCTTAGATGGCCTCTCGCAAGCTTTTGAGACCTCAGACGCTACTCACCAAACTCAGATGCAGAACATTATCTTTCTGAACTATGTTATGCCAATTGACTAAACTGCCCCCTAAGACTATGGTCTCAAGCCTTTTAACCCAGTAAACCTATCCCACAAGTTGTTTGGATATGTCTAGGAAGCCTCCGTAACTGTGCCCCCTATGTGGTTTGTTATATATGTGGATCTATATGCAGCACACACAAATGTGTCTATACATATGCCTACAGATATACCTATACATGCACGTGCATTTACTTGCATATGCCTTCCTATACACATATATGCATCCATATTTATCTATGTAACCACACACATATTTCCTGGTTGTTTTTACTGTTGTTGCAAAATTGTATATGTTACGTTGTTGTTGTTGTTAGGTGCCCTTGAGTCAACTCTGACTCATAGCAACTCTATGTGCAACAGAATGTTCATCAATAGCAGATTGGTTAAATAAACTGTGGTTCATTCATTCAATGGAAGACATTGTACTATGTAGAGGTGTATTAAACAACAACAAAAAAGTGATGTTTGGTAGGGAGAAAGGTACAGAAAACTGTGTACAAAATGCTATTATTTGCGCAAAAAGCAAACAGGCAGAAAAGAAGAACATGCATTTATCTAATTGTATGTGTATGAAGTATCTCTGAGGGATAAATTTTTTTAAACTGATAACATTAGTGCCTCTGGGGAAGGAAGCTAGGGCTGGGGCACAGGAGAGAATAGGAAACTTGTACCTTTTGAAATTTATTCAACCAAATAAATACAATTAAATACAAAAGATAATAAAACAAAAAAGGAGAGGTTTTTTTCTACGATTGTAACAATTGAGGCTGCTACGAAAACAACAATACTTTTTATTGACTTACTACATGGCATAGATTTTAATGATGGGTTTGCAAATTGGGGTTCTAGCCACGGGTTGCCCCTAGTGGTGCAACAGGAGTTGTGGTATACTGCCAACATTCTTCCTTATAATCACTCTTTGACCTGCTCCTCCAGGATGAAGCCTTTTCCAAACGTTCAAAACTTTATCACTAGGGACAAAACCTAATCAGACAACTTTTTTATGGTTTGCTTTGGTGCATCTGTGTGTACACAACCCACTGGGCCAGTTGCCTCTGGAAGTTTCCTCTTCCTCAAGAGCCAGCCTTCTGGGCTTCCTCCCTTCCCGTGGGAGATGTGTACTCAAGGATCATGAACTAGCTGTGTATTAGGCCAAGCAAACGAAGCTCAGAGAAAATATTCTGGAACAAATACAGGGTGACTGGCTTGGGGGCTCTTTTTCTGCACATGCATAACGTTTGAGTTAGTTTCAAGGTCCCTTCTGATTCTACACCTATTCCCTGTCCCACACTACAACCCTGCTAGACTCTCTGGTCCCAGAGCCCCAGGTTCCATGACTCACTTATGGTCTTGCCCACTGACTTCTCCCAGAGGGCTCAGGTAAACTCTCAAGTAAGCTACAGTAGGACTATGACCCAGAGACTGTTGACCTTACCCCCTTCTGGAAGCCTTCATCTAATAGTGGCAATATTGTCCTTTTCTTACACAGCTAGGTTTGTGCTTGACATTCAGATTTTTTCCCAAAACTAAACAATATTGTGTTCAGGAATACAAATGAAAGTTGAAAAACTCTTAGGAAAAAAATAAGAAAATAGTTAACCTAATAATATCTGGGGGGAAGAGAAGACATACAATTGGGGAGGGACACACAGGAGCTTCTAACGAACTGGCAAGATTTTTGTTGGTGTTGTTAATTCTTTTTTTTTTTTAAATTGTACTTTAGATGAAGGTTTACATAGCAAATTAGTTTCTCATTAAACAATTAATGCACATATTGTTTTGTGACATTGCCAACCCCACAACACTCTCCTCTTCTCGACCAGCTTTCCTGTCCCCTCCTGTCTTGTCCTTGTCCCTGGGCTAGTGTGCCAGTTTAGTCTCGTTTTGTTTTATGAGACTAATCTTTGGCTGAATGGTGAAACTCAGGAGTGACTTCAGTACTGAGTTAAAAGGGTGTCCAGGGGCCATACTCTTGGGGTTTCTCCAGTCTCTATCAGACCAGTAAGTCTGGTCTTTTTTTGAGTTAGAATTTTGTTCTACATTTTTCTCCAGCTCTGTCTGGGACCCTCTGTTGTGATCCCTGTCAGAGCAGTCAGT
>NW_004443943.1:26236239-26270678 GCF_000243295.1 Trichechus manatus latirostris
TCAGACCAGTAAGTCTACTCTTTTTTTGTGAGCTAGAATTTTGTTCTATATTTTTCTCCAGCTCTGTCTGGGACCCTCTGTTGTGATCCCTGTCAGAGCAGTCAGTGGTGGTAGCCAGGCACCATCTAGTTGTGCTGGACTCAGTCTCATGGAGGCTGTGGTAGTTGTGGTCCATTAGTCCTTTGAACTAATATTTCCCTTGATTTTCTTCATTCTTCTTTGCTCCAGACAGGGTGGGACAAGTGGAGTATCTTAGATGGCAGCTCACAAGCTTTTAAGACCCCAGACGCTACTCACCAAAGTAGGATGTAGAATACTTTCTTTAGAAACTATGTTATGCGAATTGAGCTAGAGGTCCCCCAAGACCATGATCCCCAGCCTTCAGCCCAGTAATTTGGTCCCTTAGGGAGTTTGGATGTGGTTATAAAGCTTCCATGACCTAGAAATGGCAAGATTTTATTTCTTTAAGTAGGTGGTGAGTTCACAAGTATATATACTATTGTCGTTATTATTAAAAGTGAACAATGTGTTTTATGCTCTTCATTCTGAGTATTTAGTGCACACACTCACACACACAAACACACATATGTACACACATGCAATATGTATATGAAGAAAAAAAATCATAATCCCAACACCTAGATGCAACAAGTATTAACATTTCAAATGTTTCCTTTCATCTTTTTTCTGTGCATGCTACATAATTGAGATCATACTATGTATACATTTTTGACATATGCCCTCTTTTAGAGACCACTTAACATAAACATCTTGCATTATTAAATTGTTTGCATATTTATCATTTTAGGGACCATGTAATATTCCCTTGAAATGTGCTTACCAATTATCCTTGTAATAATTTTTTTTAACATTTTTTATTGTGAGTTAGGTGAAAGCTTACAGAGCAAATTAGTTTCTCATTCAAAAATTTCTACACAAATTGTTTCATAGCATTGGCTGCAACCTCGCATTGTGTCAGCACTCTCCCCCTTTCCTTTTCCACCCTGGGTTCACTGTGTCCATATGTCCAGTTTTCCTGTCCCCTCCTGCCTTCTCATCTTTGTTCCTGGGCAGGTGTTGCCCATTTGATCTCGTATACTTGATTAATCTAAGAAGCACATTCCTCACGTGTGTTATTGTTTGTCTTATGTTATTGTTAGGTGCTGTCAAGTCGGTTCTGACTCATAGCAACCCTATAGGACAGAGTAGAACTGCCACATAGGGTTTCCAAGGAGTAGCTGGTGGATTTGACCTGCTGACCTTTTGGTTAGCAGCTGAGCTCTTAACCACAGGGCTCCACGTTTGTCTTATAGGCCTGCCTAATCTTTGGCTGAAAAGTGAACTTCAGGAGTGGCTTCAAGTCTGAGTTAGAAGGGTGTCCAGATGCCATAGTCTCGGGGTTCCTCTAGTCTCTGTCAGACCAGTAAGTCTGGTCTTTTTTGTGAATTTGATAATTTGTTCTACATTTTTCTCCCGCTCTGTCCAGGACCCTCTGTTGTAATCCCAGTCAGAGCAGTTGGTAGTCGTAGCTGTGCACTATCTAGTTCTGGTTTCAGGGTCGTGTGGGCTGTGGTTCATGTGATCCATTAATCCTTTGGACTAATTACTACCTTGGGTCTTTAGTTTTTTTTTTCCCCTCTTCTTTGCTCTGTACTGGAAGAGACCGATAATTGTATCTTAGATGGCCACTCGCTCACAAGCTTTTAAGACCCTAGATGCTACTCACCAAAATAGGATGTAGGACACTGTCTTTAAGAACTATGTTGTGCCAATTGATGTAGATGTCCTCCGAGTCTATCTATGATCCTTTGCCTTTGAGCTCGGGAACGTCATCCTGTGAGGTGTTTAGTTATCTCTAAGAGGTTTCCCCGACAGTGCCACTTGTGTGCTCTATTGTCTATATTAATATATGAGGAACACCTACAGTCATGTATTTAGAAATTTCCACTCCAAAGCTGTATCTGCCAGTGGGTGTGTTCCCTTACCCTGTCCCTCACCTCTTAGCATCTCTATCTATGTATCAATTTGTAGATAATTGTTTATTGATATTATTGTTGCAGGATTGTCTAGTAGTTACCATAGTTGTCCTTTATTCCTGCATTCCTTTCAGTGTCCTCTCTTGCCTTGGTCACATTGTGCTGACTTCTCCCATATTGTGTATTGCCTTTCCCTTCACCAATATTAACTCATGTCTACTATCTCTTTGGTAATTTTTCCTCCCTCCCTCTCTCACCCCTGGTAACCATCAAAGAGTCTTTTTTCCCCCGTGTGTAAACCTTTTGTTACTTTGTAAAAGCAGTCTCATACAATATTTGTCCTTTTGTGATTGACTTATTTCACTGAGCATAATGCCCTCCAGATTCATCTATGTTGTGAGACGTTTTGCAGATTCGTCATTATTCTTTATCATTTCATAATATTACATTGTTTGTGTGTACCACAGTTTGTTAATCCATTCATCTATTGATGGGCACTTAGGTTGTTTCCACGTTTTTGCTATTGTGAATAATGCTGCAATGAATAGACCTATACATGGGTGTACATATGTCTATTCATGCCACGTCTCTTATTTCTTTAGGGCATATACCTAGGAGTGGGCTTGCTGGATCATATGGTATTTCTATTTCTAGCTTTTTGAGGAAGTGTCATACTGTTTTCCATAGTGGTTGTAACATTTTACATTCCCACCAGCAGTGTATAAGAGTTCCCATCTCCCCACATCCTTGCCAACATTTGTTATTTTCTGTTTTTTGTTGTTGTCGTTGTTACTGCCAGTAATGTCGGGGTGAGATGGTATCTCACTGTGGTTTTGATTTGCTTCTCTCTAATTGCTAATAATCGTGGGCATTTCTTCATATGTTTGTTAGCAGCCTGAATGTCTTATTTGGTGAAGTGTCTATTCATTTCCTTTGCCCATTTTTTAATTGGATTATTTGTCTTTTTCTTGTTGAAGTATTGAATTTTTCTATGCATTTTAGAGATTACACCCTTGTTGGATATGTTGTAGCCAAAAATTTTTTCCCAACATTTTCACTCTTTTAGAGAAGTCTTTGGTTGAGCGTAAGTGTTTAATTTTCAAGCGATCTCATTATCTAGTTCATTTTCTTCTGTGTGTGCATTTTTAGTTATGTTTGGTAATTTGTTTATGTCATATATTAGGGCCCCTAGCATTGTCCCTAATTTTTCCTCCATGATCTTTATAGTTTCATATTTAGGTCTTTGATCCATTTTGAGTTAATTTTTGTGTATAGTGTTAGGTACGGAACCTGTTTCATCTTTCTACATATATCCAATTTTGCCAGCACCATTTGTTGATAAGACTGCCTCTTCCTCTTTCAATAACTTTTGGTCTTTTGTCAAAGATCAGCCATCCACAGGTGGGTGGTGTATTAATTTTTTTTTTAACTCTGTAAAATGAAGGAGGATTGGACTGGGAGGTGTGTAGGATTCCTTCTGAATTAAAGTCGTGTGGTTCTAAATCCATATACATGGAAGCCAGCTGCCTGGTTATTACATTGTAAAGAGTCCAGCACTTGAAATATCTACAAGCACAGTCAGCCTGTTGATTACAACTGCCCACTGCCCTGACCCATGACACCAACTTTCTAATTCTTGAATGAAACCAGCTTGCATGTTGAAGTTAACCCTCCCCTGTTTCAAAGAGCATAGCTCTTGGGAATAACATGGACTGAATCTCTGTGTTAGTGGAAGCTTGTATCTAAAAGTGCTTGTGGGGTCATTCAGAATGTCCTCCAACAACATATTACCCGGTCAAAACCCACCCTCCTTCAAGGTCCAGCTCAAATCCCACCTCCTCAGTGAATCCTTCCCTGAGTACCTCCCAGGGAAACCTCCCTCTCTAACCTTCCAGGGTACTTTGTATTGCCCTGCTGATGCTTTCTGTTGTGCCTCTTTTTGTAGCTGTTTGTGGTCATTTCTTTTCTCCCCTGGTACACTATAAATTCTTGAGGACCCAGATCTGTCTCTAGAGGGCCTAGGAAATACAAGGCTCGATAAGTAATAAATAAATAAATTTTAAAGACTTTTTTTATTCTTTGCTTTAACATTTTGCATTGCAAATATAATTGCCTATATAATTAAGTTGCTTAAGGGCTTACATCAAAATTTAAGGTTCTCAAATGGAAACAAATTCTGTTTGTCCATAATTGCCACATTCA
This sequence comes from Trichechus manatus latirostris, assembly GCF_000243295.1. Classification (NCBI taxonomy): domain Eukaryota; kingdom Metazoa; phylum Chordata; class Mammalia; order Sirenia; family Trichechidae; genus Trichechus; species Trichechus manatus. The sequence continues at coordinate 26,240,418 of NW_004443943.1, forward strand.
GAAATTGGGAACATGATGATCTCTTTTGTAGGCAAGATGCCTGCTGACCTTGATAATAGATTTAGTATTTGCTTTGAGGGCTGGATTAAGGATTGTTTGAGCTCTAAAAATAACAATTTATGTTTGTTGAGAGTCTATTATGGGCCGGACACTAGCCAAAGCAGTTTACATGCATCTGTGATTTAATTCTTTTATTATGAGGTAAAAGTTATTTAGTTTCCTCATTTTACAGTTGAGGAAACTGAGTCACTTGCCCTGGGTCAAGCAAGTTGTATATGGAGAAATTAGGACTCCAACCCAGATCTACCTGATTTCAGAGCTCACATTTCTCCTTGCTGGGCAATGCTGCCTCCTCACAAATAAACTGTAAAATCTGGATCTTCATCTCCAGCTCTCAGTTCTATATTGCAAAACTAATTCACCATCAAATGGCTAACCCTTGTAAATACATATTTTTGTTGATAAATACAAAAGACATTAGATAATGTTTAGAAGAAAAATCTATAAATTCACCACATAACAAATACTATCATTTTGGAGTACTGTCTTCTTCCCTTTTTCCATATGTATACCTTAAAGAGAAAAAAACATCCTCAGGCAGTTGTGTATGTGCCTTTAAACAGAGGAGTCTGTTTTGTGACAAAGACAAGGGTATCCCCGAAACAAACTTCAGCTAGTCCACAGCTTTGCCTGAGGCTCTTCTTGCATCAGATGGAAACCTGAAAACATGACAAAAAATAAAGAGGAATTAACAAGGGGTTGACTTCCTGCCGTCTTAAAGACAACTTGCATGTATCTGGGGACTCCTGGATTAAAAGATGGGGTAGAAGCTAACAGCACTGGTTTGTGCCTTGAGTGGCCTGTGTTATGTTTACAGCTGCTGAACTGTGGCTAAGAGTAAAATGTAATTTACTAGAAAATGTAGATATTTAGCTTCATTCTGAATTGTTCAGTTATTGAAAGTTCATCGTTCCAGGAAAGACACCAAGTAAATGTCTCTTTCTCTATTGCTACCTCTCTTTCTCTTTGGTAGGCAGAATAGAGGCCCCCAAAGGTGTCCACTCCCTAATTTATGGAACATGTGAATATGTTTGCTTACATGGTCAAAGGGACTCTGGACATGTGATTAAGGATACAGACCTTGAGATGGGGAGATTATCCTGGATTATGCAGGTGAGCCCAACCTAATCATATGAATTCTTAAAAGCAGAGACCCTTTCCCGGCTGTGGTCAGAGAAAGATGTGACTATGGAAGAGGAGTTAAAGAGAGAACCAGAAAGATAGCAGCATGAGAAGGACCTGACCTTCTATTGCTGTTTGAAGATGGAGGAAGGGGGACACTAGCCAAGGAATGTGGCCAACCTCTAGAAGCTAGAAAAGGCAAGGAAATGATTCTTCCTAGAGCCTCCAGAAAGGCTGCCACCTTGATTTTAGCCCAGAGAGGAGACCCATGCCAAATTTCTGGCCTACAGAGCTGTGAGATAATAAAGTTGTATTATTTTAAGCTGCTAAAATTGTGGTAACTTATTATGGCAGCGATAGAAGACAAATTCTCATTCTGTGTGTGTACGTAAATTGTGTCTTTATTGACTAGTATATGCTTGATTCTCCAGCCTTTTATATATCTTTGAATTCCTCGGAGACCACCTTCCCAGCTCAACCACCGCAGCAATTCCCCTGGGCTTCAACCTCCAGATCCTCAAATCCATTTATCTTAAAAAGAAAACAAGAAACAGAAACTCTAGGAGTCACTCTTTGCACTGGCTAAATGAACTAGTGACAGAAATCTTGTCCATCTTGTTTACGGCTGAGTCCCTAGCACCTAGGACAGTGCCTAGCACACAGTAGTAGCTCAATAAACATTGGTCAATTGACTGACTCATTGATCGATATATGGTAATTTAGAAACTTTTATTTTTTTTTCCAAGTCATGTCCTGGAGCCCTCTGCTGAGTCTTGCCATGACCTCATCTTCCTCCAAAGACAGGGGCGAATACAGTGGGCCCACTGAGGTAAAAGTAAAGTTGAAACGGACCCAGGAACAGCTCTGCTTGGGCAGTGAGGACTTTGGGTAAGTATAGCTTATGCTGCACATGATGACAAGTATGTGAAGCTTACTGTCATTTATTCAACCAAAATTAAGAGCCTACTGTGTGCAGAATTTTCTGACATGTTCTAAGGACACCAAGATAAATAGGACACAGTTCCTGCCATTCCAATGTTCACAAGCTAGGAATGGTCATTGACTACCTTACCATGTGGTAGACATGCTTTTACATACAATAATTTCATTTAAATCAAGGCTTCAAACCAGTTCGAACCAGTTCAGTTATGGTTGACAACGCGACACTGGAACACACCTGAATTTTTAAAATATGAGTGATCTGAAACCATAACTGGAATGGGACAAATTACAGGTCGTAGCCCTGGGATGGGAGACTCAGAAGAGGCATAGCGAGCCCTTTCAGGAGCCTGATGCTTGAGATTGGATAATTGCCAGGACTGAGGAGCGTGACACACATTCAAGGCCGCCGTCTTTGAGTGGGGCACCGCTCTTCCTGACTCTGCGCAAAATTCGATGGGCAAGAATTTGGTTGCTATGCAACGTGTACACTGCCCTTGTTTTCTAAGAAGGAGATTAAGTTTCTAGCAGGGCTTTGACCCATAATTTTTCCATTCTGGTTATGGTTCTGGTTCAACCAGATTTTAAAAACTCAAGTCTGTTGCAGTGTTGCTTCCTCGGCCATGACTGAACCGGGAAGAACCAGTTTGAAGCCCCGATTTAACTCTTAGAACAACAATCCAGAGAAACAGGTATTATTAGTCCCATTTTATGGATGAGAAAACTGAAGCTCAGAAAGTTAAATAACTTATGCAATGGCAAGTGAGTGGTTCATGCCAGGCCTATCTGGCTCCAAAAACTGATAATAACTACTCACACTGTATAGTGACTTACAGTTTACAAAGTACTTTTTATCATACATTTTCTTATTTATTCCACCCAATAAGTTTATGAAATAGGCATTGCTATACCCATTTCACAAAGGAAAAACTCAAACTCATTTGCCCAAATCACAAAGTTCTTAGGTGACAGAAACAGAATTGGAACCTAGATCTTCAAACTCTAGACCCTATTCCCTTCCTACTTTTCTGTGTTTTTATTAAACTTTGAATTCTGCACAAAGACTCACCTGCTGTCTATGGAAGTACGATCTAAGACTGATGAGAATACACATGGGAATACAAAGTAAGGCAAACAGTATTCCTAGAACAGCAAGTGTGAGAATTAAACTTGACATTTCGGTATAGTGGACTATAGACTCACCTCTGCCACTAGCAAAGTAGCCTTCAAGAAGTTTCTCTTCTCATGTATAAAATATGGAATCAAGGTGGGGATGACAGCCTGATTTTTTCTGAAGTCTTTTCAGAGCCCCTGACAGCACTTTGGGGCCCTTCACTAAGATGACCCATTCCAGCCTCCTTTCCTGGTATTCTCCCATGGCCCAGCCTGCTGTGTCTACCAAGTTCAAGTACACCACCTCAAAGTAGCCTCCATGGAAGATCCCGTGCCCAGAATCCCTACTTTCCCACCCCACCCCTGAGCTATTCAAAGGGATCTTCCTTTCACCATCCAAGCAGCCAACCAACTGCTGCTGTTAATCAGTGAAGTCTAGATGCATCCTTCTCACATTTTTGTGTACGAACAATTCCCTGAGGATTGAGTCCAAAATGCCTTTCCTGGGCCCTAGAAGATTCTAGTGCAGGTGATTCAAAGACCACTCTTTGAGATGAAGTGATATAGGTTTTTACCCTAAACCAGGGGATCTTAACCTGGCAGTTTACAAAGTCCCAAGGGACTGGGGAGTAGAACTCAGGGGGTACATAAACTTGAAGGAAAAAAAAGTACTAACTCTACTAACTCTAACTGGAATTTAGCATTTTCTTCACTTTTGAATGTAACCAACCAACCCAGTAGAATTAGTAGTACCTATGACTTTGTCACCAATAGAAATCGCTGATATTATATTACATTGCTATTGCTGCAGATATCTTGAAATATCATTTATGCTACTTTGAATATCATCACTACTTTGAAGTTATGGTTGTTGTCAGGTCTACTACTAGATCTTGCTGTTTAATTAATAAAGAAGTACATATATTACCATATTGCTATTTTTAAGATAATTTTTATAATTATACTTCAATATCATCGGTGTCTTTTCTAATCTTATGTATTTTATTTTATGCATTAAAAACATTGTTCTGAGAGACGGCCTATAGGCGTCACCAGACTACCAAAGGGGTCCCTGGCACAAAAAAGGTTAAAAGTTTCTGCTCTAGACAGAGCCAATCATTCCAATGAACCAAAAACGAATTCTGCCATCCTTCAGTTCTCTGTTTTTTTTCTCTTGCCCCTCCAAAAAGCCAACCCTTCAGCTAGGTGGTGACCCCTCAAAGATTACTGAAGCCTTCTCAGGGCTAATGAAGGAGTAGGTTCTGGGCATGGACTGTTTTTTGAAAGTGACGTGTTAGGGGAGGCTAACTTCCTTCAGCTTCCCTTGGCCTGAAGAACTTGTCCCTTTGATTTTCCAGTCAAGCTGAGCTGCCTTTCCTAGTTCAAAATTTACTGTTTGATATAAATATTGACATAAAGGGTTAAGAACACCACAGTGTAGATGAGCAGAAACTTCCTGGAGTGGGTCACTAAATACTCATCAGAAATAGAAACTCTGAGAGAGAGGTGAAGAGGTAGGACTGCTCACTCTGCTGTGTGTCAGCACCATTATCCTTACTTGATTTCATATTTACAGGCTGGCCCAAGAAGAAGCTGGGTAGACATATCCTTTTGGAAAGAGAAGCAAAAAGATACAAGGCCACACAAGCTGGCCAAATGTCTGCCCAGGGTCACAGGGTGTTTGGGCAGTGCCCATCAGTTACAAATCTTGTGGACTTCCAGACCCCTAAGTAGTTGCTGATGTCCCTGGACGGCACAAATTATTAAGTGCTTGGCTACTAGCCAAAAGGTTGGCAGTTCAAATCCACCCAGAGGCACCTCCAAAGAAAGGTCTGGCTGTGTACTTCCAAAAGATCATAGCCACTGAAAACCCTGTGGAGGGCACTTCTACTCTGAAACACATGGGGTCGCTATGAGTCAGAATCAACTCTATGGCAAGTGGTTGGTTGGTTAAGTAGCTGCTGAAGTTTCCAGGAGCTCTTAGCAGGATGTGGACAGTGTCCCCCACTTCCACCACAGTAGCTGCTGAAGACCTTAGGTGGTGCAAACGCCATCAGCTGCTAACTGAAGGGTTGGAGGTTTGAGTCCACTCAGAGGCTCCTTGGAAGAAGGGCCTAGTCATCTACTCCCAAAAAATCAGCCATTGAAAACCTTATGGAGCACAGTTCTACTCTGACACACATGGGGTGCCATGGGTCTAATCAACTCAATGGCAACTGGTTTAGTAGGCTGCTGGAAGCATTATCCAGTTTACAAATGAGAAAGGAGCCTGGAACACCAGCATCTGGGCCCCTGAAAATTTGTGACTGAAGTAGGGCATCACCCACACTGGTCCACTCTCTACTATGAGCTCCTGGGGAGCTGCAGTTTATCTGTGCACCCACAGCCGGAAAGGAATCAGCATTCCTGGGCTTGTGACTTTTAAGACAATTAATGACTAGGCCAGACGAGGCCACTGTCTCTCTACCGGAGCAGTCCTAACACCCGGGGCGGGATTTCTAGGCTGAGGGGAATGGCCCCACTTTCTGGCCTAGGCCAGGACTGAGATTTCTTAGAAGGTTGGGGGCCAATCGTCGGCCATAAATCTTGGAGGACCTTCGTCGTTTTACAAGGGAGTTCGCGAGGGCTGCTCTTTCCCCTCTCGCGGTCTATTTACAACGCTGAAATCTCCGTGTTAATGGACCTGGGATAATGATGTTTACCTTACCGCGATAAAGCGCTCAGCTTCCTGGGGGAGAGGTTGTAAAATGTCCTGGGGGTGCGGGGGGGCGCCGTAAAAGTGGGTGCTGGAAGGGCGGGGGCACCAGGTTCTCTTCCAGGCCGGCTCCCACCCTCCACTCTCTAGGCCGGGTTGAACAGCCCAGGCCTCGCGGGCAAGGACAGTTCCCACATAAATCACCAGCGCCAGAGTCTCGGGAAAAGGCGCATTTTTCATTGCTGGCTGCAGAGCAACTCCCGACAGCAAACGAGAAACAGAAGTTGTCTTTAGATAAACCGTTTACCCGAGCGCGCGTCCTGGCAGCACGGCCCCGCAGAGCATAGGGCAACCGGGACCTGGCGCTGCGCCCCCGCCAAGCACCTCTCAGGGGCCCCTGAGCAACACTCAGATCCTCTGAAGGGCTGGTCCCACGTCCTCCTGCCAGAGGGGAGAGAGGGTGTCAAGAGGGAAGGGAAGAGAGCACTTCAGGTACTAGAAGACTGGAGAAGTGGCGCGGGAGAAAATTGTGGAATCCAAAGACCTGGGAGTCGGACTCCACATTTACCAGCTGTGTGATCTCAAGCAAGTGTCTTTACTTTTCTGAGCTTCAGAAATCTTCAGTTATAAAACGAGTATAAAAAATACTACCTTTCTAGTCTGTTTTCAGAAGTAATATATTGAATCAAGTGTGATTTGTATAATCTCTAAAAACAAAGTTATTAACCAGAGGCCCATGGATGGGCCTAGGCGATTCCGTGAAACCCCTGCAATTACTGGTCACAGGGCTGCACGTGACCATGCGCATTCTTCCGGGAGAATGTCCATACTATACAACAGACCCCCAAACGTTGAAAACTGTCGCGCTAGCTTTGTAGACAGATTGCATGGTTAGAGTTTTGTAGACAGATTACATGGTTAGAGTTCTGGCTCTGCCACTTACTAGCTGTGAGACTTTGCCCAAGTTAGTCAAGCCTCCTGTTTCCTCTTCTGTAAAGTGGGATAATAATAACGCCTAGGATTGTTGAGGGGAGTAAAAGTGCTTGGCATGGTGCATACCACACCGTAAGGTTAGCTGTTCTACGCATCAGCCCTAGCCGTGTAGCAAAGACTCTTTGCTCCCAAGCTAGGACGTCCAGGCCTAGTCTTTTCAAGCTGAAGCTGCCAAGATCCCCGCAGCCCTCCTGTGTCCCTGCGTGCCAGCAGATGAGCTGCTCACACGTAGCCAAACCGCGGCTTTTCCATTGCGCCCCGGGAGTGCGCGGGCCGCCTCTTGCTCCAGGGCGCGCAGAAGGGCGTGCAGATGCGCGCCTAGGGCCGGGTGCTGCGAGGCCTCCCCAATTTGGGGAGCCGCCGTTCGCTGAGCGGCCGCTTTGAAGGCTGCTGTAACCCGGCCGGCCGCCAGGCGCCCCGGCTCAGCCAGAATCCGGATTTGCAGGCCGAAGGACTAAGCCGGTCGCCACCGACAGGGGGAATCAAAGCGGCCGCCATCCTCGTAGCTCCGGGTCTTGTTTACTTGTTGATGTGTGCGCACACAAGCGGGACGACCACAAGTTAGGAGTCAGTTTTGAGAGAAGGGGGGTAAGGGCCCCGGGAGCAGCCACCTCTAGTCCCAACCCCGCCGGAGGCCGAGACTTCCTATGGCAGGCAGACACGTTTCCTTCCCTCCCAAGGTCAGAGGTCGGGCCCGGGAGAGGCCGGCTCCCCCTTCCCTTCAGGCCCACCCCGCGCGGCGTCCTGGAGCCCCGCTTCCAGCCTCGCCCCCTTCCCCCCTCTTAGCCCGCCATCCATTAGTGTAATCCCCTGTCCAAACACTGCGGCCGGGACGGCCAGACGTTGGTGTAAACAGACCCAGGGGACAATCTAACGATATAAATAAAATAACCGTTAATAGCGCAAATTGTTCGGTGAGCCGGAGGCCGAGCACCCGGTCTCCGGCCTCGCTCGGGTTTGTGTACACTGTTTGGACGTTACGCATCCGTCAGGTTAACCTGAGGTACTTGTCCCGGCCGAAATCCAAATGCAGCGCAGGTGAAGTCCTTGCAGGCGCGTCAGCGGAGACCCGACTCCTGACACGCAAAGGCCGACACGCACGCGACTCAGGACAGACGCATACGCCAAGGACACTGCACCACTACAACTCCAGTTAACGTAACTGCCTGAGCCCGCCCCAAACCAGCGAAACACGAACGTTACCCTCTTCTCTCGAAAACCTCCCTCTCCCTGTGCGGCCAGCCACAGCCCACAGGTGACGCCGGCCCCATTCGCAGCCTCGGTGCGCACAGGGATCCAGAGCTCACACTCAGATACGGAAAAAGTCAGCCTCCACTTGTCTCAAGGTTATTAATAATAAACTAACATTTATTGAAAGGATCCTTGGTGGCGCAAACGGTTAAGCTATTGGCTGCTAACCAAAAGGTTGGCGGTTACAACCTACCCAGCCGCTCCACGGGAGAAAGACCTGGCGATATGCGGGGGAGTGGGGGTGGGGGTAGACCTGGTGATCTGCATCTGTAAAGATTACAACAAAGAAAACCCTATGGGGGCTGTTCTCCTGTCACCTGCGGGCACTATGAGTCAGAATCGATTCAATAGCACCCAACAACAACACATTTATCGAGCGTATATTGTGCCAAGCCATGCACCAAATGCTTCACAGTGGTAATCTCCTTTAATCCTCAGAATCACCTAGGAGGTAGGTACTTTCAGTACTCTAAGTTCTACAGATCGGAAAAGCAGGGTTTGGAGAGGTTAAGAATTCTACCGGAGACAGAGCGGAGACAGGATTTGAACCCACACCTCTGCTCTAGGAAGCCCACCACCCACACCCGCGGTAAAGGCATTTGCACAGATTCTGACGTGCCAAGTTTCCAAGGCCTGGAGCCCGGCTCCAGTGCGTCCCCGGCCCCGCCTGGCTGCAGTGGGTTTATTTCCAGTGGGAAGTTCCTACTTCTCCCGAGGGCATGGGCAGAGAGGTCTGAGAGGTCGGGCAGGGAACAGAGGGAGCCACCACACAAAGCCCTGTGGCCTGTTCCCGTTGGGCCGGGAGTAGGTGCCCGCGGCGTTCCCAGAGGCCTCAGCCAGCACGGCTCTGGGATTGGAGCTCCAGGTGCTGCTTCCAGAGGGAGGACACCAGGACTGGAGGGGACACATGAGAGATGTCTACCGGATAGCGGCTCCTCCACACCCCTCCCCCCCATACACACACTCACACACTTGGGAACTCCGGGAAGGGCTCCCTGTGGACAGGTGGCCATCGAGTGCTGGCTCCTGGAGTACAGCTGGGACAGGATGTCTCCGCCAGCCCACCAAGGTCGTGGATCAGCAGCGTCTAACCCAGGGGCCTGGGAGTCTTGCATCCACCCCTTACCTGCTGTGTGACCTTGGACAAGTCATTCCATTTCTGCCGGCCTAAACTACCGAGCCTCTGAAATGGGGAGGGAGGGGAATAATACCTGTCTCATAGGGATGTTGTAATTCTTGGAAGAGATCAGGCATGTGGAGCACTTTGTTCACCAGTGGAAAGTTTATTATCATGATTAATATTAACACCATGGCAGGCGCCTCAGAAGGCAGGACTGAGGATTGGCAGCCCCAGACTGAAGAGACAGCAAAGGAGGCACTGGGTGGGAGGATGGTTAGTAGGGAAACAACGCAGAGGGGATGCCTGTAGTTGAGGGGAGGGAAGTGGGCTCCAGGCGGTTCCGCCCCATCACTGCCCAGTGGTGTTTATCTTCAACTCAGCTCCCAGTCAGTCCTGTCACGGGCACATTCTTCTCTGGGCTATTAACGATTGCCTGAGTCTGCAAGAAGATTTGGGGAGGGGGTAGGCTGTGGGATACCGAGCAGGAATTCACAGGAGCAGAAAGAACAGTGCATGGCAGTCCCTGTGTGGCGTGGTAACTGGCTGAGGTTGCCCAAGGAAGGGAGAGGAACACGAAGATGACGCTACGTGAAAAAGGCAAGGAACTTTAACAACCTGCCAACTTGGACAAACTGCCTCACCACTCTGAGTCTCAGTTTCCTCCTCTGTAAAATGGTTAGAATAATAGAGCCAAACTCAAGGACTGTTGGAAGAAGCAGAAATATAACACTGGTAGACACTTAGCGAAGTAGCCAGGCTCTGTTCTTAGTGCTCCACACCCTTGAGTCAGTTGGTCCTCCAGCCCTAAATGTCTCCCAGCTTACATGGAAGGCCAGATGGTGGGCTCTTAACCACTGGCCATCTGGTACTTGTAGGGAAGCCTTTAGCGGTAGCTAGTATTTTTTTATATGGTCATTGGTAGTGGGATTATTGTTGTTGGTATTGTCAGTACTATCATTTCTACCACTACTGCTCACTCCCAACCCTGAGAGGTACTGTCATTAGCCCTACTTTACAGAGAAGGAAACAAGCTCAGAGAGGCTAAGTGACTTGCCTGAAGTCACACAGCCTACCAGGGGCCCAGAGGGGAGATTAGAAACGAGGCCAATCTGAAGGCCAGATGTTCTCGCCCACACCAGAGGGGAAAGGAGGAGTGCGGCAAGGAGAGGCGGTCCTAGTAGGAGAAGGAGGCCTGCCCCCGGGGTAGGTCTGGGGCAGCTGGTCTGGGGCAGCTGATTTATTTTCATTCCATCTCAGACACTAATTGGCCAGATCATTATCTAAACACAATAACAATGACCTGAAACTTTGGGGATTTGTTTACAGCAGCTAAAAATGATGCATTTGTGGGAGCGGGAAGCTGGGTCTGGTGCGGGATTTGTTTGCTGTGGATAATGGAGTTGGCGAGGGAGAGGCCAACAGAGAGAAGGAATCGTTTGTTAGTGGTTTAGAAAGTATTTCCTAAAACTCCAATGATAAAAGAACGAGTCTCCTTGTTTGGGAGCTAAAAGGTGTACAATCTGATTTACAATTAAATAATGCATTTTTCCAATGGGATAAAGGAGCTCCTGGGTTTCCCATCACTGATCTCTGTGCTCAACGGAGGAGAGATTCAGCACCTCCCTTCTCGTGCCTAACAACACCGCTCACGCCCACCGCCAGCCACCATCACCAAAAACTTCCACTGCGTTCTTCTCTGCACCGCCTGCCAAGGGCTCTGTCAGCACTTCCCTTACGTCGTTTCTTTAATCCTTACAGCAGACCTATAAAGTCCACACCATCACTATCGCATTTTATAGGTGAGAAAACTGTGGCTTAGTGAGGTTGAAGGACTGGTTCAAGGTCACAAGACCAAAAGAGTGGCAGGACCAGGCTCCAAACCTAGGACTAGTGGACTCCCGGGCCAGTGCTCCAGCCCAAGACCAACGCCTAAGATGTGATTATGACTTAGAGAAAGCCACAACTTCCCTGGGCCCCACCCCAAACCCAGCCTCTAAGTCTATGGGCTCTCCCTTCAGAGACGGGTGTCATATGTACTGGCCCTTATGCAGACATGTTCATGAGGTTTGTGTACATCCATACACATACACGCTTACTGGCTTATTGGTGTAGGAGGTATCAAATGTTCACCTGTGTCCAGATATGTAACTCACTGTGCAGGGCACAATATGTACACACACATATATATGAGTTATCCTCTCTACAAATGGTGGCCCCTGGAGTTTTAAGTCTAGACTGCAACATAGTTGCAATGTGGTTTTGTTACTTTCAAGAGCACACACAGTCATTACAACTCTGATAATAAAGTCTGTTCCCTCTTCTTTGGCTGCAGCTTGGACAGGTCCTTATAGAACCATTTGTGTAAGACTAATTGTAATGATCCCATAAATGGCCTCTGCGGAAATAGTACTTTTGTTAGTCATGGAACCTAGTTTTCTTCTTGGATCATATAAACATTTCTTTCCAAATCTCCTTTCACAACCAGTAATTCACATTTTTGTAGGGGGAACAGAGGAGGAAGGGAGATTAAGAAGGAGTGTCAGCCCGGGGCTCCTACAATGACCACACATTCTGAAAAAGCAGAGCCCTGATATGGAGCCTGCACGTCCTGAGTGCCCTTTTTGCCACGCCGACTCACATGTGTACACACTAATGTGTCCACACAGGAAAGTACCTTCCTCTTCACTCAAGGAGAAAGACAAGTCCATAAAAGCATGGATGTCAGCTCCACGTCTCTCTGTTGGAGTCCCACATTTCTCAGCGTGATGCAACTGCCACCAACCTCAGGAAATGTGGTTGTAGATGGGAGGTAAAAGAGTCAAGGGTGGCTAGCTGCCTGCCTATCATGCAGCCCATTAGCTGAACTGATACGGGAGAAGGGCCCAGACCCTGTCTCCTTTCAGTAGGCCTGTGACTCAGTGGCCCCACTGACCCCACGCCTGGCAGCAAACAAGAGGGTAAGAGACTGCCATGAGCCCAGAGCTACAAAGTGCTTAGTCTTTACCCCGCTGGCTGGTGTGAGAAGCTAGAAACCCTCTCTCCTATCTTAGATGTGACCCCTCTATTTTACAGTAGTCCCTGAAGCACCCCTCAACTGAGTGATCTCAAGGCTGAACAGCCCCCACTCCAATCTAAAGGGTGCTGGCAGAAAAGAAATTGAAGGGAAGGTCATGGTCAGTCTGCGCTGACCTGTGTGTGGTGGGGAGGGGAAACTGGCCCTGATCTGGGAGCCCCCATCTACTTTAAAGGGATGCCTGTGACCACCAGCCGTCCTGGTGGCCCTGCGCTCTGCTCCAATCCTCTCTGGACCGGTACAATAGAAGGAAATGGAAGCTCCTTGGGATCGGCCTGGAATGGGGATTTCCATGGGGAAGGCGGCCAAGCCCCTGGCCTGGAGCCCCACAGCCAGCCAGGGCACACAGGCCTGGCTGCTGGGAGGTGGGAGGTGGAAGAGCTCTAAGGGGCTGGAACAGGGTTCAGAGGAGTGCCCCTTTCACACACCCAAGTGTGCTGAGGTATTTTCATGAGCAACCCCATGAAACCTAGAAAGGACTAGGGTGGGATGGGGGAGTGGATCTGAGGCTCAGGAGTGGGCCCTCGTTCAGAGTGTGACCCCACCCTGTGCAACCCTCCTGTGCAATCGGTAATCCCTTGCGGAGCCCAGGAACAGAGAGAGCTGAGAGCACAGGAATGGAAGGGTGAGGTGGGAGGAAAAGGGGGAATGGAACCAGATGGTGAAGAGGAGTGAGTGAGAAAATAAGGAAGAGAGAAACAGGTGGGGAAGAGTAGAGACGGAGTGAGAAAAAGAGGTCGGGGAGATGAGGAGGAGGTGGAAGGGGGGCAGGGGGAAGGGTGGTGAAGCAAAGGGGAGAGAGAAGGGAAGGGGTGGGGAATAAAAGAGGGCCCAGTGAAAGAGGAAAGGGTCGAGAGGAGGAAGATGAGGGCTTCGAGGGGGAAGGCCGCGGGAGTTCTGGGGACTGGACTCGGACGCCCTGTCCGGTGTTTGGGTGCAGCGAGCCGCGAGAGGGAAGAAAGGCCTTCTCCACGCCCGGCCGGTTAGCGGAAATGCAGAGTGGCGGAGACGAGCGCGGGAACCCACAGGCAGGCTCAAGTTCGGAGGCCCAGCCCGCGTGGGCCGGCCGGGGCTCCCCGGTACTGCTAGCTAAGGCCTGGGCTCTAGGCCGGCAGCTAGAGAGGTGGCCTGGGAGACAGCCCCGCACTCCCCGCCCCAGCCGGCGCCGACCTAGGGCTCGGGCTTGGAGACTCGGCGTGGCGGCCGGCGGGGCAAAAGTGAGGCCTGGCAGCCTTACAAACCCGCAGCTCCAGGTCGCGGGACCATGACCTCCGACCCTGACACACCCAAGTCTCTGCAGTGAGACGCTGCGAGAGCTACTTCCCGTGGTGCGGGCTTGGACCTGGCTCCTCGGGCGCGTCACGCCGTCTGTCCCCTGTGGCCGTGCGCCTTGGTGCGCCGCGCCCGCCCTGGGCCTCCAATCTCTCCACCTACGATCCCTGGCCGGTTCCGAGCACGTTAAGCCTCCCAGGGCCCCATGTCCACTCCCCGCGCGGTCAGGCGAGCCCAGGACTGCCGCCCGGTTAAGGATAACTGCTGGGTGCCCCTGGAGCTTCAGCGTGCCAAGGGCAAGTGAGCGGTTAGCCCAGCAGACCCGGCGCCGGCTGACCGGCAAAGGTCCCGCCGCACCTGGGGAGTAGCCCTCTCGGTGCCGACCGAAGACCCGAACCTCCAGCCTGGAAGTAGTGACAGCGGCTTAAGGCGTTACTTAAGCGACAAGACTGCGGCAAACCTTTCTTTCCAAGTGAGAAATGCCTTTTTCTTTCTCAAACGGTTAGAAGTTATTCTTTCCAATGCGATCCCCAGGAAGATGTAGGGAAAGATCTCCGTCTGTGGAAGCCGAGATCCCACGGAGTTGGCTTGAGGGTAAGAGCAGGCAGAGCTGAGAAAATCGCACTAGGAAGAGAAGCGAAGAATCTCTGCTTCTTGGAACGAGATAACCACATTTCTCTCCACCCTCAACACCCCTACGCATACACACTGCTCAGGGATGGGCACAGGGCAGGCGGGCGCTCCTTAAACACTGGTTTCATGTAATTAACTCGCCAAAGACTGCAGCCGTCTTCTGAAGTCAGATTATATTTTAAAAGGTTTATAGACATTAAAATTTCACTACAGGAAGTTAAACTCACACTAAAAAAAAAAAAAAAAGTTAAGGAATGCATTCAGAATTCCAATTTAATCCCCAAGTTAAAACTGCTCACTGCACTCCCAAATAGCACACACAGATAGTACAAATAAATGTCTATTCACATGCGTTTCTGCTTGAAAGTTATTACACTGATTTCATTCGAAAAATGTATAGTTAGCCTTTGTGACTTGCGTTTTGTTGGCAGAATAGAAGTTGTTTTAGTGAGAAAATCTGTATTTACATTTATCTTTAAAAATTTTGGAAGAAGGCAGATATACATGGATAGATGTGGAAGGACCTCTCCCTGAGAAATCGAAACTCGCTTCCTCAGCAAAGGCTAGTAATTTACAAAGAACTATATGAATTACTAAACTTGGACTGATTTTCTCCCAGAGAAGTGGTGGGTTCTTTAGAAAATTCAATTTCAGACAAAACCTACAACAAGCTAGTATTTGTATAAGCACATGCAAAATAAGCTAAAATGCTCAAAACGCAATTTAAAATCTCTCTTACAGAAGTACTGCCATGAGGGGGAAAGAAAAATCTTCTCTAGAAATTAGATCGCTTTAATGCTTTTTGGAACTGACCTGCCTGGTTGACATTTCTTTACAAGAAGAAAATTTATTTACCCTCTCACAATCAAAACACCATTGCCTATTGATTGCTCAAAAGTTCTGGAGAGTTTTCCAACATCCTTAAAATAAAAACCATGCCAAAACAGACGTACACACCACCATTAACAAAATAATAAAAACCTATTTAGTGCTGTGGCTAAAGAGGAAAGAAACCTTTCTTTCTCCCTCTTTCATTTTTTTGGAAGATGTCATTGAAAATAAAATTTCTAAGAGGGCAGTAAAAAAGATGACAAAAATTTGCCCGAGATGATATCACACGTTTTGGCTGATTCTTTCAAGGTGGTTTTTCATGCTTTAACCAAAAAAATCACTTCCCTTACTGTGGTGTCTCAATAACTTTCAACATTTTTGTGGGCTTGGTTACTTAATTAAATGGTTATTTGAATAGTTGGTAGGCAACAACATAAGCAGTGACATATAATTAAAATTATGGATTATTTGCCTATATTTATATTAAATTAGCAATGTTTGTGTAGAATAACAACTTGTGCAAATGCTTCACTGTTTTCAAAGAATTATCACATTTTTATTTGATAATGTACCTGTTGCAATGATTAGCACGTGGCTTTTCTCCCAAAAAAGGTATACTAATTTTATTTATCGTTTATACATCTATATAGCACTTCCCACTCACGGAATTTGCCACGATTTTATTATGATCATTAATCATATATCGGATGAGGTATGCATAAGTGCATAATGTGACAAAGCATACCTAGGTAGATACACTCGATTAAAATCAAATAAACGCTACCATGGATGCAAGGATATTTACTTTATCTGAGAGTAATTAGCTAAACTGTCTGGAACGAAAACCTATTATTAGTCAAGCACAGCTCGAGGATTTCAAAGATCCCTCTTTCAGACAAGAAAATACAAACGTCCCAGAACGCGATCGTAACTGGATACGCGTTCGAACCAGATTCCACACGCCGATAAGTGACTCGCGAGAACAGCCCACCGTGCTTGCGTTTTCCTCCCCTACAACAGCTCGCAGCTAGCGGCGCACAAGTCCACCGGCGTCGCGCAGCAGGCTACGGCGTGGGGATCCTTGCTGGGAAGACTCGCTGCGGGAGAACCAGGCGGACCAAAGGGAGACTAAACGACTAAAAATGGGCAGCGGAGATGATCGGAGCCCTTGTTCCGGGCGATAAAACAAACATCGACCCTAGGAACGCGGTAGCGGGCGGAAGTCTCCCGGGCGCTGGATCAGCTCTACCCGGGACTGGGGTTAGGGAGAGAAAAGCGGGGACTGGACGCAGAACCTGAACACTCTGCCCCTTCGCCTGGGCTCCCCACGTCCCGGGCCCTCGCAGGCCTACAGCCCGCTGGGCCTGAACCGCGCGTGGATAGGAGGCGTGTGGGCTGCGGAGCACCCTGGCCAGGGGCTGTAAGAGAGAACCGCTGAGGCCTGGCCCAAGGCTACCTGGCTGCGTAGTGGTGGCGAGGGGATTTTGGCGGGGGTGGGGCCTGCGGGTGGGAAAGAGACAGCCTTCAGTGTGCACAGGGAGAGGGAGACCTGGTGGGCCTTGTCACGTCGCGGTTCTGAGACGAGGGTCCTTGGGCTGGGCTTAGGGAAGGCCTAGGAGCGAAGCGTCGCTGAGAAGCAAGAGACCGTGGCAAGGAGAAATGAAGGCTTCGGTTGGAAACTGGAGACAGTTTGGATAGCTTTTGGTTTTTTCATTTTACAGAATTTTGTGTACATTCACACAAAAAGACGAAGGAAAATGGGGACCGGAGGGAGCAGAGACAGTTCTCCTCAACAGTCCTGCCCTGGGGGAGGGGGAGAGAGACTGGAGCGGCGCTTCCTCCTTTTACCCTCGCCAGCCGCCCCGACGCGCACGCACTCAGGGTCCCTCCACCCCACAGTGCCGCGCACTCACCCCCACCTCTCTCCGGATCTTTGCGCCTCAGCGCTCCGGGGCAGCTGAAAAACCAGGCGCATTCTTCCCTCTGCAGCCCCACGGCCCGGTTTGGAGACTCCGGCCTCCGCCTGGGGTGTCAACGTAGTCTCTGGATTTAAAGCAAAAAGGTACCCGGCGCCTCTGCCGCTGCAGAATGGTCGTCCCAGAGCAAAGCCTTGCCCACAGAAGGTCTCTCTCCGCAGCTCGTGGCCACCGTCACCCCAAGTACTCCCCCGCGCACGTGGTCCCGCGGCAGCCGAGCTCCCCTGGCGGCCCCCGGGGCCGACTCCCCGCACAGTTTCCGCTCTCTCCACAACAGCCCCGCCCCTCCCCCCTCCCAACCGGCTGTTCTCTCCTCGGCCTAGGGCACCCTACTCCTCCCGCCATTGCGGAGCACCGCGTGGAAGTCCCACACCCTCGCCCCTACTCCCACCCCGTGTCTTCCGCCACCCGAGGGCGTTGTCCATAGTCCCTGAACCTTCCACCCGCCACTTCCAGCTGAGGCTGGTCTACCCTCGCTCCGCCACCCTGGCAGCCAAATATGCTTGGGGCGGCTAGGGCCGGAGGAGGGGCGCCAGGGCTGGGCCTGAACCAGTTCCTGCTCTTTCAATGGCAGCGCTGCACGCGGTCTTTCCACTGGCCTCACCGCGGCACCCGCTGCTCCTCTGGACTGGGCGTGGTTGGCGGGCGGAAGACTTTTTGCGCGGGAAGAAGATCGTCTTCACCAGCGCGGTGTTTTCAGAATCTCTGGAGGACCACGTAGATTCGCCCATAAAACAACCAGGGCCGCACGAGGGCGCCAGAAGGAGTGCGGGTGGGAGAAGTTAGAAAAATGCCTTGGAGAGTTAAGGCCTGAACCCAGCCGGCTGATTTGAATAGGCGGAAAGATAACCGCCATGGCTGCATCCCCTCCTTGTGCGGACAGATCCAGCTCTGAAGACTGCATGAAGCCACTCAGTGTGTGCAGCACACCACCCACATCACCACTAGTGCAGCCAACAAAACGCAATACAGCGGTAGCTGACGTGTCTTGGGCACTTAAGATGTGCCGGGCCCTACACTAAGCCCTTGCCATGTTTTGCCTCATTTAACCCTGGCAACAACCTTGAAGAAGGTATTACTGTCTCCTTTCTTTGGAGAGGAAACTGAGGCTTAGAAATGCCCAAGGTCACACACTGACTAGGCCAGGATTCGCACTGAAGAGCAAAGTTCGATAATAACTCCATCGTCCTGTCTCTCACATACTTGCTCAGTGAGGCCTCTGCAAGGGCCACAAGGGCAAATGCAACTGGGACCCTACGCTCGGGCATCACACACTACGGGGGGCGACCAGGCAGGCACATACAACTATAGAACTAGGTGGGAAGTGATAAGCGACACAAATGTCCTTTGCTAACACGTGCTGCAAGTTCAGAGGCGGGACAGATGACTTCCGGCTTGGCGATCAGGGGCCACTTCCTTGAAGGGGGTGGTATTTGAGCAGAGCCATGGAGACAGTTTTGACTCGATGGAGATAAGAATGGGGAAGATGTTCCAGGTGGGGGGAACGGCTTGAGCAGAGTCAACAAGGCAGGAACAGACAAGTTGCCCGTCCATAGATATATACCACTCTGTCTCCTTGTGGATACAGCGCCGGGTATTTACAGGCCAGGGGTTTTCCTGCCCACACAGCGGCTGGAAAACCACCCTGCGGAAGCATCCTTCCGGGGGTTGGTTCGCAGACAGCAAGCTTCCCAGAACTGACCCAGGCCGGGAAGGTACGACCAGCGGAAGCTGGAGTCGGTGGTGCTGGGACCCTGGTCCGTGAGGCCCATCCCGCAGCGGCTGGGACTTCGCGCTTCTATCTTAGCCCTCGTCTATATTTCTCAGAGCGCCGCAACATCCCTACGGGTGGATACAGGGGGCGTGGTCCACATGAGCTGGAACCAATGGGGAGGGAGGCCGGAGAGCGGGCCCCGCCCCGCGACGTGACTCACGGCCCCCGGACAGAGGCTTCACAGCCCCGGCCCCAGTCCCTGCAGTGGCCGTAACAAAACCCAGACCCCCAGGTCCGGGCCAATGGAGGCGATTTAGACTGGAGCCGGACCGCGTCTGTCAAAAGCCCGACGGGGCAGCAACGGTGGAGTCCAGGAGGAGAGCTGGGGCCGCCGCGCTGCCTCCCTGCCCCCGCCGGGATTTATTGAGTATTTGGGCTGGACAATTAAGTGGCCCTGATGATGTTACCAAGCCCGGTCACCTCCACCCCTTTCTCAGTCAAAGACATTTTGAATCTGGAGCAGCAGCAGCAACAGCACTTCCACGGCGCGCACTTGCAGGCGGACTTGGAGCACCACTTCCACTCAGCACCCTGCATGCTGGCAGCCGCCGAGGGGGCGCAGTTTTCTGACGGAGGGGAGGAGGACGAGGAAGAAGAGGGAGAAAAACTGTCGTATTTGAACTCACTAGCCGCAGCCGACGGCCACGGGGATTCGGGGCTCTGTCCCCAGAGCTATGTCCACACGGTCCTGCGCGACTCGTGCAGCGGGCCCAAGGAACATGAAGAGGAGCCCGAGGTCGTGAGGGACCAGAGCCAAAGTGAGTAGAGGGGGAAAGGAAACGCACCCGCACATCTGGAGCAATGGCGGAGCGCCCGCAAACAGCCCACAAACCTTGCCAGCACGGCTGCCCGCCCCTTTAGCCTTTGGCTGGGGTCTTGCCTCCGCCCTGGTCAACGACAGCTCCGCAAAGCGCAGGTACCTGCGAGGGAGCCGGGAGGAGGGAGAAGGACGAGGTGATCCTCGACAACTACTCCCCACAGAGAAGGGGAGGCAAGGCAGCCCCCGAGGGAAGGGAAGGTGGTTATTGCTGCCCTGATTGTGGTAAGCGACACAGGCTCAGCCGCTGGGGCCTGACAACTCTGCTTTTGGCTTTTCCTAAGAGCTAGAAGGCAGGAGCGCAGCCCTTTTCACTTCTCCCCTAGCGTGAGGCGAGTCCGCTGAGGCCAGGGCAGACGCCTCCTCTTTGAGAAGACCGTCCAAGCAGGTTGTTTCCCTAGCATCCGGGGGGCGCAGGGACTTGGCCGAGACCAGCTGGGTGATTTTCTCACTTCTCTGCTTGGAGCTTAGCACCCTTGCACTCACTGCACTCAGCAGAGAGGGAGGGGATGGTCAGAATCGCGCGGGAACACAGTCCATTTTGCGCAACCGTGGCACTCAAGCCCCTGAAGCTCCAGCTTCTCTTTTTTTTGAAAAATTGTAATGTTTTGCTTGTGTCCCAGGCTGCGGGGCTACAGGCAGAGTAGCAAACACGCTGCACTTAGGCCAGATCCGGGCCGCTCCTATCTGATGGGAGGTGATTTGGGAAGGAGGATCAGATAACTGAGTAAAGCCCCGAGGAAGGGTTTCTGAGGGGAGACGGTTAAAAGAATTGCTTTCCCCAAGAGGAGGTTTGGTGTGGCAGAGGCCAAGGACTGTTCTGACAGCTCCCCTGGGCCGAAAATCGACACGCAACTGTCTAAATCAGTCAATCAATAAGACGCCTTTTCTCCCTAAGGTAACGCAGACATCGTTACGCATACATTTAACTGTGGGCAGGTAGTCTGTTAAAAGCAAAAATATTGTCCAGGGGGCAATGCACAAGCGTTACACTCAGATATTTCCCACCAGCAAGATTTTCCCGCAGCCCACGCACACTAGCCCCCAAATACAACACGCCTCACACCTTCAGCTTTCTGTGGCGGAGTGGAAGCAAACGAGTTTGCAAATACTGTAGTTATTATGTAGTTACACACTTTTATTCTGAAAATAGTCATTAGCTCTACAAGCCGTGCATTTAATACAGGGTAATCTCTTCTCAGATGCTCAAGTTCTAAATATACACGCACTGCGCACTAACTACCCCTCCCACAGAACGCGCCTTCGCCCACCGAGGGCTTTCTGAGGGTTCCTGGGCTGTCGCAGGGGCCCACGGCGCCAGGAGCCACAAACCCACCCCAAAGTCCACACGTTTACTATCGCACTCTCCGCGCTGCAACCAAAACGGTCTACGGTGGAGCCGCGGCGAGGCCAGGAACAGCTAAGGAACACTGTTGTTTTGCTTCTTCTGCAGAAAGCTGCAAGCTGAAGAAGCCCCTGGAGGCGGCCGGAGACAGCAAGGCGGCGGAGGAGAGCGAGAGGCC
This sequence comes from Trichechus manatus latirostris, assembly GCF_000243295.1. Taxonomy (NCBI): domain Eukaryota; kingdom Metazoa; phylum Chordata; class Mammalia; order Sirenia; family Trichechidae; genus Trichechus; species Trichechus manatus. The sequence goes on from NW_004443943.1 coordinate 26,261,610, forward strand.
GAAGGCGCGCAGCCGCCGGAAGCCCAGGGTCCTCTTCTCGCAAGCCCAGGTCTTCGAGCTGGAGCGCAGGTTCAAGCAGCAGCGGTACCTGTCGGCGCCCGAGCGCGAGCACCTCGCCAGCAGCCTGAAGCTCACGTCCACGCAGGTGAAGATCTGGTTCCAGAATCGCAGGTACAAGTGCAAGAGACAGCGGCAGGACAAATCCCTAGAGCTGGGCGCGCACGCGCCTCAGCCGCCGCCGCGCCGCGTGGCCGTGCCAGTGTTGGTGCGGGACGGCAAGCCGTGCGTCACGCCCGGCGCGCAGGCCTACGGCGCGCCCTACGGCGTGGGCGCCGGCGCCTATTCCTACAACAGTTTCCCTGCCTACGGCTACGGGAACTCGGCTGCTGCCGCGGCTGCTGCAGCCGCCGCCGCCGCCGCCGCTGCCTACAGCGGCAGCTACGGCTGTGCATACCCGGCAGGCGGAGGCGGAGGCGGCGGCGGGGGCGGCGGGGCCTCAACTGCGGCCGCGGCCATGCAGCCCGCCTGCAGCGCGGCTGGAGGCGGCCTCTTTGTGAACATGAGCAACCTGGGCGGCTTCGGCGGCGGCGGCGGAGCGCAGCCGCTACACCAGGGCGCCCCGGCTGGGGCGGCGTGCGCGCAGGGCACCTTGCAGGGCATCCGGGCCTGGTAGGGACGGGTGGGCCAAGCGGCGGGCGCCCCCCGCCGCAGCCTGATGCCACGGGACTGAAGCTCGAGAAAGGCCGGACCCGAGGGCCAGGCCCCTCGTTAAAAAAGTAAATAAAATACACATGTCTTGCCCCTCGGTTCTTCGGAGCACAATTCACTCGTGGCCTGTGGAAGTGAACACGGGGGCAAGGAGAATGCCGGGACTGCCTTTGAGGCAGGAACGCTGGCTGACTGCCGGGAGAACGGCGGCCCCGACCACTGGAAGTGCGGGAGACCAGGACTCTGGCTGCTACTTGGTTCTTACAGAGCGAGAAGGACTTCTCGCTCTCGGCCTTTCCGCAGCTTCCGCAAAGCGTTGTTGGAGAAACCATGGACAAAAAAGCATGAAGAAGAGAAAAATGGGGGTCGTGGCCTGAGAAATCTCCAAGCCCCGACGATCCTCTGCGTCCTTTGAGGGTCCGGAGCGCCACAGCACATCAATGATCGGTTCCCAACCGCCTCCTCTCCGCAGCAGATACCTCGGCCCGGATCCCTGACTGTCGGAGGTCGCAAGACTCGGGGGCAGATCGGAAGAGTAAGACCAGCAGAGAGAGATCAGAAATTGCAGCCTGAACAAATGTAGGACCTGGTGGCTCGCTGGAGGTGTTACCAGGTTTCCTTTCTGTTTCGTATTCTGTATTCAGCACATATTATATATTAAAAAAAAAAAAAAACTGTATCCACATGCCGTGTACACACCCGCTGCCATACTCTGCAGGAGTCAATAAACAAGGTGCAATATTTCCAAACCCTTGGCTGGCTACAGACTTTGTTTAGCCAAAAAAAGGGGGGGGGGTCCTTAAGCAGAGCGGAAAGGAAAGGAAAAGATGTGTAGGATCGTCCTCTCTGGGCGATCACAGGCGTGGTCTCCCCTACTCCAGGCCCCAGGCTCGAGTCTAGTTTTTACCTACTGCCTTGTTTAATAATTACTCCTGAGGCGAGGACAGGTCGGAGACTCGGGGCCTTTGGAGGTCTTGGGCTTTGTAATCCTCCCAATCCCCACCCCACCCCAGATGCTTGGGCTAGTGTCTGGGCCTGAATTAGGACAAAACTGAGACTCTGTCCCACCTCGGGAGTCTCCAGGGCCGAGGAAACTTCGCCGTCAGGCACTGTCGCCGGCGGCGCGAAGGCGGCTCTGCCCTAGGCCGCCGCCGGGGCTCCTCGCGCGCGCGGGGGCGCTGCGCTACGCCCTGCCGCGGCCGCGTTCTCCCCATCGGCCGCCCTCCCTTCTTCCCCGGCGGCCGCGGCTTTATGCGGCTCCTTGTCACTTGCGGAGAATGTCTGTGCGAGGTCTGTGCTGCCACACGGCCGATTGTGAGCGTGCCAAGGCGGGTGAATGGGGAGGCCTCAGAGCGCCGCGCCATTGTGGGGCCGTGCCTCACTGAAAGGCGGCTCCAGGCCGGGAAGGTGCGGAAAGAATGGCTTTTTATTGGAGTCTCGAACAAAAGGTGTGGTAGGAAGGCGAGGTCCCCTGCGCGAACAAAAACCCCAGCGCGTCGGGATTGACGTCCCCCCGCCCCGAGGTCCCCATTGCTTCTCAGAGCGGGGGCTTTGTGCAGCAGTCTGCTCAACACAGGGACGGAGAAATGCGCTGGGGTTTTGTTCCCCACTTTTTGTGCGCTGGGGGAGGGGGCGGCCCGGGGGGCGGGGGCTGGGCGGGCAGCAGGGAAGGGCGCGCTGATTAGGCCGGGCCGGCCGGGGCGCGTAGACGTTCAGCGGGAGTCGGCCGCCTGAATGCAGGGTCATTATCGCTACAAGTTTAGCAATTTTGCCCTTACAGGAGGGGGCGGGGGCTGCAGGACTGCGGCCGGGCCGCCCGGCTGGGGAGCTGGATAGAAGAGGAGGACGAAGAAAGAAGGAGGGGAGAAGAGGGAGGGAGGGAGGGAGGCAAGGGAGCCCTTCGAAGCCCGCTGACCGCCCAGGATGCGGCTTGGACACGTCCAAAAGAGCCTAGCGGGAGCTGGAGAGGCGGCGCCTGGGGGGCAAAGACCCTCCCTCAGCTCGTCTCTCCCGCTGCTGGAAGACCCCAGAGCCGCACGTGGGTTAGTGCACCAGGCTACAGGTCCCTCAGCTCCTCGCCACTAGCTCCATCTTCTTTCATGCCGCCTTCAAGTTGGGACACCGCTGCCACCACCGTTGCGCCCCAAGCCCCCTTCCTCTGGAACCACCATCTTCCCATGGGTTACTTAGGCTAAGAGCTAGGGAGGGAATTCCCGCTCCCTTGCGTGTTCCTCAGTAGCTTGCAGACGCAAACAAACGACTCATTCATTCATTCAACAATATGTACTGAGCAGCCGCTATATATTTACTTACAAGGTTCTCGATGCTGGGGACGGTGGGAAAAACACTGTCTGCAGGATCATGGAGCTTATTTTCAAGTGTGTGTGTGTGTGTTGGGGGCAGACAACAAATGTTTAAATATTAGATGAATTAAATAAAGGGAAGAGAAGGAGTGCTGGGGGTGGGGGTCCCTTTGGAGTGGGTGGTCAGGGAAGGCCACACTGAGATTGCATTTAAGCTAATTTCTGAATGACAAAAAGGAAGCCAGTCCAAACAGCACTTGGCTGTTTCCAGCCTCCACGCTTTTGCACATGCCATCCCACCCTCTGGAATGCCCTCCTCCCACCCTGATTTTTCTGGTGAACTCTTACTCCTTCAAGGCCAAGCTTCTTTCCTAAGCCACCCAAGTGAAGGTAATTACTCCCTCATTTGTGCCACAGAGTCTCAGGTACTTTCCACCATCACAACATGGTGTCGTGGAAAGATTTATTTTCGTTCCCTCCACTTGAAACCGTGGAGGGCCAGGTCGGCATCTTTTTTTCTCTGAGACAGATGCCACAGTAGGACCTCATGGGGTCCAGGCTTCTCAGGCCATCTTCCTTGGCGCTCCAGGGCCACGTGGACAGCACCCACGATGTTGAGCTGCGGCCTAAGCCAGTGGACCGGGAGCGAGATGGCGGAGTGGGACTCTTGGCTGAGCCGGGCTATGCCTGGAATCACCTGCGGGAGGAGCTCAACCCGCCCCGACCCAACAGAAGGCCTCATTTTCCGTTCCCCACTGTACCACCCGAGGACACAGCTTCCGCCCCTCTCAGGATCTCCTTGACCTACAGTTCAAAACCTAGGAGAGGAGGCTGAGAACTTGACGATCTTGACAGCAGGACACAAAGTTTGGAGATTGGGAGGATGTGGGGATAGGGGAGAGTGGGAGAATGAGCGGTATGGGGATGGAAAGCTGGGGTGTATGAGATAAATCAACGATCTGCATCTAGGACCCACTTCACTAAACCAAACCAAACCCGTTGCCATCGAGTCGATTCTGACTCATAGTGACCCTATAGGACAGAGTAGAACTGTCCCATAGAGATTCCAAGGAGTCCCTGGTGGATTTGAACTGCCAACCTTTTGGTTTTCCTACATTCACTAGGTGTGGAGAATGGTAGGGCAACAAGTGCTGGCCCCAACACTGGGAGGACTCCCAAGCGGGATTTCAGCACCAAATGCTGGGAGCTGGTCTCCTCCAGCAAGCTGCCCTCGCATCCCTGCGGTTTTCTAATTAAGTAACTCCTTTTACTACAACCCAGTCAGTATTCTGCTGGGCCTTGGCCTCCTGGTGCTTCCAAGGCCAGGTCCCCACCTCCCAGGGGCCGATCACCCAATAAGCAAGATAAGGAGTACTTAGCATCAACAAAATGGGGGCACCAGTTGTCCACAGCAAAGACCCATAGATGCCAAGCAGACAGGACACAAGGAAAACCAAGCACTGCATTGAAAGGGAACTGGTGGGACACTAAATGACATTGATACCGCTCCAGTGGTGAGAATGTGCTGTCTGGAAATAAAGCTCATGCCTCGTCATGAAGGTGCCCAGCACATTGCTGTTTAAACTATGAGGACCCTACCACTTCAACACCTTTGTTGAAGTCATGGATAGCTAAGACACACACATATACATACATACGTGTGTGTGTATATATACACTCCAAGCCCGTTGCTGTCAAGTCGATTCCCACTCATATGGACCCTGTAAGACAGAGAAGAACTGCCCCAAAGGGTTTCCAAGGAGTGGCTGGTGGATTTGAACTGCTGACCTTTTGTTAGCAGCCATAGCTCTTAACCACTGTGCTACCAGGACTCCATGTGTATATATAATCTCATATATCCCTATCCAATGCGTGAGTAAGCAGAGGAGGGGGCACCAAAGATTACCAGTATTTAGGGCCTTCACAGGACTTAATGCGGCCCTGCCACCTCCCTTGGCTGGTTTCCTCCTAGCTGGCCTTATGTTAGTCTTCCTTCACTCTGCATCACCCCCCCCCCCGCCCCCGTTCTGGAAAACAGACGTGTGATCCTCATAGAGGAAACAAAGCTGGTTCTCTGGATGGACTTCCTCGTAGTTTGCGTGTCTTGAGATACTTAAGGCCAGCCTACACCAGCCCCCTCTCTGCTCCCTACCCTTCCCGGAGTCTGCAGTCTCCGGTATAAATAGCTCCCATCACTTCGCTGGAGGATTTCCGTACCACTCATTGCTGGGGTTCCAGGGCCGCCGTCGTCGAAGAGTTAACACCCTGGACCAACAGGGCAACCTCTTCCTTGAGCTGCCTTCCTAGGAGAAAAGACCCTCCCCAGCCCCCAGGCCCAAACTGCTGCTTCATTGGATTGTCCTGTGAGCCAAGAGAAATCATAAAACCCAGACAAGCCCCCTAGTGAATGACCCAAGAGGCTGGACCTGGAGTCAGGCTGCCGTCACCACCAACAGTAGAAACCTTGAGTGGGTTAGGAGTGCTCTGAACCTCAGTTTTCCTCGTCTATAAAATGGGTATGCTTATAGCCCCTCTCTCATAAGTATTTTTTATATACAGTAAAAGGCACAAATACTAAATGTACAACCCAGTGAATTTTCACATATGTAAACACTCATGTACCACCATGGCTTTGAGAATTAAATGAAATGATGAAGAAAAGCCAATGTTAAAGGCCAGGCCCATGCCAGATGCTGTTGTATACTGAGAAGCCAGGATTTTATCCTGCCTTTGAGGCACTACCAGGCCCGCAGGGGGAGCCAGGCAGGCCATAGGACTGGGAACTCCAACACCGCCTGGGGCAGATCACCACTGAGGCCCCGCTGGAGTTATTGCCGGCAAACCCCTGGCAGGGGGTGTTCTGCGGGACTTGCAGACTTCGAAGTCTTCGCAGAGGCTTTGACCTTGGCTAGGTCTTGGGAGTTCTACTTAAGGGAAAGGTGAAAGGACGGTCCAGGCAGAGCCACCGGCCCCTTTAGCCCATCACTGTAGGTAGGACAGGATCAGGAAGGGAAACCCAATCAGACCCTCTCTGCAGGGCTACGGAGTCCCGCGCTCTGCGGCTCGGTGAACGCGGCCACAGCAATCCCGAGACGCGGCTACAGCGACCCTGTGCCGAGCGTCTGCGGCAGGGGTGGGGCCGGGCGGGCGGGCGCTTCCCTGGTGAACTGCTGGGGCAGGAGGCGGGTGGTTCAAGGCCTTAGTCGCAGCCTCCTTCTTTGCTTTAAAATTCAAGGCTCCAGAGGGAATTTCCCGGGCGCCTTCCCCGAAGTCGAGTCTTGGAAGAATAGCGGATTGTCCAGTGTCTGAAGAGAGTTCGGCAGCAGCCTGGCTTAGAGCTAAGGGAGCGGATCCTCGGAGCCGCCAGTGGGAGCACAGGTGCCTTGAGGCGGGACGCCAAGCAGCTGAGTGCCACCTCCCTGGCTGGTCCCCGGCGGTCAGAGCCGGTGGGGCAGGGAGCGCACCGGCGAGCCCCGGTAGAGACTGGCCAACTCTCAGGTTGGGAGCCCAAACTGATGATCGCAACCAGGGTTCGGAGCCAGACCAGCGCTCAGCGTGGAGGTAGGACGCCCTGGTGGGGTTTCGTGTTGGGTCCAGAAGGTATCTCTACGAAGTCCCGGGGCGGCGTCTGTGGGAAAGGTCATCTCCCTTTCGCTTTCTTCCAGAATGTAAATAACAGAAACATACAGAAAAAAAAATTTATAATTGCACAGCTCTTGGAATCTTCATAAACTTAACACACTCATGTGACCAGCACCCAGATGAAGAAACAAAACATTACCAGTCCTCTCGTGCTCCCTTCTTGTCACTACCACTGCCCCCCCCCCCAAGGGTAACCGCGACCCGGACTTCTCACAGTAGATTAGTTTTGCCTGTTGGGGAACTTTCTATAAATAGAATCTTACTGTATGTACACGTACTTGACTGGCTTCTTTTGTTTGTGAGATTTATCCATATTGTTGCATGTAGTTATAAACCAACAAACGAACAAACCCAAACCCATTGCTGTCCAGTCGATTCTGACTCTTGGTGATTCCATGGGTTACAGAGAAGAACTGCTCCAAAGAGTTTTCTTGGTTGTAATCTTATGGAAGCAGATCTCCAGGCCTTTCTTCTGTGGCACTGCTGGATGGCTTCCAACCAACAACCTTTAGGTTAGTAGTCCAGTGCAGGCCACCCAGAGACCTCTCATGTAGGTGTAGATTGTTCATTTTTATTACTATAGAGTATTCATTCCATTGTGAGATTGTGCCACAATTAATTTATCCATTTCACTGTTGATGGGCATTTGGGTAGTTTCTAGCTTTTGGCTGTTGTGAATAGTGCTGCTGTGAACATTCTAAAATAGTGCTGTCCGATAGAACTTTCTGAGATGATGGAAATGTTCGACATCTGTACTGCCCAAGATGGTAGCCACTAGCCACATGTGGCTATTGAACATTTGAAACGTGGCTGGTGTGACCGAGGAACTGCATTTTAAATTTTATTAAATAATAATTAATTTAAATGGCCACGTGTGGCCAGGGCTGCTGGATTGGATAGTGCAGTTCTAGTGCATATCTTTTGGTGACCATAATACAATTCTGTTGGGTATATACCTAAAAGGGAAATTGCTGGGTCGCTGTGTACGAGTATCAGCTTTTGTAGATTCTGCAAACAGCTTTCTAAAGTTGGCTGTACCAGTTTACACTCCCACCAGCAGAAATGCCACATGCTCCCCAATATTTAGTGTTTTCATTTTAGCCATTCTGGTAGGCATGTATTAAAAGAGGCTTTTATTCACTTTATGTAAGATTGTGAAACTGCCACTTAACCATAATAAAGATGATGATGGTGATGGTTGGGGGGCTTCTTGGGGACTAAGATACTGTAAGGGTTTAAGTTCACCTTTTGTACCACCCCTCCTCTGCAGCCAGGTCTCCTACCCAGTCAGCCTTCTCCCCTAGAAACTGGACCAAGGTCAGCAGGACATCAGAGAGGGAGCAGTGCGTTTGGAGGTTATCCATTCCCCACTGCTCTTGTTATTTTATACTTCCCAAACGACTCTGACGGCAAAGTTGGTTTTTTTTGGTATTAATACCTTCACTTCCTTTACTGTTACTGGAATATCCCACCAGAGGAGATGATGAGATTGCCTGGCAGGTTGCAGCCATGGCAAAGAAGCAAAATTATGTGCTGGCTGCAGTTTTAATTTGTGGCTTGGCTCTAAAAAAACCCCCAAGCCCATTGCTGTTGAGTCGATCCCAACTCAGCGACCCTATAGGACAGAGTAGAACAGCCCCATAAGGTTTCCAAGGCTGTGAATCTTTACAGAAGCAGACTGCCACATCTTTCTCCCAACCTTTCGGCTAGCAGCCAAGTGCTTAACCACCACACCACCAGGGCTTGGCTCTACCTTGTGTAAAATGGCGTTAACAATCCTTGAGTGTTCCCTCACTGGTTTGCTGAGAAGCAAAGTCAGGCCTGGGAGGCAGCACAGGGATGTTCCACTATGTGTCAGACTCTGTGGGAGTGCTTTGTAGACATCCTCCCTAATCCTCAGAATAACCATGTGAGATAGGTATTATTATCCCTTGTTTACATGTGTGGAAACTGAGGCTCAAAGGGGTTTAGTCACTCCTTCAAGGCCATAGAGCCTGTAAACACTGGCAGTAACCGCAACAGGATTCTCACCCAATGCCACCAGAATATGGCTGATGTTTTCTACGTGTTCGCCATGGGTAAACAGAGCCTATGCTGGTACAGATCTTGAAATTTTTGGCTCATATTAGATGCCCTCTGTTAAACCTCCCCTTGGACTAACCCAGACTGATCATTGACCACTTGTGTGTGGTCAGTTAAGCAAAGAAGTGTTTGTTATGTTGTAATACCAGTGGTGACTACTTTGTGCCACAGACAAGTTCTTGGAAAGCAGTGTGCAAATAGCTTTTTGTTTGAGTAGGATGGAGAAAATCTGAGTACATTTTTTTTTATTGTACTTTAGATGAAGGTTTACAGAACAAATAGTTTCTCATTAAACAGTCAGCACACATATTGTTTTATGACATTGGTTAACAAC
>NW_004443943.1:26271962-26322913 GCF_000243295.1 Trichechus manatus latirostris
ATTATTTTCTTGAATTCTTCCATTTTTTGTCTGTATTTTCCATGAATTTGTCAGTCTTTTCCATGAATTTGTCTATTTTTTCCTCATTTTTGTCTGCTTTTTGCTACAACTCTTGTATAATTCTGAATATTAGGTATTTGAATTCCCTATCAATTAGGTCTAGTGCCTTTTGTTCTACTGGAAGATCATCTGGTGTTTTATTTTGGATGCCTACTGGAACCATCCTGTCCTGTTTTTGTATATGTTTTGATTTGTCTGCTGTCTTTGGGGCATTCGGTGGTTATTTTCTTTGTTTATTGATTGTAGATTTGTTTGTTTTTTCCTGCTTTTTTGTTTTATTTGGTTATGTCTGAGCAGACAGGCTGTGCGTTCTTTGTTATTTCTCGTCTGTGGGTATGATACTTTTCACCTCCTTCTCCAATGGGAAGGGTCAGTCACTCAGGTATGGTACAGCAGGGCAGGTCCAGCTGAAGGGGAGTTGCTGGGATGGGTTGTTGTGGCACGTACCAGGACTGACAGTGCAGACCAGGAATCAGTGCAGGGCAGGTTCCAGTAGGCTGTGCCTGTGCTGCTTGGAAGTGTGATGTTCAGCACACGGTGCAGGTAGGCAGGAAGGAGGGGGTAGATTGTGATGTGTGGAACTAAGATGGGTATGGGAAAGATAAGTGAGAGGAGAGAGGAACAGGAGCCAAAAACATACACACAAACAAAAAAGAGTGCTAAGGGAGCTTGCTATTGGCGTGGAGAGATGAGAGACTGAGAAATAGGGGAAAGCAAAAATTAAAAAAAAAAAAAAGGATAGAAGAAAAAATGAATAAATCGAGAAACTGGAAATGAAGAAAGACAAAAAGGGAATAAGAGAGAGAAGAAAACAAAACAAAGAAACAAAATAAAACCAAAAAAACAATAAAAAAGGAATTCCCCCAGGGATGTCCCTGTGTGTCTGTGCAGAGTAAGGGAGTAGCTTCCAAGCTGCACAGTACTGCCTGGCTAGAAGGGGCTCCCAAGCCGAGAAAAGAAAAAGAAAACAAACAAACAAATCAAAACAGAACAAATCAGAGCAAACAAAAAAGCCCCAGGGGTCCCACCAGCATGGCAGCACGGGCCGGGAAGCAGTTTCACAGTTGAGCAGTGTTTTGCAGCCTTGCAGGTAGAAGAAAAGATGGCACACGGAGCCAAGTATTTGAGAGAAAGGAGGGGGAGGTGGTGAGAGGTAAGGAAGAAACCTAGAGAAGCAGAAAAAAGCAACACCAGCAGCCAATAAAAGGCACTCAGGGATCCAGCCAGCATGGGTAGGTGGAATCCAAGTGACCTGGGGTGAAGCTAGTGCTTCCTGGTCAAGAGACTGGCTGCAGGAAGCAGAGAAGGCTAAGTGGGGTAAAAAAGGGTGGGGGGTGGGAAAGCCTATATCGCTGGTTACTGGTTGTTCTGTCTCCTGCTGGAAGCTCCGTGAAGATGCTTTCTCATAATCCCTGTTCACTGATCTCTGATAGGAGTCCAAGATGGCGGATCCATGCTGCGGTAGCTGATAGGGGACCTCTGCATGTATCTTTCCTCGCTCTCTGTTCTCAGTCAGTTTCTTATTCCATTCGGTGCTTGGCTGAGTTCTTTCTCTCTTCATTTGATGCTTAGGGTTTCAGGACTGATGTGTGACTCTGTTTGACTTAGTGTTTTGGATCTTCGCTGCGGAGGGATGGCGTGGTGCTTCTGACTATAGCACCATGTTGCCTGGAAGTCCCCTGAGTACATTTTAAGTTCACCACTGGAATTTGTTTTGCTTAAAGGTATCCCAAAGTGAATTATTTTGTAAAACAAGGATCCCTCTGAAATACGAATAATAACCCAGCATTTTGCTTTGTAAATTTAGCTTTTCAAGTGATAAGAGTTAACAGCAATTCAAAATTATATATAAGATTCATCAATATTTCATACATTTTCTTGGTTCTGCCCTGGGAAGGGTTATCAGAAACGTTTCACCTGGGCAGTCTTGAGAGTGGGATCTATGGAAGGTATGGAGATTAGTTCTCAACCCAGATGATAAAGCAACTAGAAATCCATTGCCACAAGTAGCAACTGATGGATTCAGACTTTAGCTTGGATGCATTTTACAGTCCTTGATCACTTGGTGAGTCTCTCACAAAGGGGGCTCGAGAGTCAGATGGATTATTAGATTAGATGACCTTTATGGTCCCATCCAGACCTGAAATTCTTTAAATTAAATTTGATACATACCTGTAGATTCAGCTATTTGATTCCACTTCTCCTGGTGGAAGAGGCCTTAGGAATCACCAAAGTCCAACTTTTTTCTGATGCTGAATCCTGTCTACAGCATCCCAGGCAAATCACTGTCCAGCCTCTGCTGGACACCACCCATAGGAGAACCAATCCCCTCTCTATTCCATAAGTGTGAGGAGGTTCTGCCTTAAGTTCACCTGCAATTTCCACTAGCTGTCCTCCTATTTCCATAGATGTCCACTCCTTCTGCATATCACCTCTTCAAATATTTGAGCCAGTCATGATTCCCTGTAGAACTTCTCTTCTCCAGGTGAAATAGCCTGTTCTTTGACTGTTCTCAGCCTTTGGGTCACTCTTCAGTGGGTGTTCTCTGGCTCACCTGTTTGTTCTGTGTCTTGGATGTTCTGGTGTAGTCCCCATAGGAGGTGCTTCAGATCCCCTTCTTCCTGTTTCTTTCAACACTTCTATCTTCCTTCACTCTTCTGAGAAGGCTGAGGTTCTCCCCCATGGGGCCCACCCTTATCAATTTATGTTTTTTATTCCTTAGTCTTCAGAGGAATAAGTATCCGTTTTTCTCTCTAAAAGTAACCCCTCCCCTTAAAGTCTTTACATAATTTCTTCCCTACTTCTAGAAGCAATACTTCTAATTTTGAGTTTTGAGCTTTACCCACACCACAATTTAATATCCTTTATCTTTTTTCTTTCACCCTCAAACATACAATGATTTCTCCACATTATTTTCTAACACAAGTGCCCCTTCGTCAAATAGCTGTCCTCTCCTTTTGTCAGGCTTCTGAATATCTTTCTTTGCCCTTCTCCCAGCCTGACTGATTACCTCCCAAGTGGCAAATACTGATGCCCACTTGGAAGTTACCTCTGAGGTCGTCCGGTTCAACTCTGAATGCTTGAATCCCCTCTCCAGCGCCCCTGACCAGTTAGTGTCCTGTCACTCCCTCTAATTATTTGAGACTCATTCTTTGAGGTCAGCAGCGGTCAAATGGCTTCTCCTCAGGCTTGTCCTTTAATACTGCTCTTCAATGTTTGGCATAATGATCTTGCTCCTTGAAAGTCTCATCATGGTTTTGACATCCTGTATTTTCCTGATCATTTTCCTTTTCAAAGAGTAGTCACTCACTCCTTTCCCGTCTCCAGCCCCACTTAATGGGACCCTCCAAGTCTCAGCAAATTTTCTACAATCTTACTGTCCTAAAACTTATCATGGCTCAGCATCAATTATCACTTTTATACTAAGCGGCCCTGAATCTACAGTTTAGCCTTGGACTCCCTATAATTTCGTATTTCTGAGTACCTGTGGGTACTTATATTTGCATATGCCATTGTCATCTCAAGTTCATCATCACTCTCCCAGACTACTCATACCTCAATTTCTGCCAGTGGCATCACCTTTCATTGTTCATTTCCTTTGTTTGGAGCCAATTGGTCAACAAATTATTTCCCTGAGTCTCTCTTAGAGCAGAAGGAATGGAAAGAACTATTACTGATTGAGCACTTAGTACATTCCAGGCACTGGACTCTCCATATCCTGAACCATTTAATACTAGAACCATCCTGAAAAGTAAGTGCCATTATCCCCATTTTACAGATTAAGAGACCAAATTTTGAGACTGTAAATAGATTCTTCAAGGACACTCAACTCTTTTTATTATTTATTTTTGATGAAAGTATACCGCTCCCACAGTTTCTAGACATAATGATAAGTGACATTGGTTACATTCTTCACATCATGTCAACATTCTCATTATTTCTGTTCTAGTTGTTTCACTTCCATTTACTTCATCTCCCTGTTCCCCTTCCCCCCATCTTTGCTTTAAAATAGCTGTTGACCCTTTGGTCTTGTATAGATAATTTTTTTTTTTTTAAAGTAACACAATACTCAAGGGTGACAATCTTTACTCTCTGCGCTAATCTCTTACTTAGTTTAAAGGTACTTCAGGGGATAGTTTCAATTCAAGGTCTGAAGAGTAATTCAGGGCCATAGTCTCAAGGACTCCTCCAGTCTAAATAGGTCCAGTAAATCTGGATTCTTTAAGAATTTGAAGTGCTGTTCCACATTTTTCTCCCTTTTTATCAGGATTCATCAATTGTGTTCCTGATCAGAATGTTCAATAGTGGTAGCCAGGCACACCATCTAGTTCTTCTGGTCTCAAGGTGGAGGAGGAAGTGCTTCATATAGACAAATAGTCTTGTAGTCCAGTTCCTCCTCTGATTCTTGAGTTTCCTTCTTTCTCTTTTGTTCCTGACAAATAAAGACCAATAGTTATGTCTTAGTTGGCCACGCATAAACTTTTAAGACCCCAGACACTACTCACCATACTGGGAGGTAGAACATAAACTTTAAGAACTATATTATGCACCAATTGACTGGATTGTCCCACAAGACCATGTCCTTAACCCCCTAAACTCAGAGTACTAATCCCATGAGGTGATTGGTTATGTTTAATTAGTATCAGCACCTGTAACCTCCCCCACCCACCCTTTTTATTTTGGTTGTTGTAATTTTTGCAAAACAAGGACACTCAACTCTTTATTGACAGAATCCAGGCTTCATATTCAACTCTGCCTGATTTTAAAGCCTGAGCACTTTACTGTAATGGTCCTGTTACCTTGGCTTGGATGAGTCTCTGATAAACCCATGTGCACACCAGCACCAGATTTACTTCTCCCAAATGCCTTTTACTGAAAGGTGCTCACACTTTCTCATCCATGCTATGGCTCCTCACTGTGTGTAGGATCAAATATACACTCAAGACCACTAGTGAACTCCCATGACCTTGCCTAATTAACCAAATTTCTCATTGTATTTTTTAACGATGTACACAGTCTCCTTACCGCCCTCTCCCCTCTCATTCCTGAAGGAACCCCTCAGCTCTTCCCAGTCAAAAAGCCCTCTTAATTTCAAGTCAAGTCCCTTTTAATGTATGAAATCTTTTCCAGCAATCAGAGCCCACAGCCACTGCATTTTCTCTGAATGTAGATGAAACGGCCTCATCTGCAAAATTCAGCCCTTGATCAAGTGGTATTGTTTGTTATCTCATTATTTCCATAATGACACAATTACAATGCCTCAATTAGAATACAAACTCCTTGAGGGTAAGAATCTTGTTTTATGCTTCTTTTCTATTACTCACACAGGTGGATATAAATGAAATAATTTATGAGAAAATGGTGAGAGGAGTGTAAAGTACAATATACATGAAGTACATTATTCTTAAAATAACTAATATTATACATGTTTAACAAAGTTTATTGTCTGATTGATATAGGGCACAAGTTCAGGAGGCAGTCAGCAGAAATTGGAGGGAGTTAGTAAGTCAGACCCAGGGTTCCTCTTCCTCTTCTGTTTAATCCCTGACAATGCCTTCCTGCCCTCTCAGACTGACAGTGTGAAAGAGGAGGTGCCTACATTGCCCACTAGATGATTGGCTCCTAAAGGACAAGGAACACTTGTCTTCTTTGTCCAGGATTCTTTCCCCCTTGGTACAGCACTTAGCACCGGGTGGATGTTTGATAAGTGTCTGACGAAAGAAGGAACAACTGGAGATACGACTTGGAGCAGGTATTGGGGTTGTCTTGAATTCCCACTTCCTTTGGGATTCTCTATCCTGCTCCACCATGTGGAATGAAGGGATCAGCCCAACCCCCACCCCCCGCCCTGCCACATTTTAAAGTTGAGAAGATGATCCCAGAGAGGGGAACATCTGTCCCCAGGTCACCTGGCCTCTTGCTGGCCTTTGTCTTCTGATGTCCAATCCAGCGTTTCCCCATAGTATTTCACTACCTCCCTCTTTTCAATGTTCTATCCCCCGCACCTCTCCCTAGCCTTTCTTTCTCTTTGGTAAGTTTCCTTTCTCTCCATCCCTTCTCCCAGCTCTGGACTCTGCGTGCCCCCAATTTGTGTTTAATGTTGTACACAGTGCTCTTGGGAATGTATACAAAAAATAACTCCGAGGTTGTGAACATGCACACTTTAACAATGTGTGACTATTTGGGGAAGAACACAACCTCTATCAGGGAGTTACAATTCAGAATCTCTTCAGGGGCTCTCTCCAGGCTCAAATACCCTCTCAGAATTTCTCTGGGTCCAGAAACATGGCACAATTTTGATAAGAATAAACTATAGTCCAATGGCTTAAAAGTGCAAAGCAGTGTACTAGACATTCTAAAAGACTCACAGTAACTCCACAACCCCCAAGGGCTCAGAGTGGTTAAGCAACTTGCTCAAGGCCACATAGCTAGTATCATAGCAGATGATATAACTGATCTAAGGAGCCCTGGTGGCACAACGGTTAAGTGCTTTGCTGTTAACTGAAAAGTTGGTAGTTCAAACCCACCCAGTGGCCCCACAGGAGAAAGACCTGGTGATCTGCTTCCATAAAGATTAAAGCCAAGAAAACCCTATGGGGCAGTTCTACTCTGTCACATAGGGTCACGGTGAGTCGGAATTGACTCAATGGCACCCAACAACAACAATTTGCCTTCTCCAGAACACTCTTTGTACCTTAAGAAACACACTGACTAACTATGAACTGCTTCAACTGGATGCTCACTTCTTCCTCAATGGCTGCTCTTGGTGATGTCTCCCATCTAAGAGAAGCCTCATACCTTTGCCCCATCAATTATCCCATCTCCTTAGCATCTCTGGAGCCTGAGAAGCAGTGCCCTGCCTGCGCCCTCTAGTGGTTACAAGGGGCTGCACAACTCTTTCCGGCACTGTCTCTGAGGACCTTTGTCACCCTCTGGAATTGGCCAGGGACCCAAGACCACATAACACTCCTTAGCCTCAGGCTTTCCTGGGCTGTTCCTTGAGGAAGGACCTAAGTTCTCTGGGTCTTCCACTCCTGTTAGTCCTTTAAGGAAGACCCACCCATGTCTGACAGCGACCAAAAGCCGATAAGAGAGGGACTTGGCAACAGCCTCAAATTCCTTTTCAGAGAGTCAGTGAGAGCATCTGACTCACAGTCTATATAATTGACGTCTATTCTTAGCTCCCATAGTCCTTTGCTCATTGACATACCTATACCTGGTATTGTGCTAAGTTCCCAAACTTAGTTATCCTATGTAACCTTGATTATGTCTCTTAATCTCTCTGAGCAAGTGTCCTCATCTGAAAACTGGGAACACCCACCTCACCTACCCCACAGGGATGTGATGAGGGGCAAGCCAGAGAGCAAATGTACAATGGTGTGAGTCTGAAGGTAGCTCACCCTCCTCTCCCATTGCCATCTTGGGGCACCGGAGCCTGTATGCCAAATATACACCCAAGCGCACAATATCCCAGAGTTCCTTCCGATAAATAAACAAATCTTCTGTGATGGGACTGTCTGTCACATGGGACCACTGGTGCCTTAGAAAAAGGCATTGTAGAGTGGAGGTGGCTTTTACCAGGGTGCTTGGCTTGGTGGGTGGATATGGGTCTCTCTTGGGCTGGATGCCCTTGTTCTGTGAGTAACCCACATGACCAAACATGGTGTCCTTGGTGCCACCTGCATATATTAATCTCTATTTCTACTCCCTGAGTAGAGTGTCACTGAATGGATGTGCTAGTTGCATTTACAGGACACCAAAACAATCACTGAAAAGGGAAAATTTCAGCAATAAACTTGGCCTCTCTCTCGAAGAGGAAGGCCCAGCCCTCCAACTGAATTTGCTTGATTTCCTCAGGCACTATGCAAATATTGCTCCTGTCACTGCACTTACAGCCTAAAGAATGTTCTCTTTGACTGACTGCAATTTCTACAGTGGACTTTAATCCTTAGATCACTAAAGGCTACCCATGAAGACTCGGGTTGTGGACAGTGATGAATTAGGGACTTGCTCTTTGGGGATAAGTGAGAACAAATAACCCTATGGTGAAAGATGACCATGGTGAGTAGCATGCTCTATCAGGGGCATTTCAGACTTTTTCCTCTGTCTGCCCTGCTCCTCTCCTCTCTCTCCTCTTCTCTCCTCTCCCCCTCTTCTCCTCCTCCTCCTCTCTCTCCCTCCCTCCGTCCCTATCTTTTTCTCTGTGTATCTATATTCCTCTCAAACCTCTACTTGCCATTCTGTCTTCTGCTCTTGCTCCTTTTCCCTTCTCTCATTCCTCCCTAACTTCTCCTTTTCTCCATTAACTGACTTATAATATGGAATTAAAGAATAATCAATAGCTTTATCTATTTAATTTAAAAATCAGACACCTTTAACCAGTCACGATTGTATCATTAAAAGAGTAACTGTATTAAATTGCCTTTTTATTTGCACGTAAACTGTAACTTCTCTTTTTTTCTGTGCATCAGTGATCTTTGATAGAGACAAGTTCTCTCCACCACAATTCAAAAGTTTCCCCACCTTGAATTTATACAATTCAAGAGAGGGGGAAGGGAAACCAGCAAGGAGACATCCATCTGATTAACATTAAGGGGAAATCCTTAGGCTACCAGTAGCAAGGAAGGTTTGGGATCATAGAATGTTGAACACAGGTGGGTCCTCTCACCCAGGCTCCTGGCTTCATTTCCTGGCCCTCCCTGCATCCCTCCACCCAGACAGAAAACAGAGGTCCATAGAAGTTATACGATTTTCTCCAAAGTCACTCACCCAGTTGGTACTAAAGTTGAACCTATTTGTTAAAAACAACAAATCTATAATACAGGATATATAATATCCTCTCTTACAGAGCTTCAAGAATTCAAACAGCTTAATAAGACCCAGTCACCACTGAAATGGAATGTACGACCTCCAGGGAGGACATAGATCATTAAACCCACACTCATTTACCAGGTGGACAAAATCGGATTCAACTCAGAAGTCTATAGATTACATGTCAGATTCACATTTCCACACAATAGGTCACTCTAATGGAGGGGCCAGGGATATGGGCCATACACACAGAAGAGGATCTGTTTCCCTTTCAGCACTCAGCACACACCCAGTGCCTCACTAGCTGACGTGTTAGACACCAGCTCACCGCAAGCAGCTGCTTCTGTTACTGTCTGCCTTTCCACGTCCTCTAAGTACCTTCTCCAGCAATAAGACATGTCATTCCTCTTCCCGGGTAGGCTGCGGTCTGCAATTAGCAGGCAGTCTTGCTGACTGGCTTTGAGTTTATTTAGTCCTGAATTCCCAGAACACTTTGTTCTTTCTTTCTTTCTTTTTTTTAAATGGCATCAATCACGTTCTGTTCAGTTGAAAAAGCATTTATAGAGTGTTTGCTGTCTGTCAAGCACTGTGCTGGGCACTAAAACTACAGATACAATATACCAGGGTTTTTGCCCTCCCGCTGGTTATAGTATCATTGGGAGAGGGACAGATTTATAAAGAACATTTCCCTCTGTGGTGGGTTGTGGGTTGTGGGTGTGGGGTCAGGATGGGCTTCTGGGAGGATGTGACACTAGAGCCAAGTCTTGAGACATGAATAAGAGTTAGCCAAGCTCAAAAAAGAAAAGAAAAGTAAAACTAGTTCTGTAAAAGAAAAGGTGGGAAGTTGGTGGGAGAGAGGGTTGAAGACAGAGGTAGGGGTAGGTGGTGCTCAGTTGCGTGTCGCTATGAGGTTTTCCTGCATTAAAACCATCTCTGTGTGGTGGAGGAGAACTAGGTACCAATGCACCGGTTTTGTTTTAACTACAGGAACAATTTCTTTTGGCTTTAAAATTTATTGGAATAGTAGGTGGAACTCTGCAGGGGAGGGGCGTATATGGGAACTCTCTTCTACTTTCTGCTCAATTTCCCTGTAAATCTAAAAGTGTTCTAAAAAGAAAAGCAAAACGAAAACCGGTTGCCACTGAGTCAATTCCACCTCCCCACGTGTCAGAGTAGACTGTGCTCTGTAGGGTTTTCAGTGGCTGCTTTTTTGGAAGTAGATCACCGGGCCTTTTTTTCAATGTGCCTCTGGTGGACTTGAACCTCCAGCCTTTTGGTTAGCAGTCAAGCCTGTTAACTACTTGCACCACCTAGGGATTCCTTTCTTAAAAAAAAAAAAAAAAAAGCCTATTAATTAAAAAACATTTAAAAGAAATTTTTTTTTTTTTTTTTTTTGAGAGGGGAGCCAGTGTTGTCTTAGTTGTCAGTGAGAACGAGGAAATCATGGAGGTCCAGAGCCTCGCTTCTCTTTCTACCCCTATTTCTCCCCTGTCCTTGGTAAAAGGCACCAACATCACCCAGTTGCTCAGGTCAGAAACCTGGCAGTCATCCTTGTCTCTCTCACCCCACAACTAGTCATCACCTAGTCCTGTAGATTATACTTTAAACTCTCTGGAATCCATCCAGTTCACTCTGTCTTCTTCTCCCTCCTGAACAAGCCACCATCTTTCTCTTCGCCCGGCTTCTTCAACGGCCTCTTAACTGGACATTCCATTTCTACTCTCTGAGTCATTCTTCATGCAGCCACCAAAGCGATCTTCTAAAAATGTGAGTCAGACTGTTACTCACTTCCTTAAAAGCCTTCAGTGGCTTCTCAAACTCTTTCCCATGGCCTCCAAGGCATGGTCTGACCCCTTCCTCCTCCTCAAACTCTCCATGCCTTTCCCCCTTGCTTATCACTGGGCGGCCATATGGCCTTCCTTCTGTTTCTAAAATACATTCAGATCATTCATGCTCTGCCCATTTTTCAAGTGGCTACCTCCTACCCATCCTTTAGTTTCCAAAGAAGCCCTCCCTGAATGCTTGGTCTCCAGTAGGCCTACACTGTTATTCTCTAACGTAGCTCTCAGTTCCTCTACTTGACAGCACTTACCACAATTTGATATTATATTGTTATTATTATTTGCTTGTTTTGATTGTCTCCACCACTAGACTGTAAACTTCCTGAGAGCAAAGACCATGTCTATTTAGTTCACTCCTGTATACTTGCTCCTAGCATAGTGCTCGATACACAGTAAGTGCTCATCAAATCTTTACTGGATGAATGACAGAATGAGTGGGGAGCTTGGCCTTTATCCTGCAGGTGGTGGGAAGCTGCTGAAGGGTGTCTAGGAGGGAAATGACATGGTTAGATGTGCACTTTAGAGAGACCACACTGGCTACAGTGGGGAGAGATCGGTGATGGGGTCGATTGGAGAGGCTGTTGCAAAAGTCCAATTATGGAGCTAGGGTCATGGAAATGAGGAAGCAAAGAAGGTTACATTTACAGGATGTGATAGTTGATTGGGTATAAGAGGTAAAGGAGAAAGGAGTCTCCAGGATGACTCCCAGGTCCTTGGACAGGGTGAGAAGATGAATGAGGGTATCTTTCATGGAGTCTGGAAATGCCTGAAGAAGACAAGCAGGAGAAGAAGAGAGGAAGGAGAGTGGTTTGAGCGTGTTGATGGGTAAATTAGGAGTACCAGTTGCTGTTGAGTGATTCCAGCTCACGGAAACTTCATGGGGATCAGTAGAACTGTGCTCCGTATGGTTTTCTTTTTTTAAATTTATTTTATTTGTTGTTGTTATTGGGAATATATAGAGCAGAACATACACCAATTCAACAATTTCTACCTGTACAATTCAGTGACATTAATTTTTCAAGTTGTGCAACCATTCTTACCCTCCTTTTCTGAGTTGTTCTTCCCCTGTTAACATAAACTCACTGCTCCCTAAGTTTCCTATCTAATCTTTTGAGTTGCTGTTGTCAGTTTGATCCCATATAGACAGTTCTTAAAAGAGTACAATGCTCAAGGCAGACATTCTTTACTAATTAAGCTAAACTATTGTTTGGTTTAAAGAAGACTTCAGGGGAAATTTTTGGTTTAAGGTTTAAAGATGATCTTAGGGCAATCAGTGGTTCATCTTCATGGCTTCAGGAAGTCTGGAGTCCATGAGAAGTAGAGATTCTGTTCTGCATTTCCCCCTGTTTGATTAGTATTCTTCTACAGAATCTTTGATCAAAACATTAAGTAATGGTAGCTGCTCCATAGGTTTCCAATGGCTGATTTTTCAGTAGATTGCCAGGCCTTTCTTCCAAGGTACATCTTGGTGGACTGAAACCTCCAACCTTTCAGTTAGCAGCCAAGTGTGTTAACTGTTTGCACTACCCAGGGACTTTTAAATTAGGAATATACCTAGTTTATCCCCCAAATACAAAGCTCCTCTCAAGAACAGATACTGTGCTGAATTTCCCATGATACTTAAAAACTACCTTGCACCTAGTAGACTCTCAGTAATCTGTGTGGGGACAGTGCGTGCAAGCTCTGAATCACGTGCACACTGCCAGTTGGGCAGACCCTCACACCTGCCCACAAGCTGGGACACCCTGGGGGAGTTGGCTCTCTGAATCCCCCTGTCACTCATATCCTCCAGTCCTGCTCAGCATGTTTCATTCCCAGTGGCCCCTCACCCTTTGCTTGTTTTCAGCCCTGGCAGAAACAAAGCAAGCCCAAAATATACCGGCCAACTGGCAAGTGATGAGTGATTAGCTGCCTGGCTGTAAAAGGCTAGAATGAGGCACCTTTCAGTGAGTGCTAAGTGCAGTAACCCCAGCCCATGGCTTGCTGTAATCTTAGACGGAGGTGGTCTGGGACTGGGCGTGGATGGGGCAGCATGAGCAAGCCTAGAGGTCCTCAGCCAGACAGTGGGAAGAGAGTCATCTCTCTGCAGTACGCTGAAAATGTGAGATTAACACTCAAATGGAGAGATTAGATATGCTGGAATGACATGAGAGCAGTGATTCTTCTTTATAAGGAAAGGGCCTCTGGAAGAGATGGGGTGGCAAGTTTGGTGGCCACACTTTGTCTCTTTTTTATTCCTTATCTAAGGTGAGGTAGCACATTCATAGGGAGAATCTCATTCCTTCTTTCAGCTTTCTCTCTGCCAAATATCCTGGATGGGTAAAGGAAAGAATGCAGGACTTGGAACCAAGAGACCCATGTTTGAATCCCAGCACCCATCACTTACAGCTCTGTGGCCTTGGGCAAGTAACTTAACCTTTCTGAGCCTGTTTCCTCATCAGTAAAGTGGGAGTCATAGTCCACACCTCGAAGGGTTGTTGGGAGAACTTAAATGAGCTAAAGGATTTAAAGGAATGACTGGCGCATAGGAGGCATTCCATACATGTTAATGGACTCTGAATTGAGATGTTAGCTCCTACGGAAAAGATGTGTCTGTTTCAGAAGTCCCAGGGCATTGGAGAAATGAAGTTAGCTATTAGATGCCTGTAATTTACAGTGTGATATTAACTATGTGTTAGTTTAAACTGTGCTCTAGGGGAGGTCAGCTGCCTTAATCAAAAACACATACCACAGGAGTGATCAGCTAGCATTTAATAAAACATAAACTACTAGTAAGAGAGCTTCAGCCATTATTATCCTCCAATAGCCCCAGAAGCATTGTAACTAAATGTATTAGATAGGTTTTCATTGGGAGAAAGCTACAGCTGGTTGATAAGCCTAGCTAGTAATGAGTTGGCATCAGTAAAATCAATGGTATTCAAGAAATGCATATTGACTTAAATAGTTTAGAGTCACTCTCCATCCTTGTGTGAATAGGAAAAAAGAATCTGCAAGACTCTATACATTTCACCTTTCTAGATGGTACTTGAGGTTAGATTCTGAAATGGTCCAGTATCCCGTCATAAAGGTAAAGAATTTGAGTTGCCTGAAGCCTTAAGTTTAACTGAATCCTGCCTCTAGATCGTGGGGTCCCCTTCTAGCAAAACTTTCATTCAAGGCATGGTTAGAGCATCTGAAAGGACAGAGCTGTGATCAGTTTGGAGTCCCTGGGTGGTGTAAACGGTTAATGTGCTCAGCTGGTAACTGAAAGGTTGGAGGTTCGAGACCACCCAAAGGCATCTCAGAAGAAAGGCCTGGGGATCTACTTCCAAAAAATCAGCCACATGTGGGATTGCCATGGTTAGATCTCACACTATAATGGCTCTGACACCGTAGGGCTTAGGGCTGGGAGAAACTTCCAGGATCAGACCCTCATGAACAGATGAAGGAATCGGGATGGAAGAGGTAAATGCACCTAAGTAGGGAAGCATGGATTTTCCTTCCAATAATCTTTCCTTCCAACAATCTTGCTCTTTCTTTTTCCATCATGTTATTATATGCTCATATGTTGAGAGGAGCTGTAGTTAAAGAGCGGAGCCCGTGACCTTGGAAAAGTCACTTACTCTCTCTGAGCCTCGGTCTTCACGCGTTAAATGATGGCTTAGATGCCGTCGAGTTGGCTCCTACTCATAGCAACCCTGTGTACAACAGAACGAAACACTGTCTGGTCCTAAATGTGAGTAATAATAATAACACCTACCTTTATGTGTTTGCAGAGGATAATGGTATGTATGGATTATTAGGTACATAAGCGCTCAAGAAATGCAACTATGTTGTTACTCTTCATTACAGAAAGTACTGCAAGCATTCAGCACCACAGGAAATAGAATTGAGGGGAATATTTTCAAACCCCTCTCCCGTTCCAACATCATCTGTTAA
Source organism: Trichechus manatus latirostris (assembly GCF_000243295.1). Classification (NCBI taxonomy): domain Eukaryota; kingdom Metazoa; phylum Chordata; class Mammalia; order Sirenia; family Trichechidae; genus Trichechus; species Trichechus manatus. The sequence continues at coordinate 26,286,593 of NW_004443943.1, forward strand.
GTTGAGATTGAGTCACTGACTTCCACCATCGGTCCATTCCTCACTTTGCCTAGGAATCTGTAACAGCTTGACTTTTCAAGAGAAAAACCACTAGGGGGCACACTTTTATCACTTGAAGCCTTGGCCCCATTTCCCCCAATTTCTTGAATTATAGTGATGAACAGCTAGTGTATTAAGGAAGCTTTCAGGCAGAGGGGAACCCAAGGTCACAGGCTTATGGTCCCCCCCTTTTATGATCTCCTTCGCTCACCTCTTTTCCTCCTCTCTATTGTAACTGGCACCCGTTTATCTATTCCTGTAATGGCAGGGCCTCACTATACTGACTCAGCTAGACTTTTCCAGAAAGGAAATTTTTTTTTCCTTGTGGACTGTGTGGCTAAATGTTATTTGTTATTTCAAAGCACTGACCAAGGCTGCTGTGTGACACTCTTTGATTTGAAGGACCTTTCCTTGCTTGGGCAGCTCAAGGTGGCCACTGAGGTCAAAAATTGTCTCTCTGTCTCTCCTTCTCAATTTGCCAACTTCTTTGAAAATGAGTTAAGGCTATTCCCTTTTTAGAACCTTTGATTTATGGGAAGGGGGTCAAACTTTCCCCATTAGCCCACTATTGACAATGACACTAATAGCCAAATCCCTGCTTTGCTTCTGAGTCTTAAGAAGGCTCACTGCCCCCTTCTCTTCCTGCTGCTAAGATTTCTGGAGAGTAGCAATTCTCAAACTTTGGTATGAATAAGAATTACGTGGGGGAATATATTAAAAGTGCGCATTCCTGGGTCCCACATTACTGATTCTGTCTGTCTGGAATGGAGCCTAGGAATCTGTATTTTTAAAGCTCCTTTTTTTTTGTTGTTAAATGAAGGTAGTCTTTGAGAAACTTTGGCTTTCCGTGATGATGACTGTGTTCATGGTTTCCAAAAGTCCCGCATGGGAATCATCCACCACCACACACTCATCGCCGTTGAGTCGATTCCGACTCATAGCGACCCTGCAGGACAGAGTAGAACTGCCCCACAGGGTTGCCAAGGCTGTAATCTTTGGGAAGCAGACTGCCACATCTTTCTTCTGCAGAGTGGTTGGTGAGTTCCAACTACTGACCTTTCAGTTAGCAGCTGAGTGCTTAACCACTGTGGCACCAGGGCTTCCTTCATCCACCACCAGGGGGCTTTAAAGTACAGCACTGCCACGTACCAGTTGTGTGCCTCTGGACCTCTCCGTGACTCAGATTCTTCATCTCTAAAATGAGACTAATAATCCTACCTACCTAACAGGGTCTTGGTGAAAACTGAAGAGATGAGGCAAGTAAAGTACTTTTAAAACTTATTATTAGTAGTGTCATTATTACCGGTGACTCCAGATCACTACTTCCCTTAATGATTAGGGTCACCACTGGTCTGTTCCCCTGAGACCTATGTCCTGAGAATATATCTGGTGATAAGCCCTCTGGTTTTTTTTATTAATGTCTAATGGCAGGGCCTACTTTTTAAAATGACTGCTTGTGAATATTCTGCATGACCCGTAAGCGGTGGCATTGGGCAACTAATTTAATGCGGCGGGATCAGGATTACAGACCTCAGTGGCATTCCCCAAAGTTGGGAGGAGGTTGTGATGCATCACACAGAATTCTAATGGTTTTATTTTAAATTATTCAGATGCATTAAAAAAAGAAAGAAAGAAAGAAAGAAACCTCCTGGAAGAATTCATATCATACTAACAAAGGAGTAGGATTTGTGGCAGAAGGTGAAGAGGAACTTGACTTTTCACCCTATTCGCTTCTGGGTTGTTTATTGGTTTATTTTACAATGTGAGGTCCTGTATTACTTTTTTTATGGTAAAAGTATGTACGTATAACAAAACATTTGCCACTTCAACATTTTTCACGTGTCCAATTTAGTGACCCATTAATTACGTCCACCATGTTGAGCAACCATCCATTCCCAAAATTTTCCATCACCCTTAACAGAAACTCAGTCCCTCTAAGGAATCACTGCCCCTCCCCCGACTCCTCCTGCCCCTGGCTGTATTACTTTCGTAACTTAGAAAAAAAAATTTTTTTTTTCAGTTAATGTTATAGGTATTAAATTTGGCTACCCTCTCCCATTCAAAACAGAACCAGCTTTAAAAACACAAATACTCACTCGAAATAACATCGTCACATAATAATATGGCTCATGATACCTTAGTAATTGGCAATTTACAAAGCATGTTCACATCCATTATCTCGTTTAATTCGTGCCGTGGTCGGGTGAGGTAGCTAGTATTTTACTCATTTGACAGCCGACAAACTGGCGTATGACGGGATGTAACCCCTCACTGCTGTCCAAGTGGCATCTTTCTCACCTCCTTCTCCTTTGAGTGTTGTCTGTAGTTCACTTTACTGTAGTGTTTCTGGCGCTTTCTTCAGTCCTATCAGAAAATATATTTATGATCCATCCACTTGCGGATAAGCGTGCTTAGCTGAAACTACCCGAATTGAAAGGACCGTTTAGACTTGAGACGGGCAGACTAATGTAACCCAGTCCAATTAGGAGCTAGTGCTGCTGTGTTTGTTTGCCTCCCAAGATTATCAAAACAAAAGTCCTAAAAGCAGAGTATCTATTGTGGTTGGCAGACAAAAGCACACGAGATTTGTATTGTGCAGAGATTCCTTTTACAGAAAGTTGAAGTGTCAGGTAGTTTCTGAAGAGTTTTAAGTGGATTTTCCAGTTTGGACAGGGTGCATCATTTGAGGATAGGTATCCCTGCCTGCAAATGTGTGGTTTTTACTAAACAGGCAAATACCGATGGTGTTTGCACTGCAGTTTTAAAGGTTTGTTTGGAAATTTATTTTTTAATTATAGTCATTAATGGCCACAAGAAAATGAAAACGTAGTTGAATTTCTCAAGTATCTCCTTTTAAATCAGGCACTCAGTCTCGGATAGTACTTCGAAACCAAGGGTCTCTCCAGAACTGGCTAAATAATTCACAGGCCCAGTGTGAAATTAAACTGCAGGGCCTCTTCTCACCCCGGCATTACTGGCACAAATAAAAAAAACTGGAAATAACAAATGTTGGAGAGGCTGCGGGGAGATTGGAACTCTTATGCACTGCTTGTGGGAATCCAAAATGATATAACCATTTTGGAAAATGATATGGCGCTTCCTTAGAAATCTAGAAATAAAAATACCGTATGATCCAGCAATCCCACTCCTAGGAATATAACCTAGAGAAATAAGAGCCTTCACACGAACAGACATATGCACACCCATGTTCATTGCAGCATTGTTCACAATAGCAAAGATGGAAACATATGAATGGATAAACAAACTATGGTACATGCACACAATGGAATATTACCCAACGATAAAGAACAATGATGAATCTGTGACGCATCTCGTAACATGGATGAATCTGGAGGGCATTATGCTGAGTGAAATAAGTCAATCACAAAAGGACAAATATTGTATGAGACCACTACTGTAAATACTCGTGAAAAGGTCTACACCAAAAAGAATCTTTGTTGATTACTAGGGAGGGGAGGGGAGGGGGGGAATAACACTAAATAGATAATAGGTAAGTGGTAACTTTGGTGAAGGGTAAGACAGTACACAATACTGGGGTAGCCAGCAAGACTTGTACAAGGTAAGGTCATGGAAGCTCCATAGACACATCCAAACTCCCTGAGGGACCGAATTGCTGGGCGGAGGGCTGTGGGAACCATGGTCTCGGGGAACATCTAGCTCAATTGGCATTACACAGTTTATAAAGAAAATGTTCTACACTCTACCTTGGTAAGTACCATCTAGGGTCTTAAAAGCCTGTGAGCAGCCATCTAAGACACTCCACTGGTGTCTTAGAGCAAAGGAGAATGAAGAAAACAAGATACAAGAGAAAGATTAGTCCAAAGGACTAATGGATCACAACTATCATGGCCTTCACCAGACTGAGTCCAGTACAGCTAGATGGTGCCTGGCTACCATCATTGACTGCTCTGACCGGGATCACAATAGAGGTTCCTGGACAGAGCTGGAGAAAAATGTAGAGTAAAATTCTAACTCACAAAAAAAGATCAGAGACTGGAGAAACCCCGAGAGTAGTCCCCTAGACAAACTTTTAGCTCAGTATGAAGTCACTTCCAAGGTTCACCCTTCATCCAAAGATTAGACAGGCCCATAAAACAATATGAGACTAAAGGGCACAACAGCCCAGGGACAAGGACTAGAAGGCAGGAGGGGACAGGAAAGCTGGCAATAGGGAACCCAAGGTCGAGAAGGGAGAGTGTTGACATGTCGTGGGGTTGTTAACCAATGTCATAAAACAATATGTGTACTGACTGTTTAATTAGAAACTAGTTTGTTCTGTAAACCTTCATCTAAAGTACAATAAGCTAATAATAATAATTTTTTAAAAGTCTGCAAAAAACAAAAAAAATGCAGGGCTTCTTGTTAAAAAATTATTAAGAATTTCAAGTCGACGTCTTGATCAAAGATTCTATAGAAGAATCCTGATCAAAAGGGGAAAAATGCAGAACAGAATTTATAATTCTCATGGACTCCAGACTTTCTGGAGTCATGATGGGTGGATGAACCCCTGAAACTATTGCCCTGAGATAATCTTTAAACCTTAAACCAAAAATATCCCCTGAAATCCTCTTAAAACCAAACAACAGTTTAGCTTAACTAGTAAAAAATGTCTGCCTTGAGCATACTGCTCTTTTAAGCACTATCTGTATGGGATCAAATTGATAACAGCAACTCGAAAGATTAGCTGTGACTCTTAGGGGCAGTGAATGTATGTTAATGAGGGAGGAACAACTCAGAAAAGGAGAGTGAGAATGGTTGCACAACTTGAAGAATGTAGTCAATGTCACTAAATGGTACATGTAGAAACCATTGAACTGGTGTGTGATTGGCTGTGTATATTCTCAACAACAACAAAATAAATTAAAAAAAAGAAAAGAATTTCAAGTTAGCAACAACAGAGCACTAAACCAAGTATAAGGCCCTTTGCAACTGCATAGGTTGCATGCCCATGAACCCAACACTGGGTCTCTCTTATGTTTTAAAATTTTATTTACTTATTTTTAGTGGGTAAAACATTAACATACTACACATTTTAAAAGACACTAAAGTAAGTCTTTAGTTCCCTTCCCTACTGGAACCATTATAGGGAGGTTTCTTATGTAGTTTTCTAGAAATTTTCATTAATTTACAAGCATACGTATATACATTATCTACCCTTCTTCATGATATATACATGCAAATGGTAACTCTACACACCATTTTGCATTTTGATTTCTTAACAATATATTGTGGAGATTATTCCTTATCACTACAGAGACAGTCTCCTCATCCTTTTCCATGGCTGTATAATATTCCACTGCATAAACATAATGCAATTTATTTAACCAGTTCCTTTTGATTGATATTTAAATTGCTTCCAATTACTAAAAATGCTGCAACAAAAATCCTTGCATTCTATTTTCCCACTCATGTGAATGTTTCCTTGGGATTGTCAAATTAAAGGTTATGGTTTGTTTTAAATTGTGATAGACATTGCCAATTGCCCTATAAAAAGATTGTACCAATTTACACCCCCACCATACAGAGTTATCAGACTTTTTGACTTTGCTAACCCAATAGATGGGACACATTGCTTCATTATATTCTTAATCATTATAGTCTTATTTCATTCCTCTGATTATCAATGAAGCAGAACATCTTTTCAAATGGTTAGGAGTTGTCTTTGGCTGGGTTCTCTAGAGGAGCAAAACTAGTGAAGTGCATATACAAACAGAGAGAGAGATTTCAAGGAAATGGCTCACTAAGTTACGGAGGCTGGCAAGTCCCAAATTTGTGGGTCAGACATCAGGCTGCAAGCTTCTCCTGACTCACATGGCTGCAGAAGCTGGTGAACCCCAATTCTGCAGATCAGGTGGCAGGCTGCTAGCTCACATTCCAAGAACCTCAGGTTGAGGATGATCAGTCGGATGCAGGAAACCAAGAGGACGAGCTTTGCCAGAACATCCATATATATTGGATGCAGGTCATACCCCCAAGGAAACTCCCTTTTCAACTGATTGACTGATTACATCAGATCACAAAATGGAGGATGATTACATAACATCTGCCAAGCCACTGAGAATCATGGCCTAGCCAAATGGACACATAACCTTAACCATCACAGGAGTCAGTTTCTTCTGTGAACTGTCTGTTCAGATCCTCATTATTTCTGTATTGTGTTGATGGTCTTTTTCTTATGATTTGTATAAATGCTTTATTCATTAAGGAAATTAGTTCTTAATTTGTGATGAACTGACAATTTCTACCCCATGTTGTTTTGTCTTTTTAACTTTGCTTTGCCATGCACAGTATTTTTTTTTTAATGTAGTTAAATTAGTTTTATGGATTCTGCATTTTATATCATACTTATAAAGATCTTCTCTACTTCCATGCTTCCTTCTAGTATTTCTTTGATTTCATTCTCACACATAAACCTTTGTTCCATTTGGGATTTATTTCAGTATAGGGTGTAAAACTGAGATCCATCTTTATTTTTTTCCAGATGGCTATCTAACTGTCGCAACACCATTTATTGAATAAATCCATCTTTCCGCCCATTGATTTGAAATCCCTTTACCAAATAGTAAATTCTATTTGTATTTGTGTCCATTTCTAAACATTCTAATTCATTTACATCCAAGAATGGTTAGGGACAGGAGGACTTACTGATTTAGGGGCACTGAGTTTCTGTTAAGGAAGATGAAAAAATTTATAAATGGATAGTGATGATGGTTGCATAACATGATGAATATAATGTCATTGAACTGTGCGTGTAAAAAAGTTGAAATAGCAAATTTTTGTTATATGTATTTTTACCACAATAAAAAAGAGTAGTTAAGCATGTTGTATAAAAAAAAGAGACAGAGAAGAAATTTCTAAACCTCTTTCCGATTTTGGGAGTGGTCTGGCTTTACATAGAGAAATGCTACTTGTCCAGAGCCACCGAATTCAATACAATAACCCCTCAAAGGCTAATCCCAATATATGTTTACTTTCATATATATTTGAAAAAAATTAGCATGATGGTTAAAAACACTCATTTGTTAGTTAGACATAGTTTTCAGTCCCAGCTCTACACTTAATTAGCCATGTGACCTTGAATGAGTTACTTGTCTTATCTGAACTTCAGTGTTCTCATTTTGTAAAACAGAAATAAGGATTGTAGTTCTCTCATTTTGTATCCTTTCAGCATACTTATTCAATCTGTATGCTGAGCAAATAATCCAAGAAGCTGGACTATATGAATAAGAATGGGGCATTATGACTGGAGGAAGACTCATTCACAATCTGCATTATGTATGCAGATGATACAACCTTGCTTGCTGGAAGTGAAGAGGACTTGAAGCACTTACTGGTGAAGATAAAAAACTACAGCCTTCAGTATGGATTACACCTCAACATAAAGAAAACAAAAATCCTCACAACTGGACAATAAGCAATGTCATGATAAACAGAGAAAAGATTGAAGTTGTCAAGGGTTTCATTTTACTTGGATCCACAACGTCCATGGAAGCAGCAGTCAAGAAATCAAACAATGCATTGCATTGGGCAAATCTGCTGCAAGACCTCTTTAAAGTGTTAAAAAGCAGAGATGTCACCTTGAAGACTAAGGTGCACCTGACCCAAGCCATGGTGTTTTCAAATGTATCATATGCATGCAAAAGCTGTACAATGAATAAGGAAGACGGAAGAAGAACTGATGCCTTTGAATTATGGTGTTGGTGAAGAATATTGAATATACCATGGACTGCAAAAAGAATGAACAAATCTTTCTTGGAAGAAATACAGCTAAAATTCTCCTTAGAAGCCAGTATGATGAGACTACATCTCACATACTTTGGACATGTTATCAGGAGGGATCAGTTCCTGGAGAAGGACATTATGCTTGGTAAAGTAGAGAGAGGGTCAGTGAAAAAGAGGAGGACCTTCAACGAGATAGATTGACACAGTGGCTGCAACAATGGGCTCAAGCATAACAAAAATTGTGAGGATGGCACAGGACTGGGCAGTGTTTCGTTCTGTTGTACATAGGGTTGCTATGAGACCGACTCGGTGGCACCTAACAACAACACCTGAAAACAACAACCGAAACTTCTCTCATTGATCTGGTTGAGAAGTAAATGAATGTAAAGAGTTTAAAACAGTCCCTAACGCATAGTAAAGCCTTCATTAATTCTAGTTATTGTTACTATTTGTCTTAGGCTGGGTTCTCTAGAGGAGCAAAACCAGTAAAGCATATAAATATATAAATAGATAGATAGATTTATATCAAGGAAATGGCTTATGAAGTTATAGAGGCTGGAACACCCCAAGTCCATGGCTCAGGATAGAGGCTTTTCCTGATTCACGTAGCTGCAGGAGCTGGCGAACCCAAGATCAGCAGATCAGAGAGCAGGGTGGTTGCTCACAGGCTGCGAAGATTGACAAATCTCAAGATTGGCAGGCAAAACCGCAGGTAAGCTGCTAGCTCAAGTTCCAAGAACAAGAGGTCAGACGAACAGGAGCCAGCTGCAGGATCCAGAATGAGCAAAAGGCCATGAGCCTTGCCAGAATGTCCACTTATATTCGATGCAGGCCACATGCCCAAGGAAACTCCCTTTCAACTGACTGACTACTCACAGCTGATTCCATCATAAACATGACAACATTCTATCAAATCTCATCATGAAAGTGAGCACAACATCATATGACTGCCAAACTACATCATAACTGCCAAACCACTGAGTCTCATGGTCCAGCCAAGTTGACACGCAACCTTCACCATCACACTATTATTATTATTAACCCTAGGGTGACCAACTCATCCCAATTGCTGCGGACTTTCCCAGTTTTAGCCCTGAAAGTTCCAAGTCCCAAGAAATCTCTCAGTCCCGAGCAAACCAGGATGTTTGGTCATCTTAAATTCTATTGTCACATGCAATGAATAAGAATTTGTGTTTTTTCTCTATCAAAATCATACTACTCAGTTCCTACATTTATTAACTCAACTTTTACAGAAATATCACAAAATGCAATTTTTGTCATAAAAATAAAATTCATGCTCTTATCTCATTCTAAATTGAGTTTCCCTCCCTGAGGCTGGTAAACATTCTTTGGCCATCAAAGCCTAATCTAGGATTTCCTCTGGTTTCCACCTGAGCCAAGATCAAAGAGCCTCCATCCCCAAGAAGGGGCGGTGTTGAGAGAGGAGGAGTGGGGGCGGGGGTTAAAATAGGGCTAAAGGTACGCGGACAAAAAGACAAGGCAGAGTGACTCCAGGACATGGGAGACTTGGGAATACTTTGCTTCTGGGATAAAGAAACACAGAGGAGTCTCCCCAGGACTGACTTCCTAAATTGTAAAGGAAGAGCAATTGTCTTCCTCACTCAGGAATCATTCTAACTTTAGGTACTGAAATAGACTAGTAGAGGATCTATCAAGGGAGGTAGTGCATTATGTATTTTTCAAATCCTACCACAGAAACTGCACCTGAAGTTGTTGTTGTACGTCATCGAGTTGATTCTGACTCATAGTGACCCTATATGACAGAATGGAACTGCCCCTGTGGTTTTCTAGGCTGCAATCTTTATGGGAGCAGATCACCAGATCTTTTATTCTGTGGAGCCACTGATGGGTTCAAACCATTGCACCACCAGGACTCCTTACACCTGAAGTGGCAAGCTCTAAATCCACAAGGACAAAAGCGCCAGGTCCTGGCAGATTGGAGGGAAGAGAAGGGAGGATTATTTGCACTGGAGATATCAAGCGTTGACCTTAATTAGACTTAATGTAATCGTGCAATGGAGAGACGCCTGGACTAAAAATCAGAAAAGAAAGTTCTCATCCCATCCCTTCCACGATCTAACTGCGTAACCCTAAGCCGGCCACTTCCCCCGGCGCCTCCCTGCACAACTCTAGGGGGCACATGTCATTCACAGAGACATACAAATGTACCCACTTGGAGCTGGCAATACAGGAGCCCCCATATCCTCTCTGGCTGTCCATTTCTCCCTCTGTAAAATAAAGAATTAAATTTGATGATAGTCTTTATCATTCAAATAATATTCTTTATGGTTCATTTCTAGTCACCAAACTGGGAGACATTGGGTCCTGGCATACAATACTCTGTAAGTGTTGGTTGAAAAAACATTGTGTTCTGATGCTAGTGCCACCTTGGATTTCTTTGTCTCCTGCCCTAGAAAGTAAGTGAAAGTAAAGAGAAACAAACAAGATGAGGAAGAAAATTAGAAGACGAAGTGGCGAACATCTGTTGTTCCAGCTTCACCTGCATCTATCCCCCTTCTTCTGGTGATTGTTCTTAATTTTGCTTTGGGGACCCACCACTCCTACACTGGATAAAGTCGGACGAATCAAGGCACCCCACCATCCCTGGCCAAAGAGTGAGCAAATGACCCAAGTTCTGCCCATCAAATGCTCTCACCCTTGACTATGAATCTTGAGTCAAGTGATGTGAAGATTGAAAATAATTGCAGCATCCAACCATCATGAAGATGGCACGGGACTGGGCACCATTTTGTTCTGCTGTACAGAAGGTTTCTAGGAGTTGGGGTTGACTCGATGCAACTAACAACAACAGCAAGAACAATCATGAGAAAATACATCAGACCAACGCAAAGTGAGGCACACTCTGCAAAATACCCAACCAAAACGTTTACGGTATGAAAAACAAAGACAGAAACTGTCACAAACCAGAGGAGACTAAGGAGAGAAGACGACAAAATGTAATGTGATATCATGGGTTGGCTCCTGGAACAGAAAACAAACGTTAATGGTAAAACTGATGAAATCCAAACAAAGTCTGGAGTTTAGTCAAGAGTAACGTACCAATGTTTATTTCTTAATTTTGACAAATGTAGCACAGTAATATGAGATAATAACGTTAGGGGAAAACTGGATGATGGGTATATACAAACTCTTTGTAACTTTTCTATAAACTTAAAATATTTCCAAAATAAAGTTTATTTTAAAAAATCTAAAAAAGAAATAAAATAATTGGAGCAGATCTATGCCAAAGGAGATACCCAAAAGCAGGTATCAGCAAACTAAGGGCACAGACCAAATCTGACCCTCCAGCAATTTTTGTAAATAGTTTTATTGGAACACAACCACAATAATTTACGTATTGTCTATAGCTGTTTTCATGCTACGATGCACAATTGAGTAGTTAAGACGGAGACTGCCCCACAAAGCCTAAAATATTTACTATCTGGACCTTTTTACAGAAAAAGTTTGCCAACCCCTTTCCTAAAGGGATTGCCCGTTAACTCCTGTTCCCTAGATCCCAGAAGCTGTCCCTCTTCCTGTTCATTCCGAAGCCTGGTTCTTCAGGTGTTCCTTGGATTCTGTCAGCTACTCCATATTTTTCCAAGAAATTCCGCCCCCCCCCCGCTTTTATTTTTTTTGCTTAAGTTGGTGTCTGTTGCTTGCAACCAAGGAAGCCTAACTTTTTGGCGTTTGTAATTGTTTTCCCACAGTAATCCATTGTCCCTAGGCTACCTCAAAAGAGAGAAAAAATAAATTCATGCTTTTAATTTTTTTAAATCATTTACTGAAATAGTATTAAATGCGACCACTGAGTATTGTTCGGGGAGGCTCCGGGTTTCTGTGGAGCAACACAGGTGAGGCAATGAGAGCAAATCATGTTGTGCTAGCTTTCACCCTATGCAGGATTTAAAAAAAATTGTGGCAGAAAGCGACCCGAAAGCTCACAGTGACGTCTAGAGTGACCAAAACACCTGGTTTGCTCAGGACTGAGGTTTGCCCAAAAACTGAAAAGTTTCCTGGAACACAGGATTTTCATTTTAAAACTGGGACGGTCCCAGGCAAACTGGCACAAGTTGATCACTGTAGGATATTTTATGATAGAAATTAAATATATGTAGTTTTACAAAGATCAAAATAAAAATGTTTTCTTCTTCAAGTTCTCATTGCTTTGATTTTTATTTTCATCATAATAGTTGAAGCGTTTTAAATTTTCAAATTAACCTTAAAGGAGAGCATGCGATTTTCATGTTTATCTAAAGGGGTCATGGGAGTATTAGGCTTAAGGAAACTTGTGTTATAACGGAAATAGTTGTAATGGAATTACGGAGTGATGGAATAAGCATTGGGTTGAGAATCCAGAGCCCTGGGTCCACATTCTGGCTCTAGGATAACAGCATTTTGTATGGGAACATTACTTCTGAGAAGCATATGGTGCCACACGAATACAACATGCTAGTAATTATCAGTGGAAGAAAAAGAAAGAGTACAACTTCAGATAATTTCTACAACCTGGGCCAAGAAGCAGAGCCTGGTTGGTGGTGGTGAGTTCAGAAATGAATCCAGTGCCGACGCTTGTGTGAAGGAAGGAGACTGATCCTCTGGATTTGAAGAGTCCTGGAAAATACCTTCTGTGATGAAAACCATCTATTTGCATTAGGCAGCCTCTAATAAGTAGGCGGATTATCCAGCTTCCTTCGTTCAGAACTGACTGGACTTGTCAGACAACTTCATAACTACCAGGAAGGAAGAAGGAGGGATGTGCATGTTAAATCCAGTGCAAATATGAAACATGCTGACTTGGAAGATGGCAAGAAAGACTTCTAGGTGTGTTGCTGAGAATGACAAGAATGGGAGTGGTTGGGGGCTGGGCAGATGGCTAAAGACAGGAGAAACCCAACAATTGATTCTGAATGATCCCATAGTCATGGGAGCTGAAGGAGAAGCTGGTGGTGTGGGTAGAAGGGATAGGAAAAAGAAGAAAAAGGGAAAGAGGTTTGGAAAGACTTTGCTCCCTTCAGCTTTGCCAGGCTAATAAATCTAGAAATTCTCTGGAGTAGGGGTCTCTTAACCTAGAACCCACTGACGCTCGTAGAATGTAGGATGTCTATGAACTTGGAGGGGGAAAAATGGCATCTTTATTTTCATTAGCTTCAGATGAAATAGAGTATTTCCTTCTATTATGATTGTAGGCAATGGACCGCAGTAGTATCAGTCAACTTGAGACTCTGCTGTCAATAGAAATCATGGATGTTTTAAAATAACATCATTGTATTGTAGATATCTGGAAATATCATCAACTACTTTGGAATTATGATAGAAATTGACCTACTGGTAGGTCTTGTTACTGAATGCATAAAGAAGTAAATATATTGTTGTTACAATACATATTTTTATTTTGATAACTGCATTTCTATGTGATTGGCTTGTTTTGCAATCCTGCATATATATCCTATTTTATGCATTTGAAGAACTTATTCTGAGAAAGGGTTCAAGGGCTCCACCAGACTGCAAAGCAGTCTGTCCTTGGAACCCTGCTCTAGAGATGGCCCTATAGAATACCCTAACACCTTCCACTCCCTCCATTCTCACTCCTTCTCACAAGTCATTAAGGGAAATCCACAGGAACGTGGACAAGTGTTTCAGACGTAGTGTGATCAAGGGATATTTAGCATTGCTATGTTGTTGTTAGGTGCCACCAAGTTGGTCTCATAGTGACCCGGTGTACAACAGAATGAAACACTGCCCAGTCCTGTGCCATCCTCACAATCACTGTTATGCTTGAGCCCATTGTTGCAGCCACTGTGTCAATCTATCTTGTTGAGGGTCTTCCTCTTTTTCACTGACCCTCTACTTTACCAAGCATGATGTCCTTCTCCAGGGACTGATCCCTCCTGATTATATGTCCACGGTATATGAGACGTAGTCTTGCCATCCTTGCTTCTAAGGAGCATTCTGGTTGTATTTCTTTCAAGACAGACTTGTTCATTTTTTTGGGAGTCTGTGGTATATTCAATATTCTTTGCCAACACCACAATTCAAAGGAGTCAGTTCTTCTTCAGTCTTCCTTATTCATCGTCCAGCATTGTTATAACTCGGGGAAAATGTCTGTTGTAGTTCTTGATGTGGACGAGAACTGGAAAATAATGAACAAAAATGAAACTGTGTATACTTTAAAAATGTTATTGTGTTATCTTTTCAGTATGAGACCAAACAGGCAACATTTGCCCAAAAGCAAAGATGAGAAGGCAAGGAGGGGCAGGGAAACTGGACGGATGAAAACGGGGAAGGCAGGGTGGAAATGGGAAGGGTGCTGACACATTGCGGGGACAGAAACCAATGTCACAGAACACTTTGTGTTTGAATTGTTGAATGGGAAACTAATTTGCTATATAAACGTTCACCTAAAACACAGTAAAATGTTTTTTTTTTTAAAAAAAAAAGATCGAGTTAAGGAACTTAACCATGATAGAGCCAAGATCTGAACTCCTCTTACCTAACTCCAAAGTCCATTCTCTTAACCAGCATTGCCTTTGACGATGGCTTGGCGAGCATGAGGTTGGAGCATGGGCGTTAGTTGGATGATCATGATGGTAGTATCATGCAACTGTGTGTGCCTAGTATCTCCATACGCACTATCCAGATGTGACTTTGGGTAGGTCACTTAACCTCTCAGCCTCAGTTTCCTCATCTGTAGAATGGGGATAATACTATTGCCTACCTCCTATGATTGCTGTAAAAATCAAATGTTTTTAAAATAACGTCTAGCACTTAATAAGTACACAGTTAATGTTGGTCATTGATGTTGATGTTGTTACTGCCTCCAGAGCTGATCTCCACGTTGTGAGTCTGGGCACCTTATCCACTAAAGGCACACTGCCCAACTGCCTCTCCAACTACACCTTCATGCATGATGTATACAGGCGATCTCAGTTTTGTGGGCACATTCTTTCTTCAGCCAGAGCCCCACAAAATGTAATCGGGTTAATCTTCCTCAATCACAATTAAGTTGGGTCTCCCTAAAGTTACTCCCACCCCCAGGTTACCTTGACTGGATTTTGGGTGCTCATAGATTCTCTTGGGACATTTTAAAGATAGCAGCTCTCATTCTCAACATCTGGATCCAACCCAGAGCACAACAATCAGCCCAGTGTACAGTTCACACACCCTTTCTTCCATCTCAGGATCCAGGACCATCCATTTCCCAGAGAGCTGAGTCCCACTGCCAAGGGATAAAGGTGTGAAGTGGATGTACTTGGGTTTGCCCGTAGATACCAGCATCTTCTTTCAGGCAATAACCACTTTGCTAAGTCCACCCATTCCCCAGGCTGGGGCGGGGGCTGGTGAGACTGAGGAAATTCTGTCCCTTTTGGCCTCCACCAGGACCTTACTCCTCAGACACAGGCTCAGACCAGCACAGTTTTCCTGGTTTGGCTGCAGCAGTAGCCGAGGCATTTGGCTGAGCGCAGTCACGCTCCAGCTTGTCCGAGCTTGAGAGGGTCAGAGAAGCTTTGCGTCCGTTCTCTGGGCTGGACCTAACTGCAGGCCCAGGAGGGGCCTGAGGCTATGCAGTTTTCGTTCCTGGCCATTATTACCAGACAATGGATTTCTTGTCAGCAGCAGTAATTCTTTATTTTTGAAACAGAAGCTGCTGACAAAAAGGTTTCCACAGAAGCCTTCCTTCCACAGTGGAACTTCAGCACAAACTGCACTGTCCACACTCTCCCACTGCATTTTCGGGGGGCATGCCAGGCTGGCAGAGTTCAGCATCCCAAACTTCAGTGCCATCGTAACCATGTTTGCCATATCCAAGTACCGCTTGTACTATTACTTCCTTAATATTTTGCTTTAAATGAACTCCTATTTTTCTTAATATATTGATTTTCATAGGATCTTTATATCCAACATATCTGTGAACTTACAGGTCTAATGAACTATATTTTTCCTAATACACATAAAATAAATACATAAGTATTGCCAGTTGCCAGCAAGTCTACTCCAACTCATGGTGACCCCATGTCTGTCAGAGTAGAACTGTGCTCTATAGGGTTTTCAGTGACTGGTTTTTTGGAAGTAGATTGCCAGGCCTTCCAAGGTGCCTCTGGGTAGACTCGAACCTCCAACGTTTTGGTCAGCAGCCAAGTACATTAACCATTTGCACCACCCAAGGACTCCACATAAGTATTAAACATTTAAAAAGTTTTCCCACTGATCATCTAAAAGCACCTTGTTTTCTCCCACCAGTGGTACCTGGACCATGCTGCAGGAATCTACAGCAAGTTCTGTCCACTCTTCTGGACACTCTTCTGGAACACTGTGTTGTCACCTGTGGTCCCTTCACTGTTGACGTCTCTTAGTAATATGCCATAGTCTGTGCCTTGTGGGCAAGTGTGGCAGGAAGGAGCAGGTCTGTTTCACCTGCAGGCCCCGCCCTGGGAATGGTGAGTTCCATGGCAAGGCACCTTCTTTCCTCAAACAACGGAAACTTATTTGTTTGCAGTTCTGGTGGCTAGAAGTTCAAAATCAAAGTGTTGGCATGGTTGGCTCCTTCACAACACTTTGAGGGAGAATCGGTTCCATGACTTTCTCCTGGTTTCTGGTGGTTGCTGGTAATCTTGACATTCCTTGGCTTGTAGCTTCCTCACTGCAAACTCTACCCTGTGGTCACATGGCATTTTCCCTGTTTGTCTGTGTGTCTATTCTCTTCTTACAAAAACACCAGACATACTGGATTAGAGCTCACTCTAATCCAGTATGAACTCATCTTAACTTGATTATATCTACAAAGACCCTATTTTCAAATAAGATCATATTCTGAAATTCCAGGCATACTTGGATATTGGGGGAGTGCTATTCAACCCGCTACACTCAGTCACACTAGCCACATCTCAAGTGCTACATGTGGCTGTTGTTGTTAGGTGCCGTTGAGTCAGTTCTGACTCATAGGGACCCCAAATACAACAGAACAAAACACTGCCTGGTCCCACACTAACCTCACATGTGACGAGTGGCTACCATATTGGACAGCACAGATATAGAACATTACATCATTGCGGAGAATTCTATTGCCTTTTAAAGTATGGTCCACAGACCAGCAGCATCACTGGGAGCTTGTTAGAAATCCAATATCTCAGCCCACACCCAACCTACCAAATCAGAATCTGAATTTTAACAAAATATCTAGGGGTTTCATTAAAGTTTCTGAGGTACTGCTCTAAACCACACGTTCCATTCATTCATTTAACTAATATTTATTAAATGCTTGGTACATGCTAGATATACTCAGGTGATGGAGATTGAGCAGGGAAAACACAGACACCAAGGTCTATCGTTCTAGCTGGAGGAAAGACATAAGGCAAACAAATACACATAATAATTTCAGAATGAAGAAAATAATACAGGGGGATGTGCTAGAAAGGCACTGTGGGGCAAAGAAGCTACTTTAAATTGGTGGGTCAGATTGCGTCTGAGTGGAGGGCATCTTGAATGAAGCCTGAATGACAAGGAGCCAGCCAAGGGAAGATGTGGGGCAGTGTGTTCTGGGCAGAGGTGACAGCAAGTACAAATGCCCTGAAAGTAGGTTGCTGGATTTAGCAAATAAAAATACAGGATGCCTAGTTAAATTTAAATTTCAACTAAATTAGGAATAATTTTTAGCCCTGGTGGCACAGTGGTTAAGTGCTCTACTGTTAACTGAAAGATCAGTGGTTTGAACCCACGAGCCACTCCACGGGAGAAAGATATGGCAGTATGCTTCCATAAAGATTTACAGCCTTGGAAATCCTATAGGGCAATTCTACTCAGTCCTGTAGCATCCTTATGAGTCAGAATCAACTTGACAGCAATGGGTTTGGTTTTTATGTCCCAAATATTTAATGGGATATACTTATACTACAAAAATTGTGGTTTAGCTGAAATGCAAATTTAGCTGGGTGTCCTTTATTTTATTTGGCAACCCTACCCGAAGGAGGACCAAGGTGGAGGGACCTGGAGGGACACAAGGAGAAGCAGCATGGCTGGAGCAGTCTAACGGCAGGGGAAGGGGAGATAAAACCAACAGCAACAATAACAACAAAAAAACCCAAACCCATTGCCGTGGAGTCAATTCCAACTCATAGCGACCCTATAGGACAGAGCAGAACCGCCCCTATCGGGTTTCCAAGGAGCGACTGGTGGATTTGAACTGCCAACCTTTTGGTTAGCAGCTGGAGTTCTTAGCCACTGTGTCACCAGTGCTCCAGTTGTAGTGACCAAATCTTGGGCTACACAAAAGGAAGTTTTAAAAAACAAAATGATCGCCAAAGGATTCTGCTGGCATTTGTGGTTTCTTCCCTTCGATGAAGTCATTGGTTTTACCTTCCTGCAACCCTATGGTTTCTGGGAAGGGCTTCTTGGAAGATGAACAATTGTCTGGGCCGTTCCGCCTGGGTGGTGCTTGGGGAGACCTCGGACCACTGGTTGACCTGCCTAAACATAGCGTGCGGTATATATTGTTTGGTCTGAGCTTTTAAGTGCTCCTTCCCTGTTTTTTTGTTTAATTCCTGCGCTTTTGTATGGGATCCCCTATAAATCTGCCTCTCCTTAAGGACTATGTTTGACAACTTCATTTCCCCCCAACTGGAGACACTTCCCCTGCTAAGGGTCAAAAAGACTAATTACCCTAAACCAAGTATTGGAGACACCCACAGGCTCACGTGGTCCCAACCATATTCATAGAAGAATGCAGTGAGAGCATATCAGAACACAGGAGCGATGACGTTGTCCTAGGAGCTCAACTATATTCCTGTCAGAAAATGAACTCCTGACCCCTTCAGTGATGGATGTGTGGAACCTCACAGTAGAAGAGGCAATAGCCAATATTCTCTTCAAACCTTTTAGTTTACATGTGAGAAAACTGAGGCCCAGGAAGGATTGTGATTTCTCTAAGACCGCTGTATCAGTTTCCTGTGGCTGTCGTAACAAAGTACAACAAACTGGGTGGTTTAAAACCACAGAAATTTATTCTGTCACAGTTCTGGAGGCTAGAAGTCTGAAATCAAGGTAACACCATGATTGGTACCTTCTGGAGGCTCTGAGGGAGAAACCATCCCCTACCTCTTTCCTAGCTTCTGGTGGTTGCCGGCAGTCTTTGGCATTCCTTGGCTTGTAGTGTCATTATTCCAATCTCTGCCTCTGTCTTCTCATGGCCGTCTTCCCTGTGTGTCCGTGTCTCTGTGTTCAAATTTCCCTTTTCTAAGAAGGACACCAGTTGTTTCGGATTTAGGGCCCACCCTAACTCAGTATGACCTCATCTTAACTTGATTATATCTGCAAACAGCTTATTTCCAAATAAGGTCACATTCACAGGTTCCAGGTCAACACAAATTTTTGAGGGATACTATTCAGCCCAGCACAGCCACAAAATTGATGGTGGGGCTCTTTCCACCCAAGTTGATTTGGTGTGGTGCGGAGGGGCGGGGGGGTGGGAAGGCAACAAAATATCAGCTGACACTCTAAAGTGCTTTAACACTTATGTCTTAGTTATCTAGTGCTGCTATAACAGAAACACCACAAGTGGATGGCTTTAACAAACAGAAATTTATTCTCTCACAGTTTAGGAGGCTGTTGTTGTTAGATGCCGTCGTGTTGGTTCTGACTCATAGCAACCCTATGTGTGACAGAAGGAAACATTGCCTGGTCCTGCGCCATCCTCACAACCATTGCTGTGTCTGAGCCCATTGTTGCAGCCACTGTGTCAACCCATCTTGTCAAGGGTCTTCCTCTTTTTCACTGACCCTCTACTTTACCAAGCACAGTATCCTTCCCCAGGAGGTGCCAGCTCCAGGGGAAGCCTTTCTTTCCCTGTCAGCTCCAGGGGAAGGTCCTTGTCATCAATCTTCCCCTGGCGTAGGAGCTTCTCAGCACAGAAACCCTGGGTCCAAAGGATGCGCTCTGCTCCTGGATCTTATTTCTTGGTGGTAATGAGGTCCCTCTCCTCTCTGCTTGCTTCTCTCTTTTATATCTCAGAAGAGATTGACTTAAGATACAACCGAATTCTGTAGATTGTGTCCTGCCTCATTAATTTAACTGCCTCTAGTCCTGCCTGATTAACATCATAGAGGTTAGGATTTACAACACATAGGTAATTACATCAGATCACAAAGGGGAGGACAACCTCACAATACTGGGGACCATGGCCTAGCCAAGTTGACACACATTTTGGGGGGATACAACTCAATCCATAACAACTTACAAAGCACTTCCCTGTATTATGTCATTCAAGGTAGGTATAATTTCCATTTTGCCGGGTAGAGAACCTGGAGCTCAGAGAGGTTAAGTGACTTGTCCAAGGTCACACAGCTGCTAAGTGTCAGAACAAGGAGTCAGTACCAGATCTTTAGATTCCTTGGTCTAGTGTTCTTTCCACCATAACCTGGAAAAGATGGACAAAGCGGAGAGCAGCACGTTGATCAGAGATCAAGAACAGGCAGGTGCAAGAGAAAAATGGCCTGAGAAGTCAGGAAGAGGCCCACCTACCTGGAGCCACACTGGGCATTTTTCATGCATAATCTCATTCAATCAACATATCAGACTTATGAAAGGGGTGTCAGTACCTCCACTTCACCCATGAGGACCTGAGGCTTGGAGAGGGTAACCTGTCACCCAGCTGGTTAATAGCAGAGTTGGGACTTGAGATCTACGTGACTTGTAAGCCTCAGCAGGCCTCCAGTGGGATTTTGGAGTTGGTGAAGGTCTGTAAAATGAAACTAGGCATGAGGGAGGGATAGAAAACATCTCAAGGATAAAGGAACAAGAAGGCTGACATGTACAATGAATGATACCTGAGGAGGCAGAGCCTCTTCCTTTCTCTCCGTCAGGCTCCCCCTTTGCTCTGTGTGCAAATATTGTCCCAGAAGCTTTAGTCAAATCCCCATTCTTCTCTGAAAGGCCTGTAGTTTTGCCTGGGGGCTAAGCTGGGGCTCTTCCTGTGTAGCTGGTCAGGTCCCACCCTTAGAACTGCAGTGTTCTGGCCCTTTGTCATCTCTGGGCTTGTTCTGGATAGCACACACCTAACGAGGCCTCTTTCCCCCTGAGTTATGCCCCCCTCTCAAAGACCACCAGCATTAGGCAGAAAACAGAGCTGGATTGCCTTAGTTTCATGTAAGAACTTGTCTGATCTTCTCCTGCCTCCCTCTCTCTCTCTCTCTCTCTCCTAATTCTGTTTCCAAAATACTTGTGAGGTGTTTTCTCTTGACCGAGGATTCCTGATCAACTATTAGTGAGGAAATTTCTACTGATGTTCCCTTATCTTTTCTAGTCAACCACACCTTGTGTTTCTGACAGCATTGTCGATACTACCATCATTTGCCCCAGTAGTTGATTCAGTGCCTGACACATATACCGTAGATTCACAGTAAGTCTTTCTGCCCTAAATTGACAGCATAATGGGGGAAGAGGTGGAATTATTCTGAGGAACTGTCATTGCTAATATTTCCCTTGTTTAGACATCTTCTGTAGCTAATGAATCTCTCAAGGCCTGGCATCTGGAACATTCCTCAGAAGTCTCCCCATTAGACGAGTCACTGGATGACGCTCTTGTCCTCTGGGGGAATGCTGGGAGTCAGCAATCTGTTCCTGTGGCTCTGGGTTCCCACAGAGCGAGTGGAGCCTGCTGCCCACCAGCCCATGGCCATGACCCTGCATCTTCTCCTTGCCCCCAGCGAGGGTTTGTGATCACTGAAAAAGGAATGAGAAGTTGAAAGTCCAAGGACTGTAAAAATATAGTCAGAAAATATAACCATCATTTACCCTCAGCAATAAAATGCTAACATTTGAGGAATGTGGCTGAAGTGTATATGGGGATCTTTGTACTATTTCTGCAAATTTTCTGTTAGTCTAAAAATATTTCAAAATAACTGTGCATGCAGAAATTTTTGAGGTGGTGTATCTTTGGCTAAGTATATTTTCACCAAAAAAAAAAAAAAGTTGGAGAAGGGAGAGAGCTGATGTGTCGTGGGTCTGTTAACCAATGTCATAAAACAATATGTGTACTACTATTTCATGAGAAACTATTTGTTCTGCAAACCTTCCCCTGAAGTACAATAAAAAAAAAAAATTCAAAATAAAAAGTTAGATAGATAAGCAAAGTATGTTTTTGTGACCAGGTGAGTAAGAGCGTGAGGGAGAAGGTGGAGCAGACAGAGGCTGGGACTGAAGTGATTAAGATGAGGGCTTTGGAGTCAGGGGAACTGAGTTGGAATCTTGCTTTCCTACCTGAGAGCTGTCTGACTCTAAACAGGCTACTTAAGCTCTTTCGGTTTCAGTTTCTTCATCTGGAAAATGGGGATGATGATCCTGACCTCCCTGAAATACCAGGAGATTAAATGAGATAATGTATGTGCAGTACTTAAGACAATACCTTGTTGTTTTTGTTAGGTGCCATCGAGTGGCTCTGACTCATAGCAATCCTGTGTGTAACTAAACAAAGCACTACCTGATCCTGCGCCATCCTCACAGTCGTTGCTATGTTTGAGCCCATTGTTGCAGCCGCTGTGTCAACACCTAGTACACAGTAAAAAAACAAACACACAAAAACAAACCCAAACTAAACCTCAGCGTCAAGTTGATTCCGACTCATGGCAACCCCATGTGTTGCAGAGTAGAACTGTGCTCCACAGAATTTTCAAGGCTGTGACCTTTCGGAAGCAGATTGCCAGGCCTTTCTTCCAAGGTGCCTCTGGGTGGGTTCCAATCACCAATCGTTTGATTAGTAGCCAAGCACTTAACCATTTGGGCCATCCATAGACTCCTAGAATGTAGTAAAGACTCAATAACTGGTAAGAAGAGGACAGACAGACAGAAAGACAAAGTCTTCCCCCTATCCAATCCCTATGACTTCTCTGTTTCTGCCGTTTAAGGCTCCCCAATCTCACACCAGACACCCACCACCTTCCTGTAGCCAATCCCTGGCTTTGACCCTCGGTTGTCCCTGTGATGAAATAGGCAGGGCTTGCCTCCCATGAAACATTTCCTGACATTCCCACTGGTTACCACGAAAAGCCAGTATAAAAGTGATATGGATTCTCTTGAGCTTGTGGCCTTCGGGCCACGGTCTTTCACTCACTCATTCAATAAATAATCATTGGGTGGGAGTGGAAGGGACCATGGATCAGGCACTGTACTTGGCACTGGCGGTACAACACAGAACAAAACTGACCAGACCTTGTCCTCCAGGTGCTTACATTCTAGGGACTAGCTTTCCCTTTGGTTTTCTCTGGCTCCCCTCTGTCCACACTGCCTAACCTTGGTCAGTCCTCCAGGGTGCAAAGATCCCTTTACTGCAGCATGCAGACAACTCAGGCTCGCACAGTCACAGAAGGCGGGGCACAATGACAAGGCATTGGCAGTTACTGTGGCCTGCTCATTCTTTAGCTACAATCCTTGGTGTAATTGGGCCTTGCGAGGTACTAAGAGTACTCAGTGGTACAAAGATGAAACTGTTTTATCTACAAACACTTAAACTCCAATTGGCCACCCCATTGCCCATTCTATGCTCACTGTATTTTTAAAAATAGTCTCTGCCCTAGACTCTCTTCCTTTGCTGTCTGCAGTCCATATCACTCTGAAACTCTTTCTAAACAGCTTTCCTTTTCTAATCAAAAATGCCCTCTGACCCCCACCATCCTGTCCTGCCCCTCAACCCTACTTCTCCAACTGGGGTCCGTGATAATCATCCAGCTCCACCAAGAGTTCACACTTCCTAGTATTTAAGATACCAGTCAATCACAACATTAACATTACTCAGCCTCTCTCTGGGGCAATTTTTCTGTCATTTATTTTACAGAAAAACTGAAGTAACAATCCAGAACACGATACAAATCGAGGGATGAAGATTTTCATTTTTCTCATCCTCTCTCATGTTCACAACTATTTTAGTAAACCTGTCACTTGCAAAAACTGCTTTACTTTGGATGTTCTCAATAAAAATAAGCTGCTAGTTTTTTCTCTTTAGAAAAATCACTTTGATAATATCTATTGAGAACTGCTTGTGTTTTACAATCTGTAGAGAGAACCTTACATATTCTTCACAGGTATGAACTACACTATAACAAGTGCATGAGTTCTGCATGGATAGCTATCTATAAAGGGTAAGACTCAATCTCTGAAAAGGTGAGGGGTGTGTGTGTGTATGTGTGTGTATTCACACTTTTAAAAAAGATGTTTATCAGTTATTTTGATATCATGAAAAATAATTTTCCACGAACACTAAAAAGAATAAAAGATCCCAGGCTCTGCACTCAGACGGAGTACAGGTCTTACTCTGCTTTCCACTATGTACTTCCTCATTGAATTGGCACAAGAATTAAAAGAGATAATGCGTGTAAAAGTGATTAATCACCACAGTGCCTCAATAAATGGTAGTAGAGACTGCTAGCTGCATGCTGCAATATCTATTCTCCTCTTTCTTTTAGTAATACAACTCTGATTTTTATCTGGATATACAAACTCTCCTGCAGTTAGGTGCAGCCGTGTGACAAGGCCAAGGAGTTGTGAGCAGAAGTATTGCATGAGACTTCTATGCAGTCTTCCTAAATGGTGGAGACACTCTTCATCATCTTTCTGCCTGTTATTGGTCTGGACTATAGATGTGACAGCTGGTGCTCTCGCTGCTATTTTGGAGCATGAGAAGGAGGGCCATACCCTTGGGATGGCGGAACAGAGAGCTAACGAGCTCCAGGGCTTGATGAGCAGGGAGCTACCATTCCAGCTCTGGACTTCCTGAGGATTTCTTTTCATAAGCTATAAATTAATTTTTCTTGTATTTAAGCCATTATTTTTCAGATCTTAGTTTTTCAAAGTGAAGCTAATCCAAACTAATATACTATAATTATTATTATCATCATCTTATTTTATTAGCTCAATCCTGCTCTGCTCTCCAGATCTCCTCTTTAGACAACTAGAAACAGCCTAAATGTCATCAGTAGGGCAAAGAGGACTGCTCATTGCCTTGCCACAGTTTTGATCTCTGTTTCCAGTCTGTTCATGCTTTTAATTTGGGGGTACCCATGTCCTCCTGGTCTCTGATAACCCACACGGAGTCCCCCCTGCTTTGCCTCCTTTGTCTCTCCTCTTCCTCCCCGCCCCACACTGCATTCCTCATTCCGGCTCTTCCCCCAGTTTCCATGGCTCCTCTTTCCAAGGTCTCCGCACTGACTGGGTAGAATTGAACCACCCTGAAAGGGGAGAAGGATTTGGACTAAGTAGATAGGAGCGGGAAGCATTCCCGGTGGGAGAAAACATAAGCAAAAGGGGAAAGCAGAGGGAGTATAATTTGGGGACTAGCAGGGGAGTGGCTGAAGGTTTCTGCAAAAGGGTGATAGGAGATCAGATTGAATGGCAGGGGGTGCTATTATGAAGGGTCTTCAAGGCCCAGCAGAGGAGGCTGGAGTTGATCTCAGAGGAAATAAAGAACCACTACAAGTTTCTGAGCAGGGCAGTGACATGAGGCAAGTGATGTTTCCGGAAAAAATTAATCTGGCTGAAGTGTGCAAAACAGATTGAAGGCAGGAAGAGACTGGAGACAGAGAGACCAATATAAATCTTCCACCCAGTAATCAGATGGCCAAACATTGTCAACAGACTCTGAAAGCAGCCTTATGAAATGTTGAAGTTAAAATCTGATGATTTCAGCTAAGCAGAATAAGGAGCCTTAAGAGAAAAGCAGTCTTTCCCCAGAACCTCTCACACAGAGAAATAGCAAGCTTCCAAATAATGAAAATTGGTTCCATCCTTTTGGAAAACAATTTGGCACTACGGATCAAGAGCCTTACAAATATTCACACCCTTTGACCCAGTAATTCCACTTCTGGGAATGTTAGGGAAACAATCCAAAATAGAAAAAAAAAAAAAAAGCACGGAGATGTTAATCACAGCACACTTTACAATAGCAAATAATTAGAAACAATCTAAATGTTCAGCCATAGGAGGACGGTTACGTAAACTATGGCTCCCAATGAAATATTATCCAGCCAGTAACTCTGAGGGTTAGGAAGACTAGGCAGATGACATGGAAAATGTCTGTGACTTAATCGGAGGAAAGACAGGATGCAAAATACATCTAGTCTATTTTCACACAATAAACACCCTATGTGTAGAAAAAACAAGACTGAAAAATGATATTCTAAACTACATACAGTTGTTTCATTAGGACAGAGGGAACTATAGATTTTGCTTCTTTTTTCTTCTTCAAAATTGTTAGCCAGTATGCTTTTAGTACATGTATATGTTTTATCATAGGACATGTCAAAGAGAATTCTTACTTTTCTTTCTATTTGCCCTGAATTGTTAGGCTTTTATAATAAGTTTAATGTGGGGACACCCATGTCCTCCCATATTAAACACGTATTACTTGTATAATTTGCGAGGGCATTGGTGGCTCAGTGGTAGAATTCTTACCTCCCATGCAGTAGACCCAGGTTCAATTCCCGGCCAATGCGCCTCATCTTGCTATGATGCTAAACAGGTTTCAGCAGAGCTTCCAGACTAAGACAGACTAGGAAGAAAGGCCTGGCAATTTACTTCTGAACATCAGTCAATGAAAACAAATCACAATCATGAGGATAGGCAGCATTTTGTTCTGTTGTGCACTGAGTCGCCATAAGTTGCAGCTGACTCAGTGGCAGCTAACAACAACAGTATGATTTTAAAACAAATAAATAAATTTCAAAAGAAAAATTATATAATAAATGTGGAAAACCATGAAAAATGCTCATCTCATCAGCAGCATGGGTGCTTGTATTCATCTTCTCTATGATGTAGTTAAAAAAGATATAGGCTTTGGAGTTGGGGGGCCTGAGTTCAAATCCAAGCCTAGCCGGATGACCAAGGCAAGGCTCTTGCCTCCTATACATCTATAAAGTAGGAAATAATAATGCTTCCCTGGTGCAATTATTAGGAGCTCTGGTGGCACAGTGGTTAAGTGCTTAGCTGTTAACCGAAAGTTCAGTGGTTCAAGCCCACCAGCTGCTCTGCGGGAGAAAGATGTGACAGTCTGCTTCTGTAAAGATTACAGCCTTGGAAACTTTATGGGACAGTTCCACTCTGTCCTATAGGGTCACTATGAGTCAGAATCAATGGGTTTGGTTTTTGTGCAATTATTGGAGAAATCAAGTGAGAGAAAATGTACAGAGATCTCTTAGCACTTAGGAGTCACACAGTAAATAGTGGTTGTAAATAGCCATAGCTATCATTTTCTCAGTTCTGTTCTCTGCCTCCTGCAGGTGGGTAGCTGTGTGTTTATAGGGTTGACTGTCCCAGAGACCCTGAGCAGCCTCCTCAGCCTCAGCCCTGTGCACCCTTCTGCTGCACCACCCTGACTTTACCCCACCCCGAACCACCGGCTCTTGGTGCTCCTCTCTCTGCCTTTGCGCATACTTTTCCCTCTGTCTGGACCACAGTTTTGCTATTGTGTGAAAATGAACTGATGGAGAAGACTAAGTTTATTTTCAAAAGGAAGTTTTAGTCTCCATAGAGTCAGCCAACATGTATTTAAGAATGGTTTTAGGCATTTAGGTTGGAACATAAAGTGGTCTTTGTTTGCTTAAATCATTCTGTTATGCCTCCCTTGACCCCAGTTTTTATGCAAGTCCCAGTTTACAACCACACTCAAAGCTGCACAAGTCCTTTTGAAGGATGTTATAAAAGGTTGTAAAAGGTCGTTGAGATTAGGAAAGAGACCAAGGGGAATCAGGCAAGGATGGCTAGGAGACCACCTAGGGCAGTGTGAATTGAAGTGATTTTGATGGGAGGGTCCTAAATGATTTCACCAATTTCCCCAGCATCCTGGTTAATAAAACTTTCACCCTCAGCCCTATTTTCCAAGTTTCTCAAGGACTACTTAAGTGGGAACCCATTCAAAACCTTGTTAAAGTCCAGGGAGATGACGTTTATTGGATCAGCATGGTCTGCTAAGCTTCCCGCCTGCTAAGGAGTAACAGGCAGCAACTCTAGTGCTCCCAGTGCACCAGGGAATGATGCTGTGGTGGGAAGAAGGGTCCCTTTCTTTCCAACCCTGGAGTCTGTTCTTGAACCAAGGATATGTCTAGTCTGCACATAGGAACACTGTATGTTGTCCTCAGACTGTAGATTCTCAGACCTCCGAGAAGAACGAGGCTGAGGGTGATGGTCAGATGAGAGAACATGAGTGGCTGGGTCTGTGCTCTCTTTCCCTCAGGGCTGCTGCTGGCCCCTTTTGCCTTAGCTCTTGCTCACTATGTAACCCCAGTTTCATTTTTCAGATGGAGT
Source organism: Trichechus manatus latirostris (assembly GCF_000243295.1). Taxonomy (NCBI): domain Eukaryota; kingdom Metazoa; phylum Chordata; class Mammalia; order Sirenia; family Trichechidae; genus Trichechus; species Trichechus manatus. The sequence goes on from NW_004443943.1 coordinate 26,314,676, forward strand.
GATGCTGGACATAATCTAAGATCAAGGGCAGGGCACTGTCTTAGTTGTTGTGTTCCCAGTGCCCATCACCTTCTAGGTGTTTAGTGATGGTTTGATGAATGGATGCATGCAGGCATGAATGAATGAATGAAACTATTTCCAATTTACTGCCACTCCTCCCCATGTCAGAGCCCTGGTGGCACGGTGGTTAAGAGCTCCACCACTAACCAAAAAGGTCGGCATTTCGAATCTACCAGCCATACCTTGGAAACCCTATGGGGCAGTTCTGCTCTGTCCTATAGGGTCTCTATGAGTTGGAATCAACTCGACGGCAATGGGTTTTTGTTTTTTTTTTTTTTTTTTGGTTCTCCCCGTTTCCCTCTTCACATGGCTTGGCTTCAGCTGGCAGATGAAAAATTATAGCTACTCACTGCTATATTTCAAATCACCTATTACAGATTTTTAAAAGAATTATGACTGTAAAAGAAAAAACAAACCCTAGAACATATTTAAATACAAACAAGAAATCTGAGTTCTGTAACTGTGTGGAGCAGAACTGCCCATTGAACTGGAGCCCCTGTGCTGAGCTGTATGTGGTGAGGTTAAAACAGTCTGTTCTTGAAAGAAAGATGGGAAGGAGGAAAAGAGGGAGGAAGAAAGGCAAGATGGGAGGGAGGAAGGAGGGAAAGAGAAAGAGAGGGAGAAAAGGAGGAGAGAAAGAAAAGGGAGACATAGGAGAGAGAGAGAAAGAAAGAAAGAAAAGAGGAAGGGAAAAGGAGAGAGAAAAAGAAAAAAGAAATTTGAATTCTGGTTCTGTGGCTACAATTTGACCACTCATCTCTGTAACCTTGGGCCTCAGTTTCCCCGTATGTAAAATGAGAGCTTGGACTGGATCAGAAGTTCTGGGACTTTATTAGTGCACCTGAAGCACCTGGGTAGAGACCCCCCCCCAAAGACTTTGACACTGGGCTGGGGCCCTGGGAATCTTCATGTTTTAACAAGCCCCTTGTGCCCTGATGGTGCAGTGGTTAAGGATCACTGGTTAAGAGCTTGGCCGCTAACCAAAAGGTCAACAGTTCAATCCACCAGCTGCTCCTTGGAAACCCTGTGGGGTAGTTCTGCTTTGTCCTATAGGAGCCTTATGAGTCAGTAGACTCCACAGCAACGGGTTTTTTTGTTTGTTTGTTTGTTTGTTTTGTGATCCAGCTGCAGGAGATGCAAGAGCTCACCTTGAGAACCATGGGGCCAGATGGGCTTGGACAGGACCTGGCTCCAACTTCTCAAGGACAAGATTCTCAAACTGGGAGTTGTACGATTATTCCTCGTCTCTTGGGTAACAGTAAACCACTTAGGGGAACTCTTTAGCTCTGGTTTAGATGGGAGTGACTCATTATTAAGCTCCGGAGGCAAAGGGAATGATAAATTAGCATTTTAGGAAAAGAGCAGATTCTCCTTAGGTAGCCTTTGCCTTGGGTTGTTAGGACTTGTTAAATGCGATGGGGATTAACACCGGTGGATGTTGCCCTGGTTGTACTGGCGTGTGTAGATGTTGTGTACTTTTCCTAAGCACTTTCTCATACATGATCTCATCAGACCCTCAAGACATAGAGTGCCTCTTCATTTCACACTTGGGGAAACTGAGACACAGTGGTTTCTTGTCAGAGAACCAGTGAAACCAATTGCCATAGAGTCGACTCTGACGTGTGGCGACCCCATGTGTGTCAGAGTAGAACTGTGCTCCGTAGGGTTTTTCAGTGGCTGATTTTTCAGAAGTAGATTGCGACGACTTTCTTCTGAGGGAGCCCCTGGGAGGATTCGAACCTTCCACTTTTTGGTTAGCAGCCAACCATATTAACCTTTGCACCATCCAGGGACTCCGTGTTGGAGTACACACTGTTCTTTATTGCAGACACAAGGAAAGAGCTCAGGTCTCCTGATTCCTCCTGTAATGTCTTCCTGAGTGTTCCACATTGTAGATAACTACATATTTATTCAACTAATGGACTGAGGAATTATTAACAATAAATTTATAAAATTTCTTACTTAGCCAGAACAATGATAGAGTTCCAGTGCAGACTGAGGTTACTACTTTAATGAAATGAATGATAAAACTTCAGTGAGATCCAGTCTTGTGGTGCGGCATATGTATTCATATATAATATATATTTGCATTCATGTGCTTTGGATAAAATATTGAAAGTGATATGCAAAATGGTAACAGTGATTCTGGGTAGTAGAATTAGAGATTATTTTTATTTTCTTCTTTATACTTTTCATAATTGATTATATTCATTATACTTTCTATAATGAGTCATTATTCCTTATTCATGAGAAAAAATATACCTGTAACACATCTCTGTCTTTTTAGATACTTTTGAGTTTCCAGCTACTTTCACATATTCCAACTCATGACACTCCATAGGGTTTTCAATGGTTGCAATCTTTCAGATATAGATTGCCAGGCCTTTCTTCCAAGGCACCCCTGGATGGATTTGAACCACCAACCTGTTGGTTAGTAGCCAACCCCTTAACAGTTTGCGCCACCCAGGGACTCCTCCCTAATGCATACCACACAGCTTATAAGAGGTAGGATGTGTTGCAAACCCAGGTCTCCCAACTACATTAACATTTCTTCGTACTTTGAGACCACATGATTTTTTTTTACATGAGCTCTGGGACATTGATCTCTCCTCACAGTCCTGCCCTCTCTTCTCTTCCCTTGTTAGTCCCTCTGTGTGGCCTCTGAGGCCCCGCCCCTGCAGCACAATCCTGGACACTTATATGTGAAGGCACCTGCGTGGGTCTGTACCTGGCTCTCAGCCCTCAGAGCGAGTGTCTGCCTGCAGGTAAGATGGACTCTTTCCCTCTTTGTTGAGCATTTCAAGGCGAAAGTGTTGGAGTGCTGCTTCTGTGCTCTTGGTGAAAGGCCCAGGAGGGAGAGAGGCAGGGGTCCCTTGCCAAGTGAGTGAGACTGAGCTGCTCCTACTATCTGGTAGGTGATCCAGCCACAGTGGGCACTCACTGCACTGCAGCTGGACACAAGGTGGCAAATGGAAGGAGGTCCTTCCAGAGCTGGTGACACTGACATGTTATGCTCCTCAGAAGACATCACCCTGCCCTGCCAAGGGATTGTAAATGGCCCTCCGGGTATTGATGGGTTTCTTTTTTTCCCCCACAATGAGCTAATAGTCTCTGCACCACAGACCTCTGGAGTCCAGGGAGGAGAGGTGTGCAGTGCTGGGTGAAGAGGGGGCCAGCGTGCATACAGACTGATGCATATGCACAGGGGGACCTGGGTTACTGTTATGGATTGAATTATGTCCCCCCCAAAATATGTTTTGTAAATCTTAACCTCTATGATTATGTTTATAATCCCATTTGGGATTGGGTTGTCTTTGTTACATTAATGAGGCAGGATTAGTGTAGGGTATATATTGAGTCAATCTCTTTTGAGATGCAAAAGAGATTAAACAAGCGAGCAGAGCAGAGATGGGGGGAGACACATGCCAAGCCACATGAAGATTGCCCAGGAGAAGAAACTCAAAGAGATACGGAACCTGCCTCCAGAGCCAACCAGACACAGAAAGACTTCCCCTAGAGCCGGCACCCTGATCAGACTTCTAGCCTCCTAAACTGTCAGAAAGTAAATTTCTGTTTGTTAAAGCCACCCACTTGTGGAATTTCTGTTATAGCAGCGCTAGATAACTAAGAGAGTTACCATATAACATCTCTAAGTCTGTTTCCTTTTTTTAAAATAATGATGATGATGATGATTTCCCCCTCCCCCCGCCAAACAGATCCCACACAGGAGCACCACCACAGTTACAGATGGGAACAGACAGAAAACTACAGCCTCAAAGGGTCATGACCTCATTCCTGGGAGATAAAAGCTGAGGAAACCCCAATAACACCACAAAGGTTGTGGCTCCCACAGCACAGTCTTTGTGCCTCCATTAGAGCCAGGAGCACCTTACGTGTCATGATCTGCTTGCCTTCCAGTCTTTCCTCTGGAACGTGGGCTTCTGTAGGCAGGACTGTCTCTCTCTTCTCAGGGGCACTGAGGGGCAGTGGCAAGCCTTTGGAATCCTGGGTTAGAATCCTAGTTCTGTTACATACTTGCTGTGTGACTTTAAGCAAGTTTCTTAACCTTTCTGAGCCTCAGCTTCCTCATCCATAAAATGGGAGTATTTTTAAAATTGTGGCAAAAAATTCATAACAAAACATATGCCATCTCAACAATTTCTACATGTACAATTCAATGACATTGATTACATCCTTTAAGTTGTGCAATTGTTCTTGCTATACTTTTCCAAATCTTTCCACCACCATTAATATAAACTCAACGCCCAAAATAGGGGTATTTTTATAACTAACTCACAGGGCTGTTGTAAGAAGTAACAGTGCCCACTGATGGAATGGGAGAAAAATGTAGAACAAAAATCAAATTCTTAAAAAGTCCAGATTTGAGGTGGGGCCAAGATGGCAGAGTAGTCAGATGCTTCCTGTGGTCCTCTTACAACAAAGACCCCAAAAAAACAAATGAATCGATTATATATGACAGTCTAAGAGCCCTGAACATCAAAGACAAAGCTGAGGAATTGGACTGAGTGGCAAGGCGAGGGACAGACAGTTCAGAAGCTGTGAGGAGTTGTCAGACCTGACCTGGCCGGCACGAGTACACTGCAGGCTGGATCAGCTAGCAGGCAAGGGGTGAGGCAAGCAATGGCGCTCAGGATGCATTTTCTACATCGGGAGAGGCTGAGTGGCAGAGATTCTGCTCAAGCCTCCAGAATCAGCGAAAAGTGGCGCTCAGTCCATGAAAGATAAGAACATATGTCTAAACTACCATGTGGATAAAAAAAAAAAAAACCCTTTTGGGAAGTTCCTCTCTCCCATTTACCTGCCCCCTCCCCACTCTGCTCCATTCCGGTCTGACTTCAGTGATTGCTGCACTCCCTGGGCTGACAGTAGGAACCACTGCACACCCTGAGCCATTCTTCCGGCTTTGGAGAGGGAACGAATTAACAAAAAGAAGAAATAATCTGCCAGCTCCCCTAAGCCGGAAGTCAGGGAAGGCACAGACCCTTTGCCTAGGCACAGGCATAAGGGGTCCATGGACTTTGAATGCCTTTCACTCCTGCACAGACCTGTGTGGGCCCATTTCAATAGTGTAGGCCCTCATTAGCTCAGTACAACAGGGCACATACCTAAAGCCTATTTTCATCTGTATCAGCTATAAGGGGGAGTGGCAGATTTGTGACATTTGACATTGCCCTGCCCATTAAGCAGGGTCCTCACCTACCCACATCAGGGGCCTGAGGACTGCTGGCTCCACCCGCTCCACCAAGCCACCTGCGACAGGGGTCGAAGAATAAGTGGTGACTCACAGTCCTTACAGCCAACATCGTTGAGTGCCCATAGTCTGGTGCAAAACCCACCTACCAACACCCTCTAGGTATCAGGGACACACCTTTCACCCAGACACTCAGGGGAAGCAGTCAGCAACCTGCCTTGATCAGTGCATTACCTCCTACTGCAGCCAGATGCCTGTGCCTACTCAATCACCCCTGCCCGTCTAGGACTGTAGGTGAAAGCCTGCACCGTACACTTGGTGACTGACATCTGGACACCTGAACTGAATCCATACAAGAAAAGTAAATGGACTCCTGGGCTCACATACCTAATAACAGATCTAACCACCTGGTGACAGGGCATTAGAGCTTCAAAGGCACCAATAATCAAACTACAAACATGAGCAGCCTATTTGGGTGTAACAAAACAAGAAGCTAGGACACAGTAAGGAAACATAAAATAAATAAATATAATAAATTATTGATGGCTCGGAAACAACGGTCGATATCAAATCACATAAAGAAGCAGTCCATGATGGCTTCAGCAAGCCCTCAAAACAAAGAATCAAGAAATCTTCTGGAGAAGGAGGACTTGGAATTACCAGAGGTAGAATACAAAAGATTAATATACAGAACTCTTCAAGATAATCAGTAAGGAGATCAGGCAAAACACAGAACAAGTCAAGGAACACACAGACAAAGCAATAGAGGAACTTAAGAAGATTGGAAGAGCATAATGACAAATTTAACAGGCTGCAAGAATCTGTAGACACAAAGCAAACAGAAATCCAAAAGATTAACAATGATATTTCAGAATTAGACAACTCAATAGAAAGTCATAGGAGCAGAATTGAGGCAACGGAAGTCAGAATTAGTGAGATTGAAGATAAAGCACTTGACACCAACTTATTCAAGGAAAAATCAGATAAAGAATTTTAAAAAATGAAGAAATCCTAAGAATTATGTGGGACTCTATCAAGAGGAATAACCTACGAGTGATTGGAGTACCAGAACAGGGAGGGGATAACAGAAAATACAGAGGGAATTGTTGAAGATTTGTCAGTAGAAAACTTCCCTGATATCGTGAAAGATGAGAAGATATCTATCCAAGAAGCTCATCGAACCGCATACAAGGTAGATCCCAAAAGAAAGTCACCAAGATATATTATAATCAAACTTGCCAAAACCAAAGATAGAGAATTTTAAGAGCAGCTAGGGATAAACAAAAAGTCATCTAAACCAAAAGTCATCTACAAAGGAAAGTCAATAACACTAAGCTTAACTACTCAGCAGAAATCAGGTAGGCAAGAAGGCAATGGGATGACATATATAAAGCCTTGAAGGAAAAAAATTGCCAGCCGAACTGCCTGCAAAACTGTCTCTCAAATATGATGGTGAAATTAGGGCATTTCCAGATAAACAGAAGTTTAGGGAATTTGTAGAACCCAAACCAAAATTACAAGAAATACTAAAGGGAATTCTCTGGTTAGAAAATCAATAACATCAGATAACAAGCCAAGACTAGAACACAGGACAGAGCAACCAGATATCAACCCAGATAGAGAAGTCACAAAAATAAATCAAAGCTAAAACACTGAAAATAGAGAAACAGAGATGTCAATATGTAAAAGATAACAACATTTAAAAAAAAAAAAAAAGAGGGACTAAAAAATGTAGCCATAGATCTTTCACATGGAGAGGAAGTCAAGGAGATATAAAGAAATAAAAGATTGGTTTAAACTTAGAAAAATAGGGGTAAATATAAAGGTAACCACAAAGGAAGCTAACAATCCTACACTTCAAAATAAAAAACAAGAAAAACATAAAGACTTAGCAAATACAAACTCAAGAACAATGAAAATGATGAAAAGAAAATACATAAAGAAAAATGACTCAGCACAGAAAACTAAGTGGAATGAAGAAACTGTCAACAACACACACACACACGAAAACCAAAATGACAGCACTAAACTTATACCTATCAATAATTATGCTGAATGTAAATGGACTAAATGCACCAATAAAGAGACAGAGAGTGGCAGAATGGATAAAAAACACAATCCGTCTATATGCTGCCTACAAGAGACACACCTTAGACTTAAATACCAAACAAACTAAACTCAAAGGATGGAAAAAATATATATCAAGCAAATGACACTCAAAAAAGAGCCGGAGTCACAATATTAATCTCTGACAAAATAAACTTTAAAGTAAAATCCACTACAAAGGATAAGGAAGGATTAAATGATTAAAGGGTCAATACACCAGGGGGACATAACCATAAGAAATACTTACGCACTCAACAACAGGTCTCCAAAATATATAAAACAAACTCTAACAGCATTGAAAAGAGAAATAGACAGCTCCACAATAATAATAGGAGACTTCAACACACCACTTTTGGTAAAGGACACAACATCCAGAAAGAAGCTCAATAAAGACATGGAAAATCTAAATGCCACAATCAACCAACTTGATCTCATAAACATATAGAACACTCCATCCAACAGCAGCCAAGCATACTTTCTTTTCCAACGCACATGGAACATTCTCCAGAATAGACCACATATTAGGTCACAAAGCAAGCCTTAACAGAATCCAAAGCATCGAAACACTACAAAGCATCTTTTATGACCATAAAGCCGTAAAAGCAGAAATCAGTAACAGAAAAAGCACGGAAAAAAAAATCAAACACATGGAAACTGGACAACACTTTGCTCAAAAACTACTGGGTTATAGAAGAAATTAAGGATGGAATAAAGAAATTCATAGAATCAAATGAGAATGAAAATACATCCTACCAGAACCTGTGGGACACAGCAAAAGCAGTGCTCAGAGGTCAATTTATAGCAATAAATGCACACATCCAAGAAGAAGAAAGGGCCAGAATCAAAACATTAACCCTGCA
>NW_004443943.1:26323013-26358905 GCF_000243295.1 Trichechus manatus latirostris
ACACCATGCACAAAAACTAACTCAAAATGGATCAAAGACCTAAATATAAAATTGAAAACGATAAAGATCATGGAAGAAAAAATAGGGACAACGCTAGGAGCCCTAATACATGGCATAAACAGAATACAAAACATAACTAACACTGCACGAACACCAGAAGAGAAACTAGATAACTGGAAGCTCCTAAAACATCAAACACCTAGCTCATCAAAAGACTTCATCAAAAGAGTAAAAGAGACAACCTACAGATGGAAAAAATTTTTGGCTATGACATAGCTGATCAAGGTCTAATCTCTAAAATCTACAAGGTACTGCAAAACTACAACCACAAGAAGACAACCCAGTTTAAAAATTGGCAAAGGATATGAACAGGCACTTCACCAAAGAAGACATTTAGGCGGCTAACAGATACATGAGGAAATGCTCACGATTATTAGCCATTAGAGAAATACAAATCAAAACTACAATGAGATACCATCTTACCCCAACGAGGCTAGCACTAATCCAAAAAAACACAAAATAATAAATGTTAGAGAGGCTGTGGAGAGACTGGAACACTTACACACTGCTGGTGGGAAAGTAAAATGGTACAAGCTCTTTGGAAATCGATTTGCACTTCCTTAAAAAGCTAAAAATAGAAGTACCGTATGATCCAGCTATCCCAATCCTTGTAATATGTCTTAGAGAAATAAGAGCCCTCACACAAATAGATACATGCACACCCATGTTCAGTGCAGCACTGTTCATGATAGCAAAAAGATGGAAACAACCTAGGTGCCCATCAATGGACAAATGGGTAAACAAATTATGATATATTCACACAATGGAATACTACATAATGATAAGGAACAACAATAAACCCACGAAACATCTCATAACATGGTTGAATCTGGAAGGCGTTAAGCTGAGTGAAATTAGTCAGTTGCAAAAGGACAAATGTTGTATGAGACCACTATTATAAGAACTCAAGAAAAGATTTAAACACAGAAGAAAATATTCTTTGGTGGTTACAAGGGTGGGGATGGAGGGAGAGGGGAATTCACTAACTAGACAGTAGACAAGAATGATCTTAGGTGAAGGGAAGGACAACACACAATACAGGGGAAGTCAGCATAACTGGACTGTCATGGATTGAATTGTGTCCCCCCAAAATATCTGTCAACTTGGCTGGGTCATGATTCCCAGTATTGTATGATTGTGTAATCTGATGTGATTTTCCTTATGTGTTGTAAACTCTATCACTATGATGAGGTTATATGTGATCTCCTTATGTGTTGTAAACTCTATCACTGTGATGAGGTTGTACTGATGACATCTACAAGATTGGATAGTGTCTTAATCCAATCTCTTTTGAGATATAAAAGAGAGAAGCGAACAGAGACACACGGGAACCTCACACCACCAAGAAAGCAGTGCCAGGAGCAGAGCACATCCTTTGGACCAGAGGTTCCTGCGCTGAGATGCTCTCAGACCAAAAGAAGACTGATGCATCACAAGGACCTTCCTCCAGAGCCAACAGAAAGAGAAAGCCTTCTGGAGCTGACATCCTCAATTTGGACTTGTAGCCTACTGGACTATGAGAGAACAAACTTCTCTTTGTTAAAACCATCCACTTGTGGTATATCTGTTATAGCAGCACTAGATGACTAAGACATGGACTAAACCAAAAGCTAAGAAGTTTCCTGAATACAACCAAACACTTTGAGAGACAACGTAGCAGGGGTGGGGGTCTGGGGACCATGGTTTTGGGGGACATCTAGGTCAATTGGCATAACAAAGTTTATTAAGAAAATGTTCTGCATCCCACTTTGGTGAGTGGCATCTGGGGTCTTAAAAGCTAGTAAGCGGCCATCTAAGATGCATCAATTTGTCCCAACCCACTTGGAGCAAAGGAGAATGAAGAACACAAAAGACACAAGGAAAATATTAACCCAAGAGACAAAAGAAGTCACATAAACCAGAGACTCTATCAGCCTGAGACCAGAAGAACTAGCTTCTTGTAGGGCCCAGCTACCACCAATGACCACCCTGACAGGGAACACAACGGAGAGTCCCTAACAGAGCAGGAGAAAAGTGGGGTACAGAACTCAAATTCTAGTAAAAAGACCAGATTTAATGGTCTGACTGAGACTGGAGGAACCCCAGAAGACATGGCCCCCGGACTCTCTGTTAACCCAGAACTAAAACGATTCCCGAAGCCAGCTCTTCTGACAAAGAATAGACAGGACTATAACACATAAACTGATACTCGTGCTGAGTATGTTTCTTAGCTCAAGTAGATACACAAGACTAAATGGGAAGCTCCTGTCCAGAGGTGAGATGAGAAGGCAGAAAGGGATAGGAGCTAGCTGAATGGACATGGGAAATCCGGAGTGGAAAGGAGGATTGTGTGATCACATTTTGGGGATGGCACCTAGGGTCACATAACAATGTGTGTATAAATTTTTGTATGAGAAACTAACTTTCACCTAAAGCACAATAAAAAATAAATAAAAAATAATAATAATGAAACTTGAAAAAAACAGTTCAGACTTACTGGACAGGTTGAGACTAGAGGAACCCCCAAAACTATCACCCTGAAATACTCTTTAAACTTTGAACTGAAACTACTCCTAGAGGTCACCTTTCAGCTAAATAACAGATTGGCTCATAAAATAAGCAATATCAGCCATGAGTACTGTGCTCCTTTAAAAAACCATCTGTATGAGACCTAATGGTCAACATTTACTCTAAAGCAAAGACAAGAAGGTAATGGAGGGCAGGAAAACTAGATTAATGGAAACGAAACACCAGAACAGAAATAATGAGAATGTTGACACATTGTGAAAAATATAGCCAATGTCACTGAACAATTTGTATAGAAATTGTTAAACGCGAACCTAATTTGCTGTGTAAACTTTCACTGAAACACAACAAAATATTATTTTTTAAAAAAGAATGAACAGCGTCCAGCCTGTATTAAGTACAAGAATATACATTACTTATTGTCATTTACCTATATTCCAGATACCTAGTATATAGTAGGTGCTCAATAAACTTTGTGGACTGAAAGCTCTAGAGTAAGAAAAGGCTCCAGGAAGAATTTCATATTTAGAGCTGCTGCTGTTGTCAGGGGATGTCCTTGCCCTGAAAATGCCTGTGGGAGGGATGCAGCCATCCGTCTTGAAACGCCAAGACCTGTGAGACAGGCACCAAGCTAAATTCCTAGTCTAACTCCTTGCTCCCCAACCTGTTTTCATGTCTTGTTCTCAGATGGAAAATGTATCAGGCCATTAACTTGATAAGAACAACTATAAGCACCTGATCGTTGCCTGAAGCTAAGAAATAATGCATTCGCTGCCCACCTAGGCATTGGCTGCCTTCCAGCTTGTGAGAAGAGCCCTCTCTGGAGCTGTGTTTGGGCCTGCACTTACCTCACTCCTACCCCTGGTGCTTGGTTGTAGGCACCTCTGATTTGTGGAAAGTGGTCTTAGAGTAAGGTGAGCTAGTTAGCAGATAAAGAGGGGACCTCAGGATCTAACCAGATGCAATAAATACCTTAAGTTCTCATGTTCCGAATGTAAAACCAACAAGGACCACCTTGATCATGTAGTTGTGTGGGCTACAAAAACAGGAAGAAACAGTTCAAAGCCCTGGAAAGGGGAGAACTTGGTGGAGGTGGGGTGGGAAGGGGGAGAAGAACTTGGTGCTCGTGTGGTGGCCTTGTATGGACACTGACAAGTGGCTGATAGCTGGAGGCGGTTGGGAGTTGGGAGTGGATCCAGATTGGCTGGCAGGAGCATCTGGCTGACAAGGCTGCCCTCTGGCCCCATCCTTGGAGGATGCTCTGCAGGGATCTTCTTGCTTGCTCTGATTCCAAGCAGCCGTCAGCACTACGGTCTGCTTTCCTGAGATGCACCCCTGGCATGCAGAAATTATGGTGACCTTGAGACCCTGCCTTCCCTCTGCCTGCCTGTGTCTTACTGCTCAACTTGATGTGATGCAGATCCAATGTGTCTCTTTGTGCCTTTCTGGCAATCCAGGCCCTATCTGAGTTGGGAGTGGGGAAAAGGGGGAGTGTTTATGTCTTCCGAAAGATGGGGAGATGACTGGCAGGGCTGTTTCCCTTGCCCTCACCCCTACTTTTTCACTCCTTGGCACTTTGTTCAGGTAAACCAGACTCAGCTGAGTGACGGCAAACAGGCTGAATTACTGGCCTTTGATACATCAATGCCAGTCAATAAATTTGGAGTGTCTAGTTGAAGTGGGCAGCATTTCTAGGTCAAAGTAGTGTTTTACAAAAACCTGGAGATCTATGTTAACACTGTGTAAATGAAATCAGAGGGAAAGTAAGGTGTAAGAAAACCCTGAACGGAAAGTCAAAGGGCTGGCTGAAGGTCCTTAGCTGTGTGACTGTGGGCAAGTGCGACTGTGGGCAAGTGCCTTAATCTTTCTCTGTATCAGTTTTCTCATCTATAAAATGGGGATAATAATTCCTGCTGCATCTCACTCACAAGGTTCTTATGTGGCTCAAATTTGAGCAAATATAGAACACACAATATTGAGTGGTGGAAAGTGCATGGCTTCCTGCATATTTCCTTCAGAGAGTGGTTGTGAGGCTCACCTGAGCAGTTAACACAGTGACTGGCACACAGTAGATGTTCAGTAAATAATTATAATTAATGATCATTGTTGCTTGTGTGTGCAAATATGATTTTAAACCACAGAATAATTGTAATGAGTTGAATAGTATACCCCAAAATCCATGTCTACGTGGAACATGTGAATGTGGACTTATTTGGAAATAGAGTCTTTGCAAATGTAATCAAGTTAAGATGAGGTCACACTGGATTAGGAAAAAAAAATCAAACCCGTTGCTGTGGAGTCAATTCCGACTCATGGCGACCCTATAGGACAGAGTAGAACTGCCCACAGAGTTTCCAAGGAGTGCCTGGTGGATTCGAACTGCCGACATTTTGGTTAGCAGATGTAGCTCTTAACCACTATGCCGCCAGGGTTGAGTGGGCCCTAAATCCAATATGACTGGTGTCCTTATAAAAAGAGGGAAGTTTGGACACAGAGACACAGACACACACGGAAGACGAACATGTGAAGACAGAGGCGGAGATTGGAATGATGGAACTACAAGCCAAGAAATGTCCCGGATTGCTGGAAATCACCAGAAGCTTGGAAAGAGGCATGGAAAAGATTCTTCCCTTGAGACTCAGAGGGAGCAGGGCCCCGCAGCTACCTTAATTTCTGACTTCTAGCTTCCAGAACTGTGAGAGAATAAAATTCTGTTGCTTTTAAGCCACCCAGTTTGTGGTACTTTGTTAGAGCAGCCCTAGGGAGGTAATACAGTAGTATAAAATGTAAGTTCTTATTTTCATCTTTTGTTGATCCGCTAGCAGGTAGGATTAACATACAGAATTGACATTCTGGTGGTGTAGAGATAGATAATAAATAAGTAACAATTAAATGAACATCACAATATAAAATAGTGATAAAGTCTATGAAAAAAGTGAAACAACAGAATGAAGTGAAAGAGTAACCAAGGGCATGACTATAGATTGAGTGCTCAGGAAAGGCTGTCTGAGAAGATGTCATTTGAGCCCAGACTTGAGTGATAAGAAACAACCCACCATCCAAAGATCCAGGGCAAAATATTCTAAATAGAGGAAATAGCATGTGGAAAGAACATAGGACTGGGTTAATTACTTAACTCCTCTAAGCCTCAGTTTCCTCATCTGAAAAACGGGAATAATAGTGCTCAGTTCACAATATTGCCAGGAAGATTGTATGAGGATTGAGTGATTGGCCAACAGTGGTGCTCAGTAAGTGATGGTTTCCTCTCCCTACACACATACACATGCTGTATCAGTCAGGATCCCACCAGAGAAATAAAACCAGTAGGAGATATATATATAGGCTTACTTGATTGTGGGGCTGGCTAGGCAAGTCCAAAATCTGTAGAGCAGGCTTTCAGGAAGGACAGGCTGCAACTCTTAGGCATGAACTGAAGATGTAGTCCACAGGTGGAATATGTTCGTTTTTAGGGAAACCTCGGCTCTGCTCTTAAGGCCTTGAAACTGATTGAATCAGGCCCACTCAGATTATCTAGGATAACTTCTTTACTTAAAGTACCCCAATTATGGACTTAAACTCATATACAGAATGTTTTCATGGCAACATCTAGATTAGTGCTTGATAGAATAACTGGGGACTATAGCATAGCCAGCGGGCCCTGGTGGTGTAGTGGTTAAGCACTTGGCTCTGACCCATCAGCCGCTCCACAGGAGAAAGATGTGACAATCTGTTTTCATAAATATTATAGTCTTGGAAACCCTATGGGGCAGTTCTACTCTGTGCTACAGGGTCTCTGTGAGTTGGAATCAACTCAACAGCACATCAACAATAAATAACATAGCCATGTTGATACATAAAGCTGACTATCACATATACCCAGCATCTACTTCAGTGTCTCCCATCTGCTCAACACGTTTGTAAAGTGAAATGGCTCGTTTCTAAACCCAGCACCATCATTTTGCCAGCAAACCTTGATGTCTGATCATAACCATTCCATGTTCAACACGTGGTTATCAAGGACCTGTTATGAATACCTCAGTACAAAGGGTGATACCAAAAAGGCACAACTCTGGGCTGAATCTATGTGAGATGAGACAGTCAGATGAGAGGGTCTCACTATAGTGCAAGACAACATAATGCTGAGTTCCCACATAAACATCTTAACCATCATCAAGTCCCTTTCATCTTTTCGTAACAGTGCTTCTCAGGTTCATCTTTTTCTAGATGATAACAACAGTCCCTCAGCTGGACTCCCTGTCTCCAGCCTCTGCCTGCTCCAGGTTGTCTTGTATTTAGGCTGCTGGTTGAATTGTCCTCAAACACTACTTTAGTCATGTCACTCCCTGCTCATGAACCGCAAGAGCTCTTTATTAACTGCCAAGTCAAGTCTCGACTCCTCTGCCTAGCTTCCAGGTGCTCCATAATCTAACCCCTCCCTAGGCGACATGACAGCCGTCTTAATATTTTTGAAGGGTTGTCAGAGAGAAGAGGGATTAGTGTGACTCTGTGCTGCTCCAGCAGGCAGAAGGAGCTATAACAGGCAGAAATTACAGGGAGACCTAAGTGCCTCAATATATAAAGAAAGGTTCACCTTTGTTTTTTCTGTGTGGATGTGGGTGGTGAGAGTGGTGGTGGGGCTGGTGGTAGCGTAAATATTGTTGTTGTGGAGATTTGACAATACATTGAATACTGTGTGCAGCACCTACAGAATTTGCTAGTCTAAGGTGGCAGGAAATAGCAAAATACTGTACATCCAGTCTGAATACCTGTCATGAAGTTTCTGATAATTTAGAATACTGCTTATCAAAAGGTCCCTGGGTGGCACAAATGGTTTGCTCTCTGCTATTAACCTAAAAGTTGGCAGTTCATACATCTATTGGTCTCATCCCACCTAGAATAAAAGAGAATGAAGAAAACCAAAGACACAAGGAAAATATTAATCCAAAGGAATGATAGACTGCGTGAACCATAGCTTCACCAGCTTGAGCTCAGAAGAACTAGATGGTGCCCAGCTACCACCACCAACTGCTCTGACAGGGATCACAATAGAGCGTCCCAGACAGAGCAGGAGGAAAATGTAGAATAAAATTCAAATTCACACACACACACACACACACACACACACACACACACACACACTCAGTTAAAAAAAAGCAAACTTACTGGTCTGACAGAGACTAGAGGAACCCCCAAGACTATGGCCCCCGGACACCTTTCTAACTCAGAACTGAAGCTACTCCTGAAGTTCACCTTTCAGCCAAAGATTAGACAGGCCTATAAAACAAATAATAACACAAGTGAGGAACATGTTTTTTACTTCAATCAAGTATCCAAGACCAAATGGGCAACACCTGCCCAAAAGCAAAGACAAGAAGGCAGGAAGGGACAGGAAAACTGGACGAATGGAAACGGGGAAAACAAGATGGAAACAGGGAGAGTGCTGACAAGTTGCAGGGATTGCAACCAATGTTACAAAACAATTTGTGTATAAATTTTTGAATGAGAAACTAATTTGCTCTGTAGATTTTCACCTTAAGCACAATAAAATTAAAAAATAAATAAATTTAAGTTGGCATTTCGAAGCCAGACAGTGGAGCCATGGAAGAAAGTTCTGGCAACCTGCTTCCATAAGAAAACCCTGTGGAGCTCAGTTCTACTCTGAAGCACATGGGGTCACCACGAGTCGGAAATGACTCAATGGCAGTGGGTTTGGTTGTTGGTTTTATTACTTATTGAATTTCCTAAATTAATGAGTAAAGACAACAAAGGGAATATTTTTTATTTTCAAGAAAATATATGATTGTTTTTATGTTCCATGTTCATGTGATAGGTTTGGGTTGAAGAGATTGGCATAATTACATTAAATTATGTAAAGCTTTGTTGGCCACAGTAAGGAATTTGGCCATTGTTCATGTCATGCAGGGGAATGACATGATCCTCAGGTAGAAGCAGGAAATCATGAAGAATGAACTTTCTAACAGGTGGAGTTTTGCAGCAATGACATGGATGGCCTCGCTCAGCAGTGAGCTCCCAGACTCAGGAGCAGTAGGTAGGGAACCCTTGCAGGGGATGCTGTAGAGTAGGGTTGGACTCCAGGAGGGATGTAAGGTGAGATAACTTCTAAGAACCTTCCAGAACCCTCCTACTCCTCACATTCTCCCTGGCCAGCCTCATGTCCACCACTCCCTAACCTACATTTTGGTCTCCAGTCAGGATCTCTTCAATGCTTACCAGGAGGTGGCGCCAAACTGAGGTTCTCCTCACTCTGAACATTCTTTCTACACCTGCTCTACTTTCCTTTTTGCCATTCCAATTTTACCTACCTACAGCAATTTTTTTAAAAAATTGTGCATTAGGTGAAATTTACAGAGAAAATTAGATTCCTATTCAATAATTTGTACATACAATGTCTTCATGGCCTTGGTTTCATTTCCCACGAAGTGTCAGCACTCTCCCCATTTCCACCCTGGTTTCCCCGTTTCCTTTTGTTCTGATTTTCTACCCCTTCTTGCCTTCTCATCTTTGCTTTTGGACAAATATTGCCCTTTTGATCTCATATGATTGATTGTTCTAAGGAGCACATTCCTCTTGGGTGTTACTGTTTATTTTACGAGCCCTGGTGGTGTAGTAGGTAAGAACTCGGCTGCTAACCAAAAGGTTCGAATCCACCAGCAGCAGCTTGGAAACCCTATGTGGCAGTTCTACTCTGCCCTGTAGGGTCACTATGAGTCGGAATTGACTCAATGGCAATGGGGTGTTGTTTGGCTGGAAGGTGGTCTCCAGGAATACCTTCATTTCCAGGTCAGAAAGGTGTTTTAGGGCTATAGTCTCAGGGGTTCCTCCAGTCTCTGCCAGACCAGTATGTCTGGTCTTTTTTGTGAAGTTGATTTTTTGTTCTACATTTTTCTCCCGCTCTGTCCAGGACCCTTTTTTGTGATTCCAGTCAGAGCTGTCAGTAGTGGTAACTGGGCACCATCTAGTTCTTCTGGTCTCAGGGTTGTGTAGGCTGTGGTTCATGTGGTCCATTAGTCCTTTGGACTAATGGCTCCCTTGAGTCTTTGGTTTTCTTCATTCTCCTTTGCTCCGGATGGGAAGAGACCAATAGTTGTATTTTAGATGGCTGCTTGCAAGCTTCTAACACCCTAGACATTACTCACCAAAGTAGGATGCAGAACATTGTCTTTATGAACTATGTTCACAGCAATGTTTTTGATACATGCTTATAAAGGCATAACGGGGGCTGATTGAATAAGTTATTGTATATTCACATAATAGGATGTTGTATGTCCACTTACATTGAGATGTTGGAAGAAAATTTAATGACGTGGAAAGATGGACACCACATACTATTATTCAAAAGAAGCTGGTTACAAATAGTGGGGTCTCATTTTTGAAAATTAACAAAAATTATTTATGAATAGAAAAAATACTAGATGACATATATAACAAAATGTTGTCATATTCTCTAGGAAATGAGATTGGAGATATTTTCATTTATGTTTTCTAAATTGAATACAATTAGAATTATTTCATTTTTGTTGGCTTTTACAAAAGTATTTTTGTTCATCAAAGCCACCCTTTTCCCTGTAACTCTGACCTACACTTATCTTTTTTGTTTCGTTGCTGGTTCTGTATAATCCAGTACATGGTTATAGACAGTCTTGAGTTATAACAAATGCTTCGTTCATGTTGGTCTCAAAGAAAAGTTTTCTCTGGCAAAATAGCGATTTATTTTCTGCTGTTTTCCCCATCACATAGCACTGTGCAGACATCAGTCATTTGATGGAGGCTTGATACTGGGTCCTCAAGGTGTGCCACACAGCCTATGTGGCTTTCCAGAGAGGCCTTGGACCTGGGAATGGCCCCAAACTCCCACAGCTCTCCTGGGTATGGTGAGCCCCATGGGACTGAGGGCTCCCCATCCAGGTGCCCGGTCACTGGCATTCCAGACTGCTTGACCCTATCACATTATTCTGCCTCTGTCTCCTCTGGTGACTGGGCCAAGATGGCTGCAGAATCTGATGCCCTGTCCACCTTCCAAACTAACTGTCCATCTGTAGCTGGAGCACAACTGCAGGTTGTATTCCTCTCATTATTTGTAAACAGCATTAAAGCTGAGGGAACTTTAGTAATTATTATTCTTTTGGAAATTACCCGACATCCTATTCTTTAAAAAAAAAGAGCCTTATTGCCATGGTGCCTACTGTGTGCTAGGTACTAAGCCAGTCAATAGCACTATGAAGCTGACGGCAGGGACAAGGCCTGGTGAGCAAGCCATGCTTTTGTTCTCTTGCTTAGTCCATGCCGGGAGGCAGCTGCTCTCTTACATTTTCACTAGCAAACCCTCTGAAATCACCTCTGTGATGACCATCATCACACGCTTCACTCCACAGGTGAGTCAAGCTCCAGTGATCACTAGTTAGCACTATTATCACCTCATTTCCATCACTAAACCAGAGGGACAGCATAGCTGAAATAATGAGATTTAGAACAGGAGACCCTGCTGCTTTCTTGACAGTTTTTTTCAAGTGCTTTCAGACATAGCTCTCCATAGATATCTGAAGCGCTGTCAGATGGAAAGGGGACAAGATTTATTCTCTGACCAAACCCTGTTGCTTCTACAACCCTAACATCACTCCGATTGGCACTTTGTTCACTTCCCTCCCCTCCCTTGGTTCAGACCACCTTGCAATCTTGCCTGGATTACTCTAACAGCCTCCTAAATGGTCTGCCTGCCTGCCCAGTCTTGCTCCTCTAATCCTTCCCTCAGAGAGCCTGAGTGATCTGTTTAAATTGTAAATCTGGTCATACCACACCTCTGCTTAAAACTCTGTACAGGCAGTCCCCGGGTTATGAACATCTGACTTACGTACAACTCCCATAAAGCCTAGTATATTAAAAATTTGGGGTATATACAATGGTTTGTAATAACAAACAGGTGCTACTTTGCACATCAAAACATTATTATTACTGTATTATGTTAGAGATGTTCTAGTGTATCTGAAGTGTTTCCTTAATGTTTTTTATGCATAGAAATGTACACTATATACTGTATACTAAGACGAACATTCCAATTTACATACAAATTCGACTTAAAGACAGATTTAGGAACGGGACTCATTTGTAATCCTGGGACTGCCTGTAATGCTTCTGCGTTGCCTTCAGGATAAAATCTAAACTCCTTAGTATTGCTTTTAAGACCCAAGCCTGCTTAGCTCTGTGGCCGCATGCCTCACCCAGGCCGTTTCAGTCCTTCGGAACCACTTCACACTGAACCCCAAACACTCCTTATTCTCTCTTACCTCCAAGTCTTTGTCCTCCCCTCTACGCCTAGCTAGTGTCTTGTCTTTTAGGAGTCACCTCAGATGTCACTTCCTCCAAAAGCCTACCCAAGTCACCCAAGGCTAGGCTAGGTATCTTTGTGTTCTTCAAGAGTATCCTAGGCTTACCCCATCATCACTCTTGTCATTTTATTGTGTAGCTGTCTCTTTACACGTATCTTTCTCTCCAGACAGTAAGCTCCTTGAGGACTGGGATTTTTTTATCATTGTATCCCCAACACCAGTGCCTGACACATAGAAACAATAGTTACTGAGTGGATAAATGACAGAAGACATAACAAAGACAGATGGAAGCTTAGAGGGGTGGATTTCATTTTATGTACTGAAGAACTTTCTAGTAAATGGTGATATTAAAAAAAGGAACAGACTGGCTCAC
Source organism: Trichechus manatus latirostris (assembly GCF_000243295.1). NCBI lineage: Eukaryota > Metazoa > Chordata > Mammalia > Sirenia > Trichechidae > Trichechus > Trichechus manatus. The sequence continues at coordinate 26,335,296 of NW_004443943.1, forward strand.
AAAGCACAGTGAAAGCCCTCCCCTCCCTAAGTCTCCAAGCAGAGACTATGTGGTCTTTGGGCAGGAGGCTCCTTCAATACATGCCCTCCACTCATTTCATTTCTGCAGGAAGGCACAATTAGAGTCACTTCTGGAGTCAAAAGATCTGGGCTCGGCAAAGTTTATTAATGGTAACTACGGGCGGGTGGGAGTGAGGGGAAAAGAGGGACTCACTGCTTAGGGGAGACTGAGCTTCTGATAAGGTGATGGGAAAATTTGGAAATGGATGATGGTCATGGTTGAACGACATGATAAACCTAACTAATGTCACTGAATTATACATGAGAAGAAGGTTGAAAAGGTAAATGATTTATTACCACAATTAAAAAAAACAAGGTCTGGGTTGGGGTCCCAGTTCTGCCATTTACTGTGAGATCTTAGGCAAGTCACAGCCTCTCTGAACTTCCTCGCTTGTAAAACAGACACCTGTACTGTTTACTTCCTAATTTTGTGAGAACCAAGTGAGACCATGTCCATTATTTTGTAAAAGCCTTAAAATCAAAGAGCAGGCATTTTATTATTATTTACGACATATTCTTCAGGACTTGCAGCTTCACTGAATAATATTAGTTTTGCAACTACATTGGAAAACAAAGTTCCTATGCGGAAACTTTTACTGCTGCTGCAGGCAGAGCTGAGAATTAAGAGCAGAAAGATCTTCTAACTTCTGTTCTGCACCACTGCCGTAGAGAAGAGGCAATGGTGGGATCAAAGGCACCCGCTTAGCTAGGATCTGTCAAAGGCCCATTGTTCCTGCCATCAGGGAGAGTCCTTGGAACCCACCACTTAAACAAGGGGAATAGGGTCCCCAAAGCCTTAAATCACCATCAAAATCAGCCAAAATAAAAACTACACATACTCAGTAACATTCGCCTTTGGGTCTCTTGATTAAAGCAGAATCAAGAACAGCTGACAACATTTCACTTCCCCTTTGGCAAGACAAACCAAATGAAACCATTTAACTTAAAGGCTTTTTATTAGGAACCAGGGGAATGAGCTGCTTATCCCTCTATAACAGTCTACAGCAGGTCACCAGGCCCGGGCTGGAGAGAGACTGTCAAAGGTGCTGCGGTGTGCTTTGCTGCACTTGCTTAGGGCCTGGAAGGAAAGGTGGCAGCAATGAAGGTTGGCAGGAACTGGTGTGAGCCAAAACACCAACAGCCTGGGGAGAGCCCTGTACCTTTCTTCCAACTCCACTCAAGGCCAGTGCATGCCAAGAGACAGAGAATGTGCTGGAGTGGCAGGGCGTAGCAGTGTTGTCTGAACCCCTGGCTTCATTCAGGGCTGCTTCACTTGCCTGCTCTCCACTCTTCTTGCCGTTTAGTGATCAGGTATTTGAAGAACTCATACACAGACCATGCAATGGCCGTAGAGGGGATCTGGTAAATTACTCTAGCCTGCACTCCTCGGAAGTAGGCGGTCACTCCGCCTACTTGATACACCGTCCTGAAGGCACTAGCCATGCCTGTGATGTGTCCCGTAATGTTTGAGTTCAAAGCCAGGGATTCCTGGGTGTTGAGCAGTGTCTTGCAAACGTCCAGTGGGGTTGTGGCAGCAGCAGCTACAGCTCCCGCGCAGGCTCCGGAGAGGACGTGGGAGCTGGGGTTGTACCGTCTCTGGGGGTTAAAGTGCTCCTGCAGGAATTCATAGGTCATGAAGTGGATGGCTTGGAAGGGAACGTTCATGGTTAGCTGGGTGGTATAGCTGCGGTAAAAGGCTCCAGCCCCTTCATTCTGCCACACTGCCCGTACACAGTCTGTTACTCGGTGGTATGGAGAGTTGTACATCTGCATTCTCTGCTTGACCACTGGAGGTGCCATCAGCAAGGAGGAAGGAAACAGCAATAGCAACCAATTGGTGAGAGAGCGTCCAGATTCAGAGTCCCGAGTCAGCAGATCAGCCAATGGAATGGAAAGAGAAAAAAGAAAATATGAGTGAGTTGCCAGTCAACCTGGTGAGTTAAGGTTTCCCTTTTTTGAGGGGCGGGGTAGGCAGAAGGTTGATAAAGAGCTAAAAAATAGTGGACCCACTTCTAGCAGGATTTCTTTAAAACTAGCCAATTAATGCATAGAAGATATCTATCGTTTAGATTCCAGAGTGTTCCTTGAAATAAGTACCTACTATTATTTTACCCTTTCATACTTCCTAAGAAATGTCTCAGTGGCAGTTAACATATTAATAAGCATATAACCTTAACAAGCCAAATCCTTGGGTACTAAGAGTACCTAACTTTTAAGCATGGTTAGCCTCTCAGAGAAGAGAAAGGAGAAGTGCTATCACAAACAAAATAAGACTCTTAGCCAAAAAAGAGTTTGGCTTTAGTTTCCAAACATCTCCCACTCCGTCAAGATGATAATATGGCCCGAGCTTAGCTCTGGCCCTTTCCACCCCACGGCCTTGTCCAGGCAGGTAAAGAAGTGGAATGTAAGGAACATGGCAACTATGCTATGCTCCCCATATTTGTGGATTTGTTGGGGTACCTCATTCTCTAGACTCCTCCAACTGGAAAGTCAAGATCCAGGCAGAAATGCAGTGACAGAGCTCTAAAATGAATTTTCCCTTTTATCCCTATCTCAACTATATTCATTCCAATAAAAAAGGCAATGTTCTAAAACCCCAAAATCCATCTTCACGTCTTTGAAGGAAAATGAAATAATCCTGCTGAACTTTCAGAAGAGATCAAATCCACTATAAAGGAGACTTCCAAGAAGGCCCAGGAACAGGCCAAGGAGAGCCTTATCTTTCTCCAGGGAAGCCTCAAAGATGAAAAAAAAACCAAAAAACCTGCTGCCTTCAAGTTGATTCTGACTCATAGCGATCCTATAGGACAGAGTAGAACTGCCCCACAGGGTTTCCAAGGAGTGACTGGTGGATTTGAACTGCCGACCTTTTGGTTAGTAGCAGAGCTCTTAACCACTGCGCCGCCAGGGCTCCAAAGATGAATCAAATCCCAATGAATATGCCTTCTAAAAAACAAGGGACTCCTCCTAAGGACCAATAACATGGAGGGAACGCCCTCTAGTGGTAAAACAAAGTAACATGGGCAGGATTTCCCATCAAAATGAATGGGGATCTCCCTAGCTTTTTTCTGTAAATGAGAAATAAAGGAAAAGCTCAGAGACACAAATGCAGCTGCGTATGGAGGGAAAGGCTGAGTAATCATTACCTTCTGCTGGATTCATGGCTGCATCGTGAAGTAATGTTGCCACACACCCAGCTGCACCTGCAAATGAGAAAACAACTGCCACATGTGAGGCCAGGAGAGGGTGACTGATTCACTGAGGCCCCAGAGGGGACGGGAGTGGCTGTGCTAAGCCACAGCAGAGAGGGAATGTCAAGAGCCAGTCCAACATGGAAACCCACTGGTCCTAAACTCCTTTTCCAAGAAATGAAGCTATTTGTTCCCACCAAGTAAGGTCACCAATGTACATTCCATATCTATAATAGGAAGGCCAGGAAGAGTCAAAGGAAACAGCCCAGATTTTATCAATAAAGATGGTACTGAGAACAAATGCAGTTCATGCCCCAGAGAGGAAGCGGATACAGAGCTGCCAGGGGATGCCAGCACATCAACTGCCCCCAGCGTGGGCGTGCTAATGTAAAGGAGGGAGAACCTGAGGGTCAGGTGGTCAGATCTCCAACAAAGACTCTCACCTTCCCTGTACTCCTGTCTCCAAATCCTAACATCTGTCCACCTAGACTTTTCCTTTAGTTCCCAAACTACTCTATCCCTCATTTTCTCCACATTCAAATTTGGTTTCCAGACAATCCTGAAAGCCCTGGGCTGCTCTCTCTTCCCTTTCTTCCACACAACCTTGAACCCTCTGGCTTCTCCGTACAGAAGTCCCTTGTCCCCACCCCCATTCACTTGTTGAGGCCTTCTCATGTCCTCAGTGACACAAGCTGCCTCTGGTTCAGTTGGGATCCTGAAAAGGTGAGGCGAAGAGCTGGGGCTCCATGAGTGTCTTCCTTGGGTGGCTGGCTGGGTCCCCTCAGATCCTGCCCTGAGGAGCAGGATACCACCCGGCTATCAAGGAATATACAGCGAGGGTAGTTCAGTGTGTCTCCACATTACCAGGGCATTAGAAGTTGATGCCAAGGAGAAGATCAGAGCAAAGAGACGAGCTGGTAGGTAAGGGAGGATACTGCAACCCTTTGTTGAGATGCCCCAAAAGAGGGGTGGGGTTGAAGCAGCCCATTGCCTGAGAACATCAGGTTTGGAGGTCCCTTCCCTAAAATCTGGCCTACCCCAGCCCAAAGCTTGCTGAGACTGGAAAACATTGACAGCAGCAAAAGCTCAAAGAGTTGGGAAAGTGGGGGAACCAGCACAGGAAGGCTCAATACCATTGGCAATATGGCTATTGCCCCCAGGGTGGATTACATCACTCAATGTCTTTTTTAACTTTTCGTAGCAGGCAAAATAGAGGGCATGGGCAGGCCCCGCGCCTGTTGCTGTGACATTCAGCCCCCGCATGGGCCTCCACAGGCCCTCCGTTCTTATAATCCTCCAGAGGGCCTCCAACACATTGCGATAGCGAGCAGCTGGGTCAGGCTGTAGGCTCTGCATCCGGGTCTGAAATTACAGCAAGAAGAGCAATGTCAGTGATGCTAATTTCTTGCCCAACCTCAACACTTAGGATTTGAGCATTGGGCAGACCTCAGAGCTTGTACATGGAACCATGCAGGAGTGATACTTGGCATCCAGTTTTAGTTCTTTCCAAATCTACGGCCAATCTTTCCAAAGCTTGGACCTTTCTTTTTCTAGTTTTTTCTAGTTATTTAGTGACCCTAAGGGTGGAACACCACTACTCTTCTGAGAATATCACCATTTAGTTGGTATCCTTGAACTCCAAAATGATTCAGCCCCAGCAGCAAACATCAAGCATGTGTTTCAGGAGAAGTTGCTTTTGTCTTTAATAAACACAGGTTAGGAGTTCTTTACAAATAGATTCTAAACTCAGAATATATACTGATTGTCTACAGCATACATTGTGCTTTATTTCTGAAGACTGATCCTTGGCCTGCTTCCTGACCACATACTACACTGACTAATGAGATGATGGCTCATCCTTTGATACTTTTTTAGACCATCTGGCATTGGCAGTTGGGTTTGCAAGTTAGGATCTTGGCAGAAGTAGCACTCCTAATAGATGCCGCTCTAGCGTACTAGGAAAGAAAATTTCCCCTGAAACTATGAAGCTGGGAGTGTCTAGCTGGAAACCAACCTAGTCTCTAAAACTGAAGGGACTTCCAGATTTCTAATCTTAGCTGACCAAATTTAAAAATCGCCGCTAGCAAATACAACCAATCTTAATAAACACAATCTCTGGAATCTGGAGGATTCAATCATTTGAACAAGTATGTGGTAGATACATTGTAATGAAGTTTCTAGACAAAGTTTGTTGTAATTTGGGAAATTGAAGACCTCTGTCTATTGATCCATTTCAAGGTTAAAAGTAGCACAGAGACAAACGGTTAATATAAAATCAATGTCCAGTGCCTAGCACAGAGTAGGCAATCAAAATTTGTTTGCTGAATGAATGAATGAATTTTTTGTTACACAGATGTGTCTGCATCAGTTTAAAGAGGAACAAGTAGAGCCATTAGTGAGTGAGCCAATATGGGCAATTGATGACCACCTACAGCTTAAATACTTCATCTCAATCATTGGATTCAGTCTGGATTTTGAAATTTGAATCTTCCTGGTGGCCAGCTGGAATCCAAGAGTAATGCCTTTTCTCAAGAGCATGGGAGAAAAGAAACTAACTAGATTAACGGGTCTTGGTTAGCCGCAAGCAATCCACATTCCTGAGAGTTATTTTCTCCTGCTACCAACAAAGAACTGGAAGCTTAGAAGGTAAATTACTGGAGGTTGAATCAGAAATGCACAGGATAACTTACCACAGTTTTACACATTCTTTTCCATTTCTCAAAACAAACCCCATAGATTTCCAATAAAGATTTCCAATAAAGGGTGTACTTACTGATCTTTCCCATTACCCAGGGGGTATAAAATCCATCACAGGAGTTGTTCAGAGAGACTACTGGTCTTTGCTCGATATGGCTACTAATAAACTGGGCCTGATGGGTTAAGAAGTGTGTGCTTCCATAGGTTTGCTCAAAATTTGGGGCAGGGGGTACCTCCTCAGAAATTCCATTGCTCCGTTGAGTCAAAGGCATATTGAGGCAACCAGTGTTGAAAGGTCTGGCCCTAGAGGTCTGGAACCCTTTGCCCTCAAGAGAAAAATGGACTGTGGGTAAGTTACTTTGAACGTTGTACACACTTACCTACATCTAACAACAATTCCAACTCAATGAAAATACACTCTTATGGAGAGGACCCGGGCATAAGCTATACCAAAAATAAAAATAAATATGGCTCCCCAAATTTTTGGGCCAATTAATCTACGTTTCGCAGAAAGCTGAAATCACTAAGTAAGAATTTATGAATAACCTTGAAGAGTTCAATATAAACCACTGCGTGGCTTTGGAGAAAAGCCAAACTGACTAATTGGAGGTAAGTGGTATGGTAAAAGACAAGCCACATTTGAGTAAGAAAACTTGAGTTTGAGCCCCGATTTTGCTAAATGTGTGGCCTTACATATGTTACTTAACCTCTCTGAGCTTTAATGTTGTCATCTGTAACATGAGGTTAAGAATGGCTGGCTCAAAGGGCTGTTGTGGGGATTAAAAGAGATAGTGCATGTAAAAGTCATTGGTAACTTATAAGGCGCTATAAATACAAGGCTTTGTATTGTATTAAAATATGATTCTCGGAGGTATTAGTTCCTATGTTAGAATTCACAGACCATGGCGGCACTGTCTCTTTATAAGTCATTTCACAAATACACACATGCAACTAACTGGTCCGTAACCAATAACAAATGAGGTTTAATTACATACAGTGAAACCTGTGAGAGCTGGAACTTGATGGGACTGCTTTGTTTTTCCGGGTCTTGCAAGTTTTCTGCCTTTGACAGGGTGCAGTCTTACAACTTTTCTATCACCTTCTATTAGAGGAAAATATTTGAGTTTTCCTTCTCTGTCAGGTTTCCACCTTACACAAGTTCCGGCTTTTGCAAGTTTTACTGTATTTTTTGTTTTCATGTTAAAGTTTCTCTGTGGTGGTAATAGTTTACATGATCAGCTATTAATGTGAAGGTCATGTGGTCAGGGACAAGCTCTATTATAAAATTCTGTGCCTTGCTCGGCTCTTGAAATCTGCTTTTAGGAGGCTGTATGGAGACTTGGGAGTCAGACAGACTGGGCTCAAATCATGACTCTGTCACTTAAACTATGTGACCTTGGGCAACTTACTTAACTGCTCTCTAAGCCTCCTTTCCTTCATCTGTAAAATAATGAAAATGGTGTCCACCATTTCAAGGATTAAATGAATAATTTATATAAGGAACTTCAGGCAGTGCTTGGCACACAAGAACAACTGCCTTTTATTGAATACTTATTATTATTAGATGCAAGAAAAGCAAAGCCAATGTTTCCGTTTCCTAACCTTCACTGGTATATAGATAACCATTTACATTTGGAGTTTGGAAAAGACTTACCTCCCTCTGTTCTCTCCCTCTTTCACTTATTATGTAAATAGATATTTGCTTCCCCATTACAGGGCTAAGCAGCAGCACCTTGGTGACAGGTGGGTACTTAGCCAGCTGATTTTGAGAAGAGTTCTGACTGCTTTGGGTTGCAGAACCTTGTCCCTATAGATAAAGTCTGGAGCTTGCCTCTGAGGCCCAGAAAACAAAACTGGGATTTATCTGGGCTCTCAAACCTCCTATTATGACCCTGGAAATAGCCAGCTGAGTAACTAGGGCCTACCAAGGCTATGCTGACTTCCCATGGTCCTTCACAAGGATATTTTAAGTCAACTTGACCCTGATGAGTGTCTAGGGGTGCACAGACTTGCATGCTAAGAGGCAATGCCTGCTTTCATTTGCAAACTCTGCTGTGGATGCCCTGTAGGCTCCACCATGGATACCTGCCTCCAGTCCTGGGGTAGGGTCCGGATCCTCTCCCTCTCCACCATCCATTTACAGTGAAAGAGGAAGAAGAGCTGCCCGGGGACTAGTGAACCGGGAAGCCCCTTCTGAAGGTAGGGATTTGAACTTCACTTTCATGTCTGTACAACAGTATTTAACATACTGACACTAAATCCTATTGGTATAACCTAGTTCTTCCTTACAGTTAATCAAATCCTAGCATTAATGGCAAATGAAAATAATTCTTCTAAAATAAGCTTTTGTGTTTTTGAAGACTTTTGAGCATTCTTCTTCCAGATCAAATAATTATTTCTTTAACGTAGGTAGGGCTTTGAGGCATGACTATAACGTAGCATGACAAATTTTTTCAAAAACAAAAATTCCACAGTTTATATAAATGAATAAGAACCGTTCTCAGAACTGTTCTAACCTGAGGTGGCTAAAATCGACATATTCTAGCAATGCTGCAGTTATTCAAAACATTTCTAGAACTCCTTTCAGAAGTGTTCCCCCAGTGGGTTTACAGGCCTCCGGAGTAAATCAGTCTTCTTGTTTTCCGGTTCCACCTTATCTTTAACCCCAAGCACTAGTTCCTATTTTCATCCCACCTTATTTACCAGATTTGATTCTGAATGGTCTCAGTTACTAAAAAAAAATCAATTCCATCTTATCACAGGAAAAAGATTTCTCCCTTTAAAGATACACACCCAAATGTTCTAGAGACATTTCTAACAGAGGAATTTATAAAATGCTAATAGCAACATCATGATGTAAATATATGGAATAAGAGTAGGAATAAGACAGCCTCCCAAGGTAACTACAGGAAAGGAAGCAACACTTAGATTAATAAATTGTAGTGATATGTATAAGTCAGTCATATTATTACACTGTATTTTTCAAGCCATTAAATAACTTTCATTGCTTTCCCTGATCTGTTTTTCATTTGATACCCATCCTGAAACATAGCACCTTAGACCCTGCACTGTACTCACAGTCTAAGTACAGTGAGACTACTTTGCAATTAACTTTTGGATATACAGCATTATTAATTCAGTCATTCAACCCTGAGTCTATTACATAAACATCTGAATCTTTTTTACTGGTACTTATTCATTTTACATTTCAATATTAACAGAGCATTAACCATTCTCTTACTTATCTCTCATGGATGTTACTGTTTATTTCTATTTCTCCCAATTGACAAGGACATTTAAAATTCTAATGCCCATTTTGGTCAAGTGCATTTACCGCATTGTCGATGGCCCTTGTTAGGAGTTACCTTACAATAAGCTAGAATACTCCTGCTAACTCATTCACAAAGCTTAATGAGCACTTTCTCCCTTTCCTCATCCACATTATGAATGAAAACGTGAACCAGTACTGGAACCAGGGGGAAGAAGAGATCTACTTTGCATTTCCCAAGCTGATACTCTCCTCCTTTTGAACAGGTAACATTTGTCAAGTTTAAGGAGGAAACTTGCATCACAGAGCATTCCAGGATAATCTGACTATTACCCTTAACATGTAAACGAGACGCCAATCTCAGTCACATTATTTCAACAGTTCCCTCATGTTTACTTCTCATTCAGTTTAATCCTCACTTTTAGTGGTTTGTACCTTTGCTAATACACAAGAATGAGAACCGTAAAGAACACGAACCTGTCCTCCTCTTCACCCAGCTTTTTTCAGAAGGACCTGACTTCTGTATCCATTAAGCAGCGTGCTTGGTTCTGAATGGAATTAGTTTCATACAAATGGTACCCTCACGTTGATCCCATTCCACTGTCTTGGCATTTACTTCTACTTTCCAACACTCTCCCTCCTCTTCTAGGCAACTTTTCCTTTTTTGTCGCCTTTAGGTGGTCAAAGAAATACAGTATCAGTTCCATCTCTCGTTTGGGGGTCAATATGCTCCCTGCAAATACACAGTCCTAATCCCAGTTTAGTTTTCATGTTCAGGAAATAGGTGGAGTATCATGTTCGCCCAGCAGAGAAACTGAAACCTTTTCCTGAATATGGTCTTTTCCACATGATTTCCAGTCTGGAACTCTGAACTCAAACACAGGGATTTCCAGTCACTCGTGGTTTAAAGTTTAATATGAAAATACCAGATCTAGCTGAGAGAGCTCAGATTCAGGTTCCTGCCTCGTTACTTTAAGGGAAGACACAAGAAGCTGGTAAAAGCACTCGCCCAGAGAACATCTCAAGCCACTAAGAGTTTATTCAAGGTCTGATTCACGCCAGGTGGCTTTACCTTAATCGAGTTGGTAGCACTTACCTGCGTTTCGGGAGACCCCATCCCACCCTATTCCTGGTTAGTCCCAGCTGGGTTCCAGGGCTTTGGCTGACAGATTTTCGATCCAGGGTCCCGATTCGGATCTCACTGTCGGTTAGAAATGGGTCCTGGTTTCTGACTGGGATCGACTCCCAGCCGGGACCTTGCTTGCATGGCGTACCGGTTCGAATCATGTGGTAATAGCAGAAGCCAGGAAGATACCCATGTCAGCTCCGGCACCCAGCCGGGATCCTGGCTCCGCACAGGACCCAGGGGTCGGGTCAGCCCCAGGTCGGGTTCGGAGCCCGGTCCAGGTCTCACCTTGACGCAGTCGATGGGGTACATCACGCAGTGCTCCAGGATCCCTGCCACGGCGCCTGCCACCATGTGCGTGGTGACAGTGGCTCCAGCAGGCAGCGCCTCGTAGTCTGGATCGGAGTCTGGATCCTGCCGTACCGGGGGCTTGCAGGCCCCGGGCTCCCCGCTGCCGGCCCCCCGGCCCACGCCCCGCTGCAGCCACCCGTCTAGCAGCGCCGACTCCCCGGGGCTCCGCCCCGGCCCAGCCGCCGGCCCCCCCGCCACACCGCCGGCACCCCGCCCCTCCAACTCCATTCACCCGGGCCAGCTGCGGCGCCCACCCCCGTCGCCGCTGCCGCTGCCGCCGCCCTCCGGCCCGGACCCGTCCGCCTCAGGCGCGGCCCAGAAAGTCCGGGGCCTCCGGCTCCCGCTTGGCCTCCGTGGCCACGCCCCCCAACCAACCATTGGTGCAGCCTCTAAGTTAGCCCCACCCCTTTTCCTACGTAAGAAAAATTTGTCCGAAATATTAGTGAAGTTGCCTGTCATTCCTCCGCCCGGAGGCGTTGCTACGCCTTAGATCCCGCCTCTTCCTCTTTGATCTTGCAAGCTTCTTGTTTATTGGCCACTGATTGGCCGATATCTAAGATTAGCCCACCTCCGACTTTTTTTGGAGGGGTTGGGGGGGCGGGAGGAACTTAAGGCTGAACTTTGATAGGCTAAACCATTCTGGATACTTTGACCACGGCCATTGGCCCGGCACTACGTCGGTATCCGATTGGCTACAGTGAGAGAGCGGGCCGTCAAGGAGCGAGAGAGGCCGGTTTGGGGCACCTTATCGGCGCCAGTGGAGCTGCGGGAGGAGCTGGCGGGATCGCCTGTGTGGCGGTGGCAGGCCTTCAAGGTCAAACCACACACGGATGCTGTGAGAACCTGCGCTCGAGCGCCGGTCCCAAATCCCAAGACGGCCGCTCGCAGTCGGGCGTCCAGGGCCTCGAGAGCTCTGTTACCGCGGGATCTCGTGGTCGGCGTGAGGCGGAGCCGGCCTGGGACGGGCATCCCCTGGCGCGGCCCGCGGGCCAGTCCAGGAAGCTGTTGCGACATGCTGGCAGAGGCCGCCTCGCCACCAGGGAGGCCCCCGGCGGCCCGTTACAGACTCAAGTCGTGCCTGGCGTGTTGGCCTTTCAGGCCGCGGGCGGACTCCTTGAGGACTCGGTGCTTCTCAGCCCGAGCGCCCGGCACTGGGCCTTGCACCCGAAGTCGCTCAGTAAATCCCGCAGTTGTTGAATGAATGAGTTCTCCCGGTCCCCGGCTGTTGCTGGGCCCTGTGCCAAGCTGAGAGCTGGAGGCGGGGAAGGGAGATGTCGAAATGGGGCGGGACGATTCAGAGATGACAGGTGGAGGCCGGGCTGGAGGCAGCATCCCACACACAGCAGGGAAAGTATGGCAACTGGTGAAGCGCGAACGTACAGCTTGTCCTGCGTCTGAAACATCAGCATCTTGTCCCTGAGCTGACTCTCTGACAATCCCTACTGCCTGGTGATGATTGCCTTTAGCGATAAGACCGCTCTCCCTCCCGGTTGGGTCGACTGGAGTCTGATAGGGGCGCTCACTGCCTTAAGAACAATGCCAGCAATTCTTAGCTTCAGGACCACCTCCCAGGCGGTGACGTTGCACTGGGGCCCCGCACTGCACACAGACGTTCGAGCAACGCTCAAGCTGCAGCTTCGGGCGAGTCTCACTCTACTGGAGCGTGATTGCGCAAGTCTCCCGTTTCCAGCTCTGCCGTTACTACCTAATTTACCGAACTGATGATGCAATTCTGAACTTTCCCATCTATTTATATATTTTCCTTAGTAAGAAAGAAAATAGGAAAAACTAATAATCAGAGGCCCAGAGAAAGGCCAAGCTTTATGGAGAAAAAGGAAATCTCTTTCTCACCTGTTGTCTTCCTCTTCAGTAGTGGTTATTAACCTCTGGGTCGTGACCTTTTGGAAGATAATGAAGCTACAAATCCTCTTCTCCCTCATCCTCCCTGCACACACAAAATTTTGCATGTAATTTCTGAGTTGGCAGAGCCCCGGAAGGTGACTCGTGGACACCCTAGGGGTCCATTAACCTCACGTTAAGAACCTCCCTCCACAGCATGTTCAGTCTTCCCTCTCCTCTAGCTCATTTCCCTTGAGAAATGATCAGATCTCACAAAAAGAAACCCATTCAGTCCTGCTAAAGTACATTCCCTTTACTGCCAAGCTACTCCAGTAATAACCTATAGCTGCCATGTCCTTTTCCCCTCCTTAACCACGTTTTTTTACTCCTTTATTCAGCGGTCACAAATGACCTTTCCAAATCTAAAGGTTTTTTTCTTATTCACTTTTTTAAAATGGAGATTTCACACTTGTCTCTGTTGACCCATCCCTCATTGAAAGTTTGCTAGCTTCAGGAAGCACTGTATTCTAGTCTACCTTTTAGGCCTCTCAGTCTCCTACTCTTCTGTAGCCACTGAGGTGGAACATTCCTGAAGGTTTAATGCCTGTTCTTATTCATCTTTATTACCTTGGAGAACTTTGCCATTCCAAATGTTTTCCTTATTGGAGCCGCATGTGTGTCTCTCTGATTGCATACATTTTAACTGAAATTTCCATATGAACATTCATTCATTCATTCGGTAAATATTTCTTGAGTACCAAGTCTTTGCCTGACACAGTACTAGAAGCTAGGGAAAAGAGGACAGACAGAGCCCGTGCTTTCATGGAACGTGCTTTTTAATGGGGGCTGGGGCGGGGGGTAAGACAAAACAAGAAAAACATCAGATAGCTCTAGGGGCTATGCTGATCATTGAAATAGGGCAGTGTGATAAAGTGTGACTGGATGGCTATATTTGTTCAGGGAAGACCTCTCTGAGGAGATGACACTCTATGACAGGAGCCAGTCATGACAGATGCAGAGAAGAGTATTCCAGCAGAAAAAAAAGTAAGTACAACAACCCTAAGATGGAACAAAAGTCGGTGTATTAAAGAACAGAAAGAAGGCCAGTGTGGCTGGAGCATGGTGAGTGAGGGGGAAGTGATACAAGATGAGATTGGAGAGATGAGATTTCTGACTCAGCATGTCCATTTCAAACTCCGCCTTTCCACTCCCCACCCCAACCAATTTCTCCAATATTTTCCTTTTCTACAAAAGTCTTCACTGTTTGCTCAATCAACCAGACTCTAAAGCTGAGTCTTCCTTGACTACCCTCTCTTCCAAATCTCAGTATATGTCATTAATTATTATTCTAAAGTGTTTCTTTTGTCCATTCTTCCCTTTTCCTTTCCATTGATATTATCCTTTTCAGAACTTGATCATTTTACATCTATATTATTATAATAACCCCTTGAAAGGCCTCCCTATCTCCAGTTTCCCCTGGCTTCGCTAGTAGTTTGGTTCCCTTCCTTCCAGGCACATGGTAGTATTGTTCTTCCCACCTCCTTGAAGTTAGATTAGGCATGACCATGGAACTTGATTTGACCAATGAAATCTGAGAGAAGCATGAGAGAGTCACATGTTCACTTCCCCTGCTCCAGTGACTAATGATGTTTAAATGGGGGAGGCTTCATCACCCTAGGGCCTTAGGCGAGGGTGGTATGAAGCCAAGTTCCCTACTTGCCTCTCCTTTTCTCCCAAATAGACTTGCAGCATGAGTGAGAAATAAACCTTTGTTGTTTTAAGACATGGAGGCTTTAGGTTTATTTCATACCACAGCAAAATCTAGCCCAGTGTTAGTCAAAATTTAATGTATATATTAATCACCTGAATAACTTGTTAAAGTACAGATTCTGATTCTCTAAATCTGGGTTGGGGCATGAGATTCTGCATTTCTGACAAGCTTCCAGGTGATGGTGATGCTGCTGTACCCTGGATCACACTTTGAGTAGCAACAACCCAAGCCATACTATCTGACACTCCCCTCAACGCACACACACTATCCTGCATCTCATCAGCACTTAAATCTTCTTTAAAAAAAACTAACAAACACCATTCTTGTTGACACTCTATAAATCCTCAATAGCTTCCTGCACCTACAACTCCTCATCAGGATCTGTAGTCTTATTTTCTTATATTCACAGGATTGTTTCCCTCATTCTCCCTTTACCTCTTGTCATTTTCTTTTCCACAACTTTCTTCATTCTTGTGGCAGAGACCACAGCTAATTGTCTAAATATCAAGTCTCACTTCCTTTGGTAATTGAAACCCCGAGTTTTAGCTTGGGCACATGGCTTCTTAGTTAAAGTCTGTATTTTCTCCAGCTTTCCTTGCAGCTAGTGTTGGCTGTGTGACTAATTTCTAGCTGCTGGGCTATGAGTTGAAGTGATGTGTGAAACTCTGGTTGTTTCTCTAAAAAGAAAGGATCTGTCCTCCTCTTCCTTGTTTTCTCCCTTCTCATCAGCTAGAATATAGACCCAGAAGATGTCAACCACTTTTGGCAATGAGGACAAGGGGTCTCCCTTACCAGTGGTAGAGCAAAAGATAGAAGAAATCTCCATCCTTAATGCTTTATCACCTCTGGAGTACTCATGCTTAGGCTGGTACTTGAGTGAGCTTGTGTAAGCTACAGCTGTTAATCTGAACCTTTGTTACAGCCAAGTGAATTTATATTCCACCCAACACATCCTGTTCCCTAACATGACTTTCTCCCTTTTTACTTACCAGAATTCTCACTCTTGAAGGTCCAGCACACGTCGCACAGTACTCCCTCCAACTCACCTTACCATCTTTCCCTGAACTGCTGTCATACATTACCTGACATGAGGTATGAGTGTAGTAGCCACACATGAAAATATGACTGATTTCTTTACAGCCACTTAAAAAGAAACTGGTTCCTTAATTATGAAGAATAGACCATAAGTGCTGTAGAAATTCAGAGACAGAGGCAATCAATGAAAACTGGAGGGATGAGGAATTATTATATAATTTTAGTAGTTTTCAAATTCGATAATGTGTACAGGAAGACTTTCCAAGGAATATGTGAGGAACAAGGAGTTTCAAGGGAATCAATTTCTGTTCATCTTCTGCATCTGTTCTTTCCTAAAGCTCATCTTCCTGAGAAAGAAGTTGAGACAGTTCTCCTTTCTCATCTTCCCTTTCTCAACCTCTCCAACCACCTTACAAAAGAAAGGTGTCCCTTCACCCATCTTTTATCTATTGCCCTGGTGCATAAAAACCACCAGTTTGGCCAACAGTCCTGGTATTAGCAAGATATAGCTGTAAACTTTCCTATCTTTCCTGACTTACACATATTTCTGTTAAGGGTAAAACATGACTGTTGAGTCAGATCCCATTTAGCTGACCTTATATATAACAGAATGAAACACTGCCTGGTCCTGTGCCATCTTCATGATTATTTGTTTGAGTCCATTGTTGTGGCTATTATGCCAATCCATCTCATTGAGGGTTTTCCTCTTTTTCACTGACCCACTACCAAAAATGATGTCCTTTTCTAATTATTGGTCTTTCCTGATCATATCCAAAAAAAGCAAGCTAAAGTCTCTCCATCCTCACTTCTAAGGAGCATTCTAGTTGTATTTCCTTTCAGATTGATTTGTTTATTCTTTTGGCAGTCCACGGTATATACTCAGTATTCTTTGACAACATCACAATTTGAATGCCTCAGTTCTTCTGTCTTCCTTTTTCATTGTCCAGCTTTCACATGCATGTGAGGTGATTGAAAAGACCATGGCTTGGGTCGGGCACACCTTAGTCATCAAAGTGATAAATATATGTATATATATATATTTTTTAAACTTTAAAGAGGTCTTTTGCTGCAGATTTTCCAGTGTAATATATTGTTTGATTTCTTCACTGCTGCTTCCATGGACATTGATTGTTAGCCCAAGTCGAATGAAATTGTTGACAAATTCAATTTTTTTCCATTTATCGTGATGTTTATCAGTCCAGTTGTGGGGATTTTTGTTTTCTTCACAGTCAGGCATAATCCACACTGAAGGCTGTAGTTTTTGATCTTCACCTGTAAGTGCTTTAAGTCGTCTTCATTTTCAGCAAGCAAGGTTGTATCATCTGCATATTACTGGATGTTAATAAGTCTTCCTCCAATCCTAATGCAGTGTTCTTCTTCATATAGTCCATCTTCATGGATTATTTGTTCAGCATACAGATTGAATAACTAAGGTGAAAGGATACAGTTCTGCCTTTAGAAATGGATATTTTGACACTTGTGGGAGTAGTCTGTATTCTTATATATTATAGAGTGGAGCAGTGGGCTTTTTATTTAACTACATTATCTGTTCTAGCCCCTGACTAATGTTAAAGAATGCATTACTTCTGAGGGAAGATTCTCCTGAGAAGAAAGCAAAAAGAGCACAATTAAACATTGTCTTAGTCATCTAGTGCTGCTGTCACAGAAATACCACAAGTGGATGGCTTTAACAAAGAGAAATTTATTTTCTCACAGTCTAGTACGCTGTAAGTCCAAATTTAGGGCATCAGCTCCAGGGAAAGTCTTTCTCTCTGTCTGCTCTGGAGGAAGGTCCTTGTCATCAATCTTCCCTTGGTCTGGAAGCTTCTCAGCACAGGAACCTCAGATCCAAAGGATACATCTTGCTCCCAGTGCTCCTTTCTTGGTGGTATGAGGTCCCCCTGTCTCTCTGCTTGCTTCTCTCTTTTATATCTTAAGAGAGATTGGCTCAAGACACAATCCAATCTTGTAGCTTGAGTCCTGCCTCATTAACATAACTGCTGCTTATCCCACCTCATTAACATCACAGAGGTAAGATTTACAACACATAGGAAAATCACATCAGATGACAAATGGTGGACAATCACACAATACTGTGTATCATGGCCTAGCCAAATTGATAACACATATTTTGGGGGGACACAATTCAATCCATGACATTCCACACTTTGGCCCCCCAAAATTCATGTCCTTCCCACATGTAAAGCATATTCACCCCATCATATCACAGCAAAAGTCTTAAATCAATTCCCAAGTCCAAAATCCAAAAATTCCTCTGCATCTGTGAAATCTAGAATACAAGTTATCTGCTTCCAAAGGACAATGGTGGAACAGGCACAAGCTAGACATTTCCATTACAAATGGGAGAAATTGGAGGGAAAGAAGGGATAACAGGCATCAAGCAAGTCACCCGACACTTTACATTAGCCCTCAAGGCTTGAAAATAATCCTCTGTTCTCTGAGACCATTCACAGAATAGCCTTGCCTCCAGACTCTAGGTATTGGTCACACTCTCCAGATTCTGAGTAGAGGCCCCTTGGCTCTGGGCTTCAGCTCTGCCTTCCAGACCCACTGGGACAGCAACTCTGCCCCCTCAGCTTTAGGCGCTTCATTCTCCTAGTCCATCTGAGTGGTGATGCCACCCTTAGAAATACCAGAGGCTATGGCTCCACCCTTTGAAACCACAGAGGTCATGGCCATACCCTTTGAGACTGAGGCAGCTCGGCTTCCTGTGTTCCTTGCCTCTTCAGCTTCTGCTTCTTGTTTCCTTGGCCTTTCACCCCCTCAGGCCTCACCTCCGGTGTCTGCCCTACTGGGGCAAGTGTTCCAAAGCTCTGTAGCTCCACCGATAAGTGCCTGGAGGCGCCCTACTCTGCCAGTAAACTTTAGCCAGAAGGCACTCAACTCTCTTGCTCCGTGGGTCGGCAAGCCTAGCTGTCAAACAAACATCAGAGGACTTAGTCTGGGAAGTATGTCACACAGGGAAAGTGACATTTAAAGTAGAATCTCAAAGATAAGAAGAGTTAATTAGGCTAAGTCAGATGAGAGGTGGTGAAGAGTAGTAAGTGGGCAGAACGTTCTGGACAAGAAAACACTGTATTGCAAAAGACCTGTAATGAGAAAAGGCCGATGTTGGGGCTAGGGGAAACAATGCGAGAAGAGGCCTGGGAAGAGGCCTGGGAAGTAGGTAGGGGCCAGACTATGGTAGACTAGACTTTGAAAGTCATATTGAGTTTGTATCTTAAGAACAATGGGGCGAATTCCCTGCAGCCATTTCTTCGCTTGAGACCTGTATTGCCATGCTCTAGCAGCGGTTCGATATGCCCGCGTCACGTGGGCCGAGGCTCCCTCGCTGTCTCCGGCGGGCGGCTGAGCCCGAAGAGAGGAGCTGCGGCCACCGCTCGCCCTCCCCCTGCGCCCCAGAGCGGGCGCGCAGATAAAAATGGCAAAGTGGGGGTAGCCGACCCTGGAGCGATGGGGCGCGCAGGTGGGGCGGTTGTCGGAGCCTCCTGACATGGGTTCCGGGCTGTTCTTCGCGGCGGATCTGACCCGGCGACTTCGGCCCGATGCCTAATAGGTCAGACCACGGACTTCGCGGGTCACCGAGGGCCCCACCGAGAGCCAGAGGCAATGGATGAACAGAGCCTGGAGAGCATTGCTGAGGTTTTCCAATGTTTCATTTGTATGGAGAAGTTGAGGGATGCACGCCTTTGTCCTCATTGTTCCAAGCTTTGTTGTTTCAGCTGTATCAGGAGTTGGCTGACAGTAGGGAGCGCACTGTCCTCATTGCCGTGCTCCACTTCAGCTACAAGAACTAGTAAACTGTCGTTGGGCAGAAGTCACACAACAGCTTGATACGCTTCCATTCTGCAAACGAAAAGGACAAATGTGAAAAGTACCATGAAAAACTTAGTGCGTTTTGCTGGACTTGTAAGAAGTGTATTTGCCATCAGTGTGCACTTTGGGGAGGAATGCACAGTGGACATATCTTTAAACCTTTGGCAGGAATTTACGAGCAGCATGTCACTAAAGTGAACGAAGAAGTAGCCAAACTTCGTTGGAGTCTCATAGAATTGATCAGCTTAGTTCAAGAAGTGGAAAGAAATGTAGAGGCTGTAAGAAATGTGAAAGATGAGCGTGTTCAGGAAATTAGGAATGCAGTTGAGATGATGATTGCACAGTTGGACACGCACCTGAAGAACAAGCTTATAACACTAATGGGTCAGAAGACATCTCTAACACAAGAATCAAAACTGTTGGAATCCTTGCTTCAGGAGGTGGAGCATCAGTTATGGTCTTGCAGGAAAAGCAAATTGATATCTAAAAGCTCAGAGATCCTGATGATGTTTCAGCAAGTTCATCAAAAACCGATGGCATCCTTTGTTACCACTCCCGTTCCCCCTGACTTTACCAGTGAATTAGTACCATCTTATGATTCAGCTACTTTTGTTTTAGAGAATTTCAGTACTTTGCGCCAGAGAGCGGATCCTGTTTACAGTCTACCGCTTGAAGTTTCAGGACTTTGCTGGAGGTTAAAAGTTTACCTAGATGGAAGTGGAGTTGTGTGTGGCTACTACTTATCTATATTTCTGGAACTCTCAGCTGGCTTGCCTGAAACTTCCAAATATGAATTTCGTGTAGAGATGGTTCATCAGTCCTGCAATGATCCTACTAAAAATATTATTTGAGAATTTGCATCTGACTTTGAAGTTGGAGAATGCTGGGGTTATAATAGATTTTTCCGTTTGGACTTACTTGCAAATGAGGGATACTTGAATCAAAAGAATGATACAGTAATTTTAAGGTTTCAGGTACGTTCACCAACTTTCTTTCAGAAATGCCGGGATCAGCATTAGTATATTACTCAGTTGGAAGCTGCACAGCCTAGTTATAGTCAACAAATAAACAGCCTTAAAGGGAGACTTACCATTGAACTGTCTCGAACTCAGAAATCAAGAGATTTGTCACCACCAGATAATCATCTTAGCCCCCAAAATGATGATGGCCCCGAGACATGAGCTAAGAAGTCTGGGTCAAGCTCTGACATGCTTCTCGAGGGTGGTCCAACTCCAGCTTCTGTAAGAGAGGCCAAAGATGACCAAGAAGATGAGGAGAAGATTCAGAATGAAGATGATCATCACGACCTTTCAGATGGAGATCTGGATTTGGATCTTGTTGGTGAAGATGAAGTAAATCACCTTGATGGCAGTAGTTCCTCAGCTAGTTCAACAGCAACAAGTAACACAGAAGAAAAAGACATTGATGAAGAAACTATGTCTGGGGAAAATGATGTGGAATACAACAACATGGAATTGGAAGAGGGAGAACTCATGGAAGATGCAGCTGCTGCAGGACCTCCAGGTAGTAGTCATGGCTACGTGGGTGCCAGGAGCAGAATGTCAAGAAGAGCACATCTATGCTCTGTCACTACCAGTAGTTTATTAGACATTGATCCCTTGATTTTAATACATTTGTTGGACCTTAAGGACCAGACCAGTATGGAAAATTAGTGGGGCTTACAGCCTCACCCACCTGCTTCACTATTGTAGCCCACAGTATCATATTCTCGAAAAGATAAAGATCAAAGGAAGCAGCAGGCAATGTGGTGAGTTCCCTCTGATTTAAAGATGCTAAAGAGACTCAAAACGCAGATGGCTGAAGTTCAATGTATGAAAACTGATGGACAGCATACACTTTCAGAAATAAAAAGCAGCAGTGCTGCTTCTGGAGACATGCAGACAAACCTTTTTTCTGTTGACCAGGCAGCTTCAGCTGCGTGTGGAACTGGATTTGGGAATGGAGCTCCTGACATGGTCATCAGCTGCCAGTTGTTACATATGAAACTCCACGAATAAGAAGAGTAATTCACCCAAGCCAGCTCGGTCCAATACAGCAGGTAGCCTATCACTTTGAAGAACAATGGACTCTGGGGAAATTAGTCGTTCAAAGGAAGACTGTCAAACTTTGTCTGAAGGCTCCGCCGGAAGCTCACAATCTGGGAGCAGGCACAGTTCTCCTTGGGCCTTGACACATGGCAGTATTGGTGATATTCTGCCCAAAACTGAAGACCGGCAGTGTAAAGCTTTAGATTCAGATGCTGTTGTGGTTGCAGTTTTCAGTGGCTTATCTACTGTTGAGAAAGGGAGGAAAATGGTCATCTTGGGGGCTAATGCTAAAGGAGGTCGTCTGGAAGGAATGCAAATAAATGATTTGGAAAATAATTGTGAAACTGGGGAGTTACAGCCCATACTACCTGAAGGTGCTTCAGCTGCCCCTGAAAAAGGATGAGTAGTGACAGTGATATTGAATGTGACACTGAGAATGAGGAGCAGGAAGAACACAGCAGCATGGCTGGATTTAACGACCCTTTCATGGCACAGCCCCCAGATGAAGACATATGTTCCAGTTTTCCCAGTGATGAACAAATAGTCTCTGAAGGTCTCAGCTTCAGTACTGATGAAAACAGTGGAAGGTAATTGCCAAATCAAGGGAACTGACTCCCAAGATACCTTGACCATGAAATTTGCTGTGGTTGGTGCTCAGATTTTTCATCAGCCAAGTAATCAGATTGTCTTATTTTTTCATCATCTCTACCAGAAATAGTAATTCTGAAGCTATTAAAAAGTGTATAAGAAAGTATTAGTACATGGGGAAAAAAATGAACAACGTGGAAGGGTTCTTTTTAATGTAATGAAATAACAGTGTAGTCCTATAAATTACTTTAGTAAATTAGTACATTCACAGAAGGCAGTCTACTACAACAGAAGGGCGATTAACTGCCAGAAAATGTACCTAGAGACGGTGCACACGTCCAGTAAGCTGCTCAGCGTTGGTGCTCTTCTGTCTTCGGCTAGACGCTCAGTCGTGTTTAAATGACCACCTTTATGTTTGGGGTTTTAATCAACAGTTTATAGCTTCATTAGTGCCTACAGGTTAGTCACCAGAAAAACCACAAATAGATTCTGCCTTATAGACACTTCGTTGAATACGTGAAGTTACACTAAACTGAATCTCCTCTGTGGAGTATGTTGACAGACTAAAGTTAATTTTTTTCTCTTTCCTCAGTTCTTCCAGTGTGGGCACATTGTTTAATGGCACATAACATCTCTATTGTGTGACTTCTACAAGTGTACTTTTAAGTGAATCAAGTTAACGTGGATTGGTTATGTTCCTGGTCATGTGGATGCGTGTAAGTTCTTTTAGTTTTGTTTAATTTCTTAGGCCTCTTACAAAACAACTGTAGTGCAACCCACATTTTAAAATCCTCTTTTTTATTTTTATTAATTGGACATTGATTTCAGTGTCAACACATTTAAAGATTCATACATACTATATACAGTGACTTGCCTGAAAGTGAAACTGTGGTATAAAGCTTTTTTTCATACTCACAACTAGCCCCAAATAATTGCCAAACTTTACCATTTTGCTCCTGCATATGTGTTTGAGCTGCTATATTGTTTGTGAAAATTACATTGAAAGTTGACCAAGAGACCACTGAAAAAGCATGAATATATACATGTGAGAGACATCTCATCTGCTTGTATTTTACTTAATGAAAATTGTTCACTTTCCCATGTCTAATGTCTTGCTGAATGCTGTAATTCGTGGTTTACTCTTGTTCAAAACAGTTTGCACTTTTTGTTAATAAAAGGAACTTGGAGAGAAAAAAGAACAATGGGCCACTGGAATTTTAAGCTGGAGTTGAGAGACATGGTCAATTTTTCCTTTTGAAAAGATCATTTTGGCTGCTGTGGAGAAAGATTCTAGCAACCCTAGAAGTTGGGACATTGCTCTTATTTTATAGATAAGGAAATGAGCTGTAAAGAACATGACTTTCTCCAGGTCACACAGTTAGTGTTTGGTGTAGCCAGGTCTCAAAGACTGGTCTGCCTGACTCCGGAGTGTGAACTCTTAACCACAATAGTTTACTACTTCTCTACATCAAGGTAATAAACCACCAAGATAAAAGAGAGTTAATCAAAATGATTAAAAAGGAAGAATAAAGAGCCTTATCTCTGACTCATCCTACCCTTGCCTTGGTCATGATTATGACTCCCCTTCACAAAATGAGAATGAAGAGGGAAGCACAGGATACATGAAGTTCCATTATTGGACCTAAGCTTCCGTTTTCTCATCTATAAAATGGTAATAGCAGCATAATGATACAACCATTTTGGAAAATGATATGGCGCTTCCTCAGAAAGCTAGAAATAGACATACCATTCGATCTAGCAGTTCCACTCCTAGGAATATATCCTAGAGAAATAAGAGTC
>NW_004443943.1:26366898-26458275 GCF_000243295.1 Trichechus manatus latirostris
AATAAATAAATTTAAAAAAAAAAGAAAAACAATATGTGTACTACTGTTTCATGAGAAACTATTTGTTCTGTAAGCCTTCACCTGAAGTACAATTTAAAAAAAAATGGTAATAGCAGGTACTTCATTGACTTGTTTGAGGATTAAATTAGAAAAAGAATGGTAAATGCTTAGTATACTATGGGGCATATAGTTAGAGCACAACAAATGTTGATTGTTATTATAATTATCATTACATATCTTTCCTTTATGACTATCCATCCACCCATCACAGAAGTCAGTGGTTTCTTATTACCTAACTCCCAAGCAGGAAACCAAAATGACCGAGACTACTAGCCACTGTCCTTTGCTTTGTTTACACAATCAAATTTGGAATATCTCACAAATAAGTCTCCTTTTCTCCTAACAATAATATCCTTACTTCAGTTGTATGTCTGTGTAACATTAAACCCTTAAATTAAATGGCTAGAATTACAAATCTTTCTTTGAACATCACAAAGAAAGTAACAGTCAATTGTCCTTGACATACAAAGAAGATAAGCTATCAGCAAGGGGTAACATTTGGATTGTTTATCTAAGTAGATGTAACGTATATGTAATGCTCTGTGGTGTTAAATCCTTTATAAAAGTGGGACACATTCTCAAAGGAACTAGCCAGGGTAATGGAGGCAGCAAACATTAATAACATCATCAATAAAAACCAAATTACGGCAGCTGACATGGGGCCAAACTCATGAACCCTGAAGTCCTGAGTTATCCGTGTGATCTTCCTGGTTGTTCTCCAGGTCCTAGCCTCATTTAAAAAAAAAAAAAAATTACTGTGGTAAAATATATATAACAAAAACGTTTTGCATTTTAACCCTTTTTAATCATACAATTCAGTGACATTACTTAAACATTCACCATGTTTTGTAGCCATCACCACTATTTATTTCCAAAAGTTATTTATCACCCCAAACAGAAACTTAGTATCCTTCAAGCAATAACTCTCCATTTTCCTCTCCCCTTAAGCCTTCACTGGAGCCCTGGTAGGTAGTGGTTAAGAGCTTGGCCGCTGAGCAAAAAGTCAGCAGTTTGAATCCACCAGCCACTCCTTGGAAACCCTATGGAGCAGTTCTACTTTGTCCTATAGGGTCACTATGAGTTGGAAGCAACTCAACGGCAACAGTGTTTTTTGTTTATTTGTTTGTTTTAAGCCCTTCACTTACACACTTTTGAAGGAGCCCTGGTGGTGCAGTGTTTAAGAGCTCAGCTGCTAACCAGAAGTTTGGCAGTTCGAACTCACCAGCCTGCTCCTCAGGAGAAAGATGTGGCAGTCTGTTTCTGTAAAGATTACAGCCTTGAAAACCCTATGGGACAGTTCTACCCTGTCCTATGTGGTTGCTATGAGTCAGAATCGACTCAACAGCAGTGAGTTTGGTTTTGGTTTCATGCAATTTCAACACTATGCATTTGCCTATTCTAGACATTTCATATAAGTGGGATCATACACAATTTGTCTTTTTGTTTCAGACTTGTTTCACTTAGCAAAATGTGAAATCATAAAGTTCATCCATATCATAGCATGTATCAGAACTTCATTTCTCTTAATGGTTGAATATTATTCCATTGTTTATACCACATTTTATCTGCTGATGGACACTGGGTTGTTTCCACTTCAAGCCTCATTTTTTACTAAGCACCTGCCTTATCCAATGCTCATTTCTTCACTGCCTCTTTTAATCGTCCAAGTATTTCCTCTTTACCTCTTAGTCTTTCTTGCTGCTGTATCTTACTCATTACAAACTAGTATATACAAGCCCAGACATTTATATTGACTGCACCAAAAGTTCTAATCAAATATTTTAGGAAGTGGGAAGCTATCCTCATAGTGACTAAGGTAAACTGCTTTACTTTTGAATTTAATTCCATTCACTTCAAGAGTTATTTATTGAGCTTCTGTTACATGTGTGCCTAGCATTGTGCTAAGGAGCTGAGAGGGTATAAGGAAGGGCAGAGTGTGCAAAAAAAGGAATGAGCTGTAGTCCCCCTTTTCAATGAACTTGCAGTCTCTGGTGAAAAAAGACATGCATGAATTAAACAACAACAATACTAACAGCTAACTTTTCTGAAGGACTTTCTATGTGCTAGCCATTGTATAAGCCAAGCCACTTTTAATCTTATGTAAGGAGCCCTGGTGGCACAGTGTGGTTAAGCACTTGGCTGCTAACCAAAAGGTCATGGGTTTGAACCCACTGGCTACTCAGCAGGAGAAAGATGTGGCAGTCTGCTTCTGTAAAGATTACAGTCTTGGAAACTCTATGGGGGCAGTTCTACTCTGTCCAATAAGGTCACTATGAGTCAGAATCGACTTGATGGCAACAAGTTTGGTTTTTTAGTTTTATGTGGTGGTATATTAGTTATCTGTTGCTCCATGATAAATTATTATAAAAGGTAGTGTCTTTTGAAGAACAGTTATTAGTTTTGAAGAAGACCAACTTATCAAGTTTTTCTTTTGTGGATCTTACTTTTATTATTGAATATAAAAAAATCCTTGCTAAATCCCAATATGTGTACTAACTGTTTAATAAGAAACTATTTTTTTCTGTGGAAACTCTGGTGGTGTGGTGGTTAAGAACTATGGCTGTTAGAGAGTCCCTGATGGAGCAGGAGAAAAGTGGGATGCAGAACTCAAATTCTAGTAAAAAGACCAGACTTAATGGTCTGACTGAGACTGGAGGAACCCCAGAAAGCATGGCCCCCAGACTCTCTGTCAACCCAGAACTAAAAACAATTCCTGAGGCCAACTCATCAAACAAAGATTGGGTTGGACTGTGGGAAATAAAATGATACTCGTGAAGAGTGTGCTTCTTAGCTCAAGTAGATACATGAGACTAAATGGGCAGCTTCTGTCCAGAGGTGAGATGAGAAGGCAGAGAGCGTTAGGAGCTGGTTGAATGGACACAGGAAATCAGGGGTGGAAAGGAGGAGTGTGCTGTCACGGTATAGGGAGAGCAATTGGGGTCACATAACAGTATATGTATAAATTTTTGTATGAGAGACTGCCTTGAATTGTAAACTTTCACTTAAACTACAACAATTTAAAAAAAAAAAAGAACTATGGCTGTTAACCAAAAGGTCTGCAGTTTGAATCCACCAGGTACTCCTTGGAAGCCCTATGAGGCAGTTCCACTCTGTCCTATAGGGTCACTATGAGTTGGAATTGACTCGATGGTAACGGTATTTGTTCTGTAAACCTTCATCTAAAGTACAATAAAAAAAAATAAAAAAATAAAAAAAAACCTTGCTAAATCCTAGGTCACCAAGATTTTCTTATAGTTTTTATTCTGCAAGTTTTATAGTTTTAGCCCTTACATTTAGATCTATGTTCTATTTCAAGCTAATTTTTGTATGTGATGTGAGGTAAGGGTTGAAGTTCTTTCTACATATGGTTATCCAATTTTCCAGCATCATTTATTGAAGAGATTACCCTTTCCCTAGTTGAATTGCTTTGACACTTTTGTTGAATATCAATTGACCGTATTTGTGTGAGTCTTTATCTGTTATATTCCTTTATTTATTTATTTATTTTTGTTGTTGCTGTTGAGTTAATTCTGACTCATGGCAATCCCATGTGTGCAGTATAGAACTGCTGCATAGGGTCTTCAAGGCTGTGACTTTCTGAAAGCAGATTGCCAGGCCTGTCTTCTGAGGCACCTCTGGGTGGGTTCGAACTGCCACCGTTTTGGTTAACTGTTTGCACCACTCAATTATTCAATGATTCTCCCTTCAAAGGGTGAAGTCTAATTTCCCTCCCCTTGAACGTGGGCTGGAGTAAGAGACTGTTTTAATGAATAGTATATGGTAGAAGCGATGCTATGTGACTTCTGAGGCTAGGTCATAAAAAGGATAGGGCTTTACCTGGTTTTCTCTCTCTCTTTTGGGTAATTCATTCTGGGGGAAGCCAGACGCCACGTCCTGGAGACATTCAAGCAGCTCTGAAAGAGCTCATGTGAAGAACTGAAGCCTACAACCAACAGCCAGCACCACTTGCCAGCTGCATAAGTATGCCATCTTGAAAGAGTATCCTCTAGCCCCAGATGACTATAACCTCAGGCAACATCTTTTTGTTGTTGTTGTACTTCAGATGAAGGTCTACAGAACAAACTAGCCTCTCATTAAACAGTTAGTACACATATTGTTTTGTGATATTGGTTACCAACCCCACGACATGTCAACACTCTCCCTTCTCGACCTTGGGTTCCCTATTACCAGCTTTCATGTCCCCTCCCGCCTTCTAGTCCTTGCCTCTGGGTTGGTGAGCTCCTTTAGTCTCATTTTGTTTTATGGGCCTGTATAATCTTTGACTAAAGGGTAAACCTCAGGAGTGACTTCATTACTGAGCTAAAAGGGTGTCTGGGGGCCATATTCTCAGGGTTTCTCTGGTCTCTATCAGGTCAGTAAGTCTGGTCTTTTTTTGTGAGTTAGAATTTTGTTTTATATTTTATTCCAGCTCTGTCCAGGACCCTCTATTGTGATCCCTGTCAGAGCAGTCAGTGATGGTAGCTGGGCACCATCTAGTTGTACTGGACTCAGTCTGGTGGAGGCTATGGTAGTTGTGGTACATTAGTCCTTTGGACTAATCTTTCCCTTGTGTCTTTAGTTTTCTTCATTCTCCCTTGTTCCCAATGGGGTGAAACCAGTGGAGTATCTTAAATGGCCACTCACAAGCTTTTAAGACCCCAGGTGCTACTCACCAAAGTAGAATGTAGAACATTTTCTTTATAAACTATGATATGCCAATTGAGCTCAGCCAACATCCTGACTGCAACCTCATGAGAGACTCTGAGCCAAGCCACTCCCAAATTCCTGACCTGAAGAAACTTTGTGAGATAATAAGTGTTTATTGTTGTTTTAAGCCACAAAATTTGGGGGTAATTTGTTATGCAGCAGTAGATAAATAATACAGGGACTCTCTCATGGGTTGTTCTCTTCTGTCGTGTTTGCCACCATCTTGCATGGCCCTCTCCTCTTTTCTTCCATCTTGTTTTTTCTTCTTTCCTTACCAGAGCTCACCAAGCCCAGTCTCTAGAGGGGAATGCTCAAAATTTCTGTATATTATTATGCAAAGTAATTTAAGTCTTCTTGACTGAAACATCTTCCACCTAGGCTAAGACCAGCAGATCCTGCCTTCCATGATAAACACCCATTAAGTTCTGAAACAGAGATATTCTGCCTTCCTACCAGGCCAACCAGTGCAAACTGCTGCCAGCTATTACAACAATTATTCTTGCCCTAATAGAAGCATATATGGGCAAAGTGCTTCAAGAACAGGGAGGAAAAAGCATCTAAGCTGACTGGGGAGCTCATGCAGGAGGTGTCATTTGAGCTGAATTTTGAAGGATAAGTAGGAGTTCATTTGGTAGAGAACTGAATAAAAGTCTTCTATGCAGAAGGAATAGCAAGTACAAAGGATTAGAGGTAAGAAAAAAAATAATCAATTCAGAGAACTGTAAATATCTAAGGGTTCTGGGTGAGGGTACTTACTGGGGCATTTGGAAGATATTGAGACTAAGTTATATCAAGCATTGCTGCTGTTGTTAGTTGAGTTGATTCCATCTCATAGTGACCCTATAGGACAGAGTAGAACTGTTCCATAGGGTTTCCTAGGCTGTAATCTTTATGGGAGCAAGCAGATTGCCGGTCTTTTCTCCTGTGAAGCAACTGTGGTTCAAACTACCAACGTTTTGGTTAGCAGCCGAGCATTTAACCATTGCACCAACAGGGCTCCTTATCAAGCCCTATAATCTACATGTATCAGGAGACTGTAAATAGCAGAAATCCCTGATTTAACTGACTTAAAAATAAGATAAAGAATTTAGTATCTCAGATAACGTTGGTTAACTTAGCAGCTTAATTATGTTATCAAGGACCCAGTTTTTTTGTTTTTTGTTTTTGCTGTATTTCTATTATGTTATTCATAGGCTTGTCTCCTCATGGTTGTAAGACGGCTACCGCCATGACAGGTATCTCTTTCTCTTTTATTTAAACTTTTATTGTAAGCTTTTTGTGTAAACTTTTATTGACTTATATCTCTTTTTAAGATGGAGAAAACCCTTCCCAGAAATGTCTTCCCTCCTTTCGCCCCCCACCCCCCCAGCAGACTTCCCTTCAGTATCATTGGCTAGAATTACATCACATGCCCATATTTAAACCAATCTTTGGTGAGGGAATGGGTTCACCATGATTGATTTAGACCAATCACAGTTTACTCCCTGGGGCTGGGTTGGGGCCTAACACCCTTCAAGCATATGACCAAGCATAAAAGTGTGATTGAATAAAATTAAGATTCTGTTAATAAGGAGGAAGAGGGAGGATTGGTTTTTTGGGTAGGGAGCCAGCAGGATCTGCCACACCATGCTAAGGAATTTGGACTATATCTCATTGGGATGGGGAACCACTGACAGATTTTAAACCATGAAGCATCATGATTACATTTGACTGTGATATCAGAGTGGAGGAGCATTCAGATGGGGCATAGGTTTGGAGGCAGGCCAGCCATCTCAAACTGCTACTAGGTATTAAAACAATTAAATTTTTTTTTTTTTAATAAGTAAAGAACTGGTCCCTTAATGGCACTGAATTGTTCATGTGAAGATTATTGGAATGTCAAATATTTTGCTACATATATATTCACTGCACACACACACACAAAAGAATTAGTCCTTTCGATTAAAGTTTACAAATCTATTGGCATAAAATTGTTTTTATTATCCCCTTATTATCCTTTTAATTTTGGTGGGATCAGTAGTGATAGTAGTTCTTCCATTCCTGATATCAGAAGATATTAGAGCGGATTTAGAATTTTGGGCACTTGAATTTAGAATACCCAGTGACCAATTGGATGGAATAGGGAAAGTAGAGTGAAGAAATTCTAGAATGACTCTCAGGTTTCTGCTAGGGTGAGTCATGGGATGTTTCATCAAGGTTGGGAATATGGATGGAGGAGGTTTGGGTGGGTAAGGTGAGACTGGAGAGATAATGAGCTTGGTTTTAGACAACGAGGTGTCTAAAAGGCACAGGAAGAGAGATGAATAAACTTGAAGACCACATTACTTAGGCTCCTTTAGAGGTTAGCACAGGATGGAGTGAGGAATGAAGGAGAATTGATGAAGAGAAATGAAGCAACGCAGAAAAGTGAGACTTAACGGGACTGGTTTGGTTGATTTTGCTCAGGGCTAGGTAGAACCAGGAATGTCTTGAGAAAACTGCAAATGTAATTGTACACATGCCTTTAAAGAACAGTTAAAAATCTGTTTTGGAATATGGGTTTCTACAATTTATTTCAACATGTTGAGTTGCAGCAAATGAGATAGAAGATAGTCTCAACCCTTTTATTTTTGGCCTTGCTGACTGGAAACCTTAGAACCCAGCCCTGTGAGCTGTTAATTAGATAAGCGGTGTGAACCATGGTTCACAAATGCTACAGGTCATACGGACTTATTAAAGGAACTATTGTTCAAACCACAAGGATAAAGAAACTTTTACAAAGAAAGAAGTTGTTGGGATTAAAATGCAGGTTTCTTTTCTGTTTTATGATAGTTAGTTATGAAATGTAAATTAGAGGATGTTTCGATACACCTTTGATTTGTAAATTAATATAGTTTATAAACCATATGAATTAAGTATTATTTAAAACGTAGGTAGGAATCCTATTTCTACTCAAAAATGCCGATTTAGTGGAACACTAGAGTTTGAAATATACATCGACTAGACTCAGAACTGCAGTCCCTGGGTGGTGCAAACGGTTAAGCATTCAGCTACTAACTGAAAGGTTGGCAGTTTGTACCCACCCAGAGGCACCTCGGATGACAGGCCTGGTGATCTGCTTCCAGAATGTCACGGCTTTGAAAACCCTATGGAGTAGTTCTGCTCTGTACATATGGATTCGCCATGAGTCAGAATTGACCTGATGGCAACTAACAATAACAGCAGACTTAGAACTGCAGTTGGAAGGCAACTTCAAGAAACCTTAAAAGAAAATTTATGCTCAACATAATTAGACGTTAGGGAAATGCAGATCAAAACCATGAGATACCACTTCACACCCAACAGGATGGCGATTACGAGAAAAAAAGAGGGGGGCAAGAATTTGGAGAAATTAGAACCCTCATACACTGTCAATGAGAATGTAAACTGGTGCAGCTGTAATGGAAAATGGTTTGATGGTTCCTCAAAACGTTAAACATAGGATTACCATATGATCCAGCAATTCCACTCCTAGGCATATACCCAAAAGAACTGAAAGCAGGGACTCAAACAGATACTTGTACACCAATGTTCATAGTAGCATTATTCATAATAGCCAAAAGATGGAAACAACCCATGTGTCCATCAACAGATAAATGGATAAACAAAATGTGGCATATACATAAAATGGAATATTCAGCCATAAAGAGAAATGAAGTTCTGAGACATACATGGATGAGGTTTGAAAACATTACGCTAAGTGAAATAAGCCAGATACAAAAGGACAAATATTGTATGATCCCACTTATATGAAATATCTAGAATAGGCAAATGCATCGAGACAAAAGTAGATTAGTGGTTACCAGGGGCAGGAGTAGGGGAGTTACTGCTTTAAAAAAAAAGGTAAATCTAAAGCTAAAAAGTAAAAGATAAGGGCAGAAGTCAATGAAATAGAAAATAGAAAAACAGTAGAGAATTTGATGAAACTAAATGCTGATTCTTTGAAAATGATATTGATAAACTTCTAGCTACAATGATCAGGGAGGAAAGAAAAGATAAAAATTATCGATATCAGAAATGGAAGAGCTGCTATCACCACTGACCCTACTAAAATTAAAAGGATAATAGGGGGATAATAAAAACAATTTTATGCCAATAGATTTGAAAACTTTGATCGAAAGGATCAATTCTTTTTGTGTGTGTGTGGTAAATATATATGTAACAAAGCATTTGACATTTCAGCAATCTTCACATGAGCAGTTCAGTGCCATTAAGGGATCAATCCTTTAAATACACAGATTACTAAAACTAAATTGAGAAGAAATAGAAAAACAAATGATTTCAAAGCATTAGTAGAGATTTTTCCACATCTACCTAACAAACAGTCAACTGGGCTCTTGAATGATAAAAAGATCTGATATTTGTATAACTTTGAAATTAATCCTAACTTTATGCAGTGATTCTGTTCAATGTGTTTTCTGGGGGTCTGGATAAAATATAACACTTGAAGCAGAGTGAGGATTGAGGGACAGAGAAGAAAATGGAGAACTAAAAATTGAAAAAGACAAGTTAGGAAGCTCAACCAGATTGGCAGGGTAATGGAGGCAGGGAAAAACGACAGTTATGAGAGACTGAATACACTAATGGACAATGGCCAGACCATATATGACAAGAGAACTCTGAACCAACAACCAGCCCAGAATTGTCAAGACTTGGTCAAGGACTGCCAGCTTCCCTATTTTTGCCCTTCTCTCCCATGCCTTCCAGCTGAGGACCAACCAAAGAAAGTCAAACATATTCCCCAAAACCAATCACATCTGATGTCCTGCCTCAAGCTTCCCCATGTTGGTAAATGAGACTATTCATGAAACCTTCCTCTTTTTCCCCACCATTAAGCTTTCCTACTCCCCTGACAGCCTTTTGGTCTTTGCCAAATTTAAGTGATAGTGGCTGACTCCCTTGCTACATAGCAAAGTCTGAATAAATAGCCTCTCAAATGTTCTCATTTCAGTGGTCTTTGTTTATTTCTACATTCACTCATTCAATTATTTATCATACATTTATTATGTTTAATGTGGCAGGCAGTGCCCAGCATTGGGAATATGTGCAAGCAGAATGACCCTGCCCTCAAGGAATTCTATTTAATGGGGCAGATAGATACAGAAATACAATTGAAACTCAGTAATTAGGTGTGGTAAGTGAAGAGGAAGACCCTCAACCAGATGGGGGACTAAAACATAGCAACCATTGTGAGGATGCCACAGGACCGAGCAGTGGGGTCGCTATGAGTGGAAAGCAACTCCACGGCAACTAACAACAAGTGAAACTATGTAGATAGATAAATCAAAAAACAAAACAAAACAAAACAAAAACTTGTCATCGAGTTCATTTCTACTCATAGTGACCCTATAGGACAGAGTAGAACTACCCCAGAGGATTTCCAAGGCTGCATATCTTCATGGAATCAGGCTGCCACATCTTTCTCTGGGAACCGCTGGTGGATTCGAACTGCCACATTTTGAGCGCTTAAACCACTGCGCCACTAGGGCTCCATATATAGAGATATAGATGTATAAAAAGTATATACACACATTGCCATTGAGTTCATTTCCACGCATAGTGACCTTATAGGACAGAGTAGAACTGCCCCATAGGGTTTCCAAGGAGCGGCTGGTGGATTGAGCTGCCGACGTTTTGGTTAACAGCCAAGTTCTTAACCATTGCGCCACCAGAGCTCTATTATATACATATATATCATATACATATAATAGAGCTCTGGTGGTGTAGTGGTTAAGAGTTCGGCTGCTAACCTAAAGGTCTGCAGTTCAAATCCACCAGCCGCTCTTTGGAAACCCTATGGGGCAGTTCTACTCTGTCCTATAGGGTCACTATGAGTCGGAACCGACTCAACGGCACCTAACAACAACAATATACATATATATACACATCTATATACATATACACACACCCATATATATACATATATATGGGTGTGTGTATATATATATATAGGCGGAGAAAGGTTATTCAAGGCAGGAGGGCAGAACGAGGCAAACCTAAGAGGACAGAAACCACATGGTGTGTTGCCTGAGGGAGGCAGGGCGCGACAGAAGATGCGGCAGGAGCCAGTTGTGGATTGCCACGTAGGAAAAAGCTTGGACTATCCCAAGTGGCTCCCTCTTGGAAACGAGAGAAACTGCTGGTGTAAGGACAGAAGAATAAAAACATTAAGGAAACGTTATCTTTGTATGTATTACTGTAAGGTCCCGGCGGGCAGGGACACAGCAGCCCATAATGTCTGACATATCGTAGACATTCAGTGAATGTTGAATGAATGAATGTATGTAAGCGTTTTGTTGTAGATGTCATTGCTCCCAATTTATGTTTTTTCTCCTAGGACAAGGCAATGAGGCCGGGGCGTCAGTTTGGGAGGGAATAGGGAAGGTTTGAGGCAGGGAGCGTGGGTGGGCACAAAACCTCTAACAGGTCGTGGGCAGGGGATGCATTTCTGTCGCTAACCCTCCGAGACCCACCCACTGCAGCTGCTCAGCCCTGGAAGCCGCCGCTGAGAAAGCAGCCAGCAGAGATCTCGCGCTTCGGGAGGGGCAAGGAACGCAGAGCACCCAGACGCCGCTCAGAACAGCGGGTACACTCACCTGGGCGCCCACCGCCGGCCCCTCTAGGCGGTGCCACAGGACGATGCCCTCCTGGATTGGACGTGGCTCAAATCCCGGGGCGGGCATTAGAGGCCCAGCGCTCTTGAGGATTGGCCACAGTGGCGGACGGACGTGCGGCTGACTGAGTTGGTTCGCCAGCGGCTCCCGCTGGGTGGAGGGCGGTCCGTCTCCGCGGGCTCCTGTCAGTCATTGGCTCCCTGCGGTTTCCTTGGGGACGTGGCGGTGCAGCCCGCCCGGGCTCTCCTTCCGGCTGGGCAAGGGGCCACAGGGAGCCGCTTCTGAACCTGCCGAGCGGTGCCGAGGGAGCCGACGGGCCGCTCGATCCTGTGAGTGTGGACGGAGGAGGGCTGCAGGGCAGGGAGAGGCGGGGAGGAGAAACGGGGACCCCTGCCTCTACCACCTGGGGACGACCGGCTCCTCGAGAATAGAGCTGGCTCACAAGGACGCTCCGCCCCCAGGGAGCCGGACTAAGGTCCTCTGGGACCGAGGAACAAGAACAGACGGATCCGGAGTGAGAGCCCGAAGAGAAGGTAGAGGCCGTGGCCTTCTTGTGCAGGTCTGGTCTCTTGGGCACTGCTGGAGGTGAGACTGAGACCCAACCAGCTCTTTCCAGGCTGCAGATTTAAGAGATGCCTGGGACAAGGAGGCCACATTCTCAGGGCAAAAGGAAAAGGAGGTGACAGGCGTTGAGACCACTGAAGGGAACCCATGGCTAGGTAAGGCTGCACACTTTTCTCCCTGTTGGGCTCAGTGGGAGGGATGGCAGGCAGGTTGGAGGATCCTGGGAGGTTGTTAAAGTGAGGTTTGTCCTGGGGCTGCACCTGGACCTTGCATTCTGGTCAGATGGATGCCAAGATCAAATCTGTATTCTTTTGAAGGCAGGTACAATATTAGTTTCCAGCCCATAACCCTGAGGTGTTGGAGAGAGTAGGTGCTCCCTTAGTCCCAGGAAGTACTAGATTGTAATGTTCTTTGAAATTTCCATCTGAGTTAGGCTAGGTGCTGGTGCAAAAATCTTGGCAGCTGACTGAAAGGTTGGAGATTTGGGTGCTGCTAACTGAAAAGTTGGAGATTAGAGTCCACCCAGAGGTGCCTGGGAAGATCCGCTTTCGAAAATCAGCCATTGAAAACCCTATGGAGCACAGTTCTACTGTGATGCACATGGGGTTGCCATGAGTCAGAGTCTAATCATGGCAGCTGGTACCCGTTGAGGATGTTAAACAGAGTTGTTTGCAGTGAATTTTGAAAGCAGACAGACTGAGATTCTTTTGAATCAATACAGAAAGTGAACTTCACAGTTGAATCCATACATTATGATACTCTGAAGCTTTTAAAAAATTAATGTGTATCAACGTATACCAATATGGGACAGTTGTCAAATAGAGTAAGTGTGTATGTGTGTGTAGGGGGAGGGGGGAGAGGGACCAAGATGCAGAACAGTAGGTAGGGTGGACTACCGTTTGTGTTAAACCAAAAGAATGGACACGCACGCACGCACTTGCGTGTGTAGATATATTTCCTTATATATGATGTTTATGCTTGTGTATACATAAAGTATCCTTAAAAAAGTACATAGAAACTGAGTAACAATGGTTGTCTCTGAGAGAGGGATATGAAGACAGAAGATTCACTTTTCACTGTATACCCTTTTGAATGTTTGATTTATTTTTTACCGTGTGTATATATTACCTATTAATTTGTTTTAAAAAAATCAGCTGAATAAATTTTCTGACTGTCGGGTTTCTTCAAAGCTGTAATTGCTCTGATTCTTGAGTGTTATGATGTTGCCCAGGGAAACTGAGACTCTTTTATTAACTTGAGATTAATCCTTTAAATTGCACCCAAAATTGCAAACTTTGGAAAAGGTAGATAAGGCTTCTCTAATTTATATAGCGGAAGCACCATGAACACATACAGATCTTTTTCTAAAATTTGAGACTAGAAGAATATTTAGGTTTCTGTTGGTGTGCATTTTTGCCTTTATTAGGAAGGACTATTATCCAATTTAAAAACCATTTTTCAAACTTACTGATGTTTGTCTTATTTCAGGATCAGTTTTTCCTACCTCTGCCCAGCCTCCTGGTACTTCACTGTGCCCACAGTGAGTCCATTTCCTCGTCAGCGAGTGGCATTCCTGGGACTCTTCTTTATATCCTGTCTCCTTTTACTTATGCTAATCATGGACTTTCGACGTTGGGGTATTTCATTGCCACGAGACAGGCAATATGAAAGGTGAGTCAGCTTTAGATCACTTTGATCAGCTTTGGTAGTAAAGTCAATAAATATTTTGATAAACTTTTAAAATCTTTACTACGAAGCTCTGGTGGCGAAGTGGTTAAGAGTTATGACTGCTAACCAAAAGGTTGGCAGTTCGAATTTACCAGCTGCTCCTTGGAAACCCTCTGGGGCAGTTCTACTCTGTCCTGTAGGGTTGCTATGAATTGGGATCGACTTGACAGCAGCAGGTTTTTTTTTTTTTTTTTTTTTTTCCATTAGTAAAATCACATGCCGCTTATTACATAAAGAAGATCTTAAGCCCCATTTTGGCAGTATTCAGTTTTGGTTTAGAATGCTGATACTTCATTTTAACTGTGAAAGGCATCTTTCTGTGTTCTTGGTTTGGTGGGCTGAGACATTTTGGGTGTGTAAATGTTTAGGATTATTATGTACTCTTGATGAATTGACCCTTTTATCATTATTAAATGACCCTCTTTGTCCCTAATTATATTCTTTGCTCTGAAATCTACTTTGTCTTATATTAATATAGCATATAGCTACTCCAGCTTTTTTTTTTTCCAATTAGTGTTAGCGTGATATATTTTTTCCCATCCTTTTTCTTTAACCTGTTTGTATCTTTATTCTTAAAGTGAGCTTCTTATTGACAGCATGTAGTTGGCTCTTGTTTGTATCCAGTCTGACAATCTCTGCCTTTTAATTGGGGTGTTTAGATCATTTACATTTAATGTGATTATTATTTAAGTTTATGATTATGTTTAGGTTTAAATCTACTGTCTTGTTATTTGTTTTCTATTTGTCACGTCTGTTCTTTGTCTTTTTTATCTTTCTCTTTTTTTTAGTTTTTCTTTTTTAGTTTTACTTTGGTGAAATACATATAACAAAACATTTACCATTTCAACCATTTTTATGTGCACAATTTAGTGATATTAATTACATTCACCATGTTGTGCAACCATCATCACTATCTGTTTTCAAATTTTTTCATCACCCTTACAGAAATTTAGTACCCCTCTAGCAATACCTCCCCATTTCTACCTCCCATCCCCCCTGGTAACCACTAATAAAATTTTGTATCTATGCAAAAGTTCAGCAGTTCAAATCCACAAGCTGCTTCTTGGAAACCGCATGGGGCAGTTCTGCTCTGTCCTGTAGGGTTGCTATGAGTCAGAATCTACTCGCTGTCAATGGGTTTGTTTTTGTTTTTTGTTTATGCATTTGCCTATTCTAGATATTTCATATAAATGGGATTATATAATCTCTGTCCTTTTTTGCCTGACTTA
Source organism: Trichechus manatus latirostris (assembly GCF_000243295.1). Taxonomy (NCBI): domain Eukaryota; kingdom Metazoa; phylum Chordata; class Mammalia; order Sirenia; family Trichechidae; genus Trichechus; species Trichechus manatus. Next base: position 26,381,819 of record NW_004443943.1, read on the forward strand.
TTTCACTCAGGACGTTTTCAAGATTCATCCATGTTGTAGCATGTATGAGAACTTCATTTCTCTTTATGGTTGACTACTAGTACATTGTATGTGTATACCACATTTTGTTTATCCACTAATGTGTTGATGGACACTTGAGTGGTTTCCACCTTTTGGCTATTGTGAGTGATGCTGCAGTGAACACTGGTGTACAAGTATCTGTTTGAGTCCCTGCTTTCAATTCTTTTAGGTATATACCTAGGAGTGCAATTGCTGTGTCATATGGTAATTCTGTATTTAACTGTTTGAGGAATTGCCAAACCATTTTCCACAATGACTGAACTATTTTACATCCTCACCTGTAGTGCACGAGGATTTTTATTTCTCTACATTCTCCCCAGTACTTATTATTTTCTATTATGTTATAGGCATCTGTGTTGTCATGAAGTGGTATCTCATTGTAGTTTTGATTTGCATTTCCCTGATGGCTAGTGATGTTGAGCATCTTCTCATGTGCTTATTGGCCATTTGTATATCTTCTTTGGAAAATTCTTTCAACTTCTGAAAAAGTAGTTTGCTTTCCTTTTTGAAAGAAATTTTCATTGAGTATAGAACATGTAGACTGATTGTATTTTTCTTTCATTACTTTAAAGATGTTGTTCCACTGTCTTCTTGCTTGCATTCTTTTTTTAAAAAAATAATTTATTTTTTTTGTTGTTGAGAATATACACAGCAAAAAACCCACTATTTCAAGTTGCTGCAGGTACAATCCAATGACATTACTGGCTTGCATTCTTTGGGAGAAGTTTTCTCTCAGTTTTATTTTTGTTCCTTTGTATGTAATATGTTTTTTTGCTCTGGCTGCTGTTAAGATTTTCTCTTTATCACTGGTTTTAAGCAATTTGATTGTGATAAAATGTAGTTTTCTTCATGTTTCTTGTGCCTGTGATTTGTTGAGCTCCTTGAATCTGTGGGCTTAAAGTTTTCATCAAATTTGGAAATTTTTTCACTGTTACTTCTTCAGATATTTTTTCTGTCCTTCCTCTCCTTTGGGGACTCTGATTACATGTATCTTTAACTGCATGGAATTTTCCCACAGGTCACTGATATTCTATTCATTTTTTTTCCCCAGGCTTTTTTCTCTGTGTTTTTCATTTTGGATATTTAATGCTATTTTGCCTTCCAGTTCATTAGTATTTTCTTCTGTAGTTCCTAATCTTCTATTAATTTCATCCAGTGAAAGATGAATACATTTTTTTCACAGAAAGTACATCTGGATTATTTGATATACTCTTAATGTCTTACCAATGCATAGAAAATCTATATTCTAACAGTGATTCATTTTGCTATTTTTTTTTGAGATTAGTTTTTGATGAGGCTATAAAATTAAATGATGACATGTGTTCATATTCTCAAAGTGATTTTTTTCTTTATTATTTTTCAGATCTATATCAGTTATAAGGGTTTGGTCTGCAAGTAATATAGTTAAACTGACGTAAACAATAAGAAAGTTTATTGGTTTACATAATTAGAAGTCCAAGGGTAGAGGGGGCCTCAGAATTGGTTAACCCAGAAATTCAACATTAGCTGGAAGGATAGGAGTCTCTGTCTGTGTTGTCCACAGTATCATCTTTCTTCATGGTTGCAGAATAACAGCCAGTAGCAACCAGGGCCACACACATCTTCACTCATGCCCTGTAGGAGAGAGGAAACAGGCTTTCAGTGGCTATCTTATGAGAATGAAGAAGAATCTGTCCAGAAGCCCCCAATAACCTTTTCCTTGACTCTTTTTGGTCAGAATTGGGACACACGCCTACTCCCCTTAATATCTCTGGGTTGTTCTGTTCCCAGAATTTCTCACTTTCTGTTCACTTTGATCATTCATTCAAATACTTATCAAGCACCAACTATGTGCCAGGTGATAATACGCCCCAGGATACAGGACCTTTGGTACTTTTCTCAAGAAGCTTATATTTCCAACCTTTCACATCTAGCAGCCCTATTCATTTACATTTTTACTCTTCTTTCCAGAAAAGGAAACACTTGTCTGCATGACCACAATAATCAACAATTGGCCTTAACAAGCTTCTTAGCTTTGGAGAACTAAATCCTTCACTTAAGACTTTCTTTGTTGCTTTTTTGGATTTTTTTGACAGACCTGATAACAGTTTCCCAATGGAAAGACAGCATGGTCTAATTATGGAATTCCATTTATGTTAATATGACTAGGCTAAAGACTGTTGGTGGGGGGTGGTGATTGGTTAGCCATATGGCTGGAGAGGTAGGTCAGCTGGGCCTCTTAAGCCATTTTAGGGGGTTTAAACATTATCCTAAGGGCAGAAGGAAGGCACTGAGAGGTTTTTAAGGAGTGATGTGATCTGATTTGCTTTTTAAAGGACGCTCACTTTGGTGAATTGGAGAGGAGTAAAAGAGAAAGCAGGGAGACTAATGAGACTATACTGAGAGAGCTGGTGGCCAGAACTTGGGTGGTAGCAGTGAGGATGGTGAGAAGTAAATGCATTTGAGAGATAGGTGGGAAGTAGAGTGAACTGGACTTGGAAATTGGGTGTGGGAATGCAGGGGCAGGAGTGGGTGGGGTGGGGGCGGTTTCTTATGATCCTAAAAATCAAAATGGAATTCCATTAGTTTCCCCTTAAAACCTTTTGATGGCTTTCCACTGTATTTGAAAGTTCTAAATTCTTTCTCTTGGCCTGAAAAGCCTGACCTTATTTGGCACATCTCTCCCCTTTAAATTTTTCTACTTTCTGTCTTACTCACTATGCTCCAGCCACATGGATCTTCCTTCAGCTCCTCAAACCAAGTTCATTCTTGGCTCAGGGCCTTGCATACTCTGTACCCTCTGCCTGGAAAGCTCTTCTCCATTTTTCTCTAGGCTGCCTCTTTATCTTTTAGGTCTCATCTTAAATGTCACTTTCTCAGAGAAGCCTTTCCTGACCCTCATCTCAGATGTAACCCTCCCCACCCCCCAACCATTATTCTTGGTCTCAATACTTGTTTTACTTTATGTGAAAAATGAAGCACTTATTCCATTTGAAATTATTATTTGAAAATTGTTTTGATTTGCCTACACTATTAGAATGTAAGCTCTGTAGAGGTCGTGACCAGATAGTTCCTTAAGCTCCAGTAAATAAGTGTTCAATTAAACTGAATTAATTGAAACAAGTTAGCTGCAGGGAGCCCTGGTGGCACAGTGGTTAAGAGCTTGGCTGCTAACCTAAAGACTGGCAGTTCGAATCCACCAGCTGCCCCTTGGAAACTCTATGAGGCAGTTCTGCTCTTTCCTACAGGGTTGTTATGAGTTGGAATCTACTCGACGGTAGTGGGTTTGGTTTTTTTCGTTTTTAGCTGCAGAGCTAAGGGATAAATAACACACATGCTGTGCTGTTGTGGTGACCTTTCCAAAGTCCAACATCTTGTAATGCTCTGGCTGAGCAGCTGGGTACCCTAGGGCTCATTGTTATTTAATGAAAGGCTATGTACATATTGCCGTAAGTTATCATGTATCATTAAACTTCATTTATGGCAGCCTCCGTGAGTCATTTAGGAAGCAAACATTTGTTGAGAACTTGCTATATGCATAATACTGTGCTAGGCATTAGGGTACAAAGATGAATATAACATACCTTTTGAACACCCAGAGCTCATAATCTAGTTAGGGAAGCAGACATCAGTGAATGATTACTCCCTAGTGAGATAATAGTTTACATACGGCTGTGCAGAATTAGAACAAAGATCAGGAACTGTATACAGTTAAGAGCTGGACACAAAGTTAAGAATCAGAAATTAATCCAAAAGAGGCCTATAAGTAACCAAATTTGATATCACTAAGTTCATCTACTAAATGCTCATGTAATTTGTTAATAAGATAGGCTCTCACACAGAGCTTGTATAGTTTTATACGCTATTCTGATTAGATTGGTTCTCTCTTGTCTCAGAACACAACAAATTAGAATTGATTAGAATGGTGTTGGAGAGGGGACAGTTAATTGATGTGGGTACACTGATGACATTAGTCAATAATATCTGGCATCTTGACAGTGAGGCAGGAGAGAGGAAGTTTATTAAAAATAAACTTAGTAACTCAAAAGATTTCTATAGAAATTTCCATAGTGGTAAACACATTGTTAAAATTGTATTATTACATGGTCTAGTAATATGTGTTAGGGATGACCTTAAATCAGTAGTTTTCAACTTTTGTGTATCTGAATCACTTGGGAACCTTTAAAAAATGCAAATAATTAGACCTCTTCTCATGATTCTTAAGTGCAGCCTGTGTTGAGAATCGTTGCTCTAAGGCTGTATTTACTTGGGAAGATGATGTGTTGTAGGGGAAAGAGCATAAATTTTAGAGCTAATCAGCCCCATCATTTGCTAGCTAGGTGATCTTAGACAGGTTTCTTAAAGTCCTGGAGCCTCATTTTCTTTATCTGTCAAGTGGGGGTAAAAATACTGTCTTGTAGTGTTGTCGTTAAAGGAGTCCTGGTGGCACAAAGGTTAAGCACTCAGCTGCTAACCAAAAGCTCGGCAGTTCGAACCCACCAGAGACTCCATGAGAGAAAAGACCTGATGATCTGCTCCTATAAAGACTACAACCTAGGAAACCTAGGAAGCCACAATAAACGCGACAGCATACAACAACGACAGTTTTGTAATTAGGATTAGAAGAATAGATATAGCATGTAGGACTGCCTGGCACAGAATGGATACTAATCAAATGTCAGTCTCTTCCCCTTCCTTTTTTAATTAAAGTCAGGGCAATCTGGAAGACTTTTAAGAAAGATTTCCATAAGTAAATAAATGTTTCAATAAATAGATAAAATTTCAAAGACTTGTTAAAAATGTAAAAGATTCCCATGCCATAAGGATTTGTCACATTCATTTTATTAGAAAAGTGGTTCCAAACTGTACACCTGTGGAATTTAATACATAAACCAGACTAAGCTGTTTTGTTCTTAGAATAAAATAATTAGGATTTTTTCTCTTTTTAATTCTCTTCTCTGCCCTACAAATATACACTGAAGATTATAGGCATCATCATCACCGTTTGAAAATTTCCTTCCATAATTTTTGTGTCTGTGATGCAGCTGCTAGTCCTTAGGTACCAGTGAGCACTAGCTGATAATAAAATGATTAAGCAAATAATTGGGAATTAATGGAGACATGTGTCACTTTAGTGCAACAGTTTTTTTCCTTCTTTTTTTTTAAGACAAGTGCTTGTTGTGATTTTTATATTACTATACATATAACATTTTTTTCTACTTAATATTGTTCCTAACTCACATCATAAAATTATATCAGTATTTTGTGGTATTGCACAAAGTGTGCCATGCTGCCGGAACACACTGACTTACAGCTGCCTTCATCTGAGCAAGTTTGGAAGACTTTGATCAGGAAAATGTGCCCATAGGAACACTGTATTCGTTCTTTAGTGTTTTCAGTAAATGAGGCATTGCTTTAATTAGAAATGATAATCTGTCTTGCACTTTGCGTCTTTGTGTTTTACTATGTATGAAGGTAGTTAATATTTAAAAACCATTTACATTTAATCATTTCTGTATTGAAAAATATTTTAATTTGTAGTTTTTTTCAACCGTTACTGAAAATTAGCGTATTACTTCTGAGGTGAGTCCTGGCCCAGGACTCTAGAAGCCTGTGTAAGGGGTTTTCCTCTGTAGTTTCAAAACTTGAAGAGTTTTTTTTTTTTTTCTTTATTGTGAACATGTACTCATATTGCTTGTGGAAGGAGAAGCAGGAGATTTGCATCAGAACTAGAATTTGGGAAAAGGTAAATTTAGAGTTATGGGGTATCAGTAAAGATAGAATCCAGAGCTGTTTTTAAGACTTTGTGTGTTAGATACTCTTAACTAATTACCTGGCATGTGCCATGTATTATAAGACATGCTGCTCCAACTTCTTCAGGCTTAATACATATTTTGCATTCATTTATTCATTCATCTATTCCTTTAGATTAGTTACATACACATAAGTATTTGTTGAGTGTCTACACTGCCCGATTCAGTACAGTAGCACTAGCCATAAGTGGCTATTGAAGTTTAAATTAACTAAATAAAAATTTAAAATTTAGTTCCTCTGTTGCACTAGTCACATTTCAAGTGCTCATTGGCCACGTTTGGTTAGTGTTTATTCTATTGGACAGTGCAGATATAAAACATTTCCATCATATTAGAACATTCTGTTGGACAGCACCAGTCTACCATGTTCTAGGCACTGCCCTGGATGCTGGGTAAAATGTTAAGATTTAGTATTAATTTTTACCATGTATACATATATATTGTACAAGACAAGCATTAGTAAACTGTTCTTGCTTTACGTGTTCTGCATACTCAGTACATTTCTTTTGTAACCTTAATGTTTAATATTATTCACTTTTTGGTAGCTCCTACCGTCTTCATTAGAGGAGACAATTTTGTCTGGATGAATTATCGTTTTGAAGAATATCTTTTATGACTACTGAAATGTTGGTGCCTACATGTTTCTTTGCCATCTGGGAACAGCTGTGATTGAGAGACTCTGTGTCAGCAATCAGCTGATTACTGGTCTTACGAGTTTCAGTTATGTTTAAAGCAAGTCGAAAAGAGATTCCTTTTGGTGAGAATAAAAATTATAAACTTTGGGATGTAAAAATAAAATGAAGGGTTCTTGTGAATAATAGAACAATTCAGAGATTTTTGCTGGTAAAATAGAAGGCATTTATTCATATTTATTCATTTATTCACTTGCTGTTGTTGGGTACCGTTGAGTTCATTCTGACTTATGGAGACCCCATGTGGCAGAGTAGAACTTTCTCATAGGGTTTTCTTGGCTGTAGTCTTTACAGAAGCAGATCTGTCTTTCTCCCTCCAAGCTGCTGGGTAGGTTCGAACCGCCAGCCTTTCGGTTAGCAGCTGAGTGCTTAACTGTTGTGCCACCAGGGCTTTTTATTCATTTACTTGACCTTAATTATGTTTATAGTGTTTATAAGCAGGGCTGTGAATTATAAATGTTCCTGACTGCTCCGATTAATCTTGTTGGTGGTAAGCAATAACCTTACAAGATACTTTTGTGGGCGTGTATTGCTATCATTAGTCATGCACACACTTTGTCTGTAATTACATTGGGTTCTGAGTACTCAGCAGAGTTGAAGAATATGATGAGGTCACTCAGCAAAGAGCTGGGAGCCCCATGCTGATGGAGGCCCCTCTAATTGAGTTTTGGTGCATCACTGAGCTCTGTTTGAACTCTAGAAGTGGTATAATTAGTGTTGATTTTGCAAGCTAGGTAATAGTTTGGTCAGTTACAGCTCTAATACTGTTAATGATTTCAGGATAATGGCAGCAAAAAGCCACTGTCTTCTAATTCTACCTTGGGTGATGTATATATGGGTAACTTTATTTTCACTGATACAGTAGTGACTAGAGGGAAATCATGTTTCTCCAGTAGAGACAGAGAGGATGTATGGGTGTGTGTGTGTATGTGTGTGATGGGGAATCAGACCTCTCTCTCTCTCTCTCTCTCTGTGTGTGTGTGTGTGTGTGTGTGTGTGTGTGTGTGTGTGTGTGTGTGTGTGATGGGGAGTCAGACCTCTCCTAGGAAGACAGATGTGAGGTATACCAAAGCTTTCGGACCTTTTCTCTTGGGTGTTAGATCCTTTTTAGGGATTGGCTTAGTGCAGCATCAGCAAAACAGGAGGGTTCAGCAATGTGAGTAATTGACCATGATGGCGAAGACTAGGGCTGCATCTAGGGAAGAATTGTCATCAGTGTTAGGAGCCTAGACAGAGTAAGACCTTTAGGCAGTTGAAAAGGCAAAAAGCCTGATTAGGTCCTAAGACACCAGAGTTCTAGAAAGAAGTGATGCTGTCACTTCCCAGAGAAGAAAACTGTTCTTCAATTACTTGTTTATATAGAAGATGAGAAAAATTGAGACTTTCTGCTGCCTGCAGCAGTTGATCGAAGACTCATCTGGGAAGTATAACGTAAACGCCATCTGATCTTATCTTCCTCTCTTGTGTTTTAAACTCATTTGGCATTTTTCTGCCAATGCACATGTGGAGGCTTCTAAAAGAAGAGAAAGCAAAGTTGAGTAGTACCCAAATGAGAGCTATAAAGTTGCTTATCTTGGCAGGAACCAGGGAAGATGACAGGAACTTTGGAAAGCCTTTGAAACTCTCAAGGAGACCAGTTGATATTTTTGAGTACAGCTATATAAAGACATGTTCCTGGGTGGCACAAACGGTTAAGTGCTGGGCTACTAACCAAAAGGTTGGTGTTGAACTCCCCCAGAGGTGCCTTGGAAGAAAGACCTGGTGATCTGCTTCTGAAAAGTCACAGCCATGGAAACCCTATGGAGGGCAGTTCTACTCTGAAACATATGGGGTCTCTATGAGTTGGAATTGACTAGATGGCAACTGGTATTTTATACAAAGACTTGGAGGGGTTATTACCAAACCAACAGCTCCACATTGTGATCTCCAGGACCAAACCAGTCAGTATTGATTGATACATGTCTTGGGCAGAAAAAGATGAAGAACGCTGACAGTATCGAGGCACTGCAGATAAGGTCCTAGCTCTTGAGAAACTTAAAGTCTAAATGAAAAAGTGGAGCAAACAAGTATGAAAGAAGTCTTAGGAGCTCATTCTGAAATATAAGCTAACTGCTTAAAGGGAATAATGACACTCTACATTTTAGATCAGAAGGAAGAGATGGGTGTCACTACAAGACTTAGCATTGTTGAATAGAGGCCTCTTAGGAACTGGGAAGCATGTCAAAGAGGAAGGAATAGGTAGAGAAACAGGTGAATGTTAGAGAGAAAAAGAAGTTTGCATTTCAGCTGTGGCTCTCAAAGTGTCTAGTGACCCTCGGGAATCCCCAAGATTTTTTTGGGGGGGCTGTGAGGTCAAAACTATTTTCATAATAACACTAAAATATTATTTGCCTTTGTTACTGTGTTCACATCTGCTCTGATGGTGCAAAAGCAGATAGTGAGTAAAATTGCTAGTGCCTCAGCACAAACCAAGATAGAGGCTCCAAACCGTACTAGTAGTTGTAGTCTTCATTGCCACACAATTGCAATTGTTAAAAAAAAAAAAAAGTCCAGTTTCGTTAAAGAATATATTTTGTAATAATCTATGTGACAAAATGGGACATATGCATTAAGCACTTCTGCTGCGTACTGAAGTATGGTGGTTGTCTCCAGGAAAGGCACTCGGGCAGTTGTTTCAGTTATGAGCTATACCTAGTTGCCTTTGTCATGGAACACCATTTTTCTTGAAAGAATGGGTGCCAGACAAACTATGGTATTCAGACTTGGGTATTTTGTAGATTTTTTTTTTTTTTTTTGGTGGAAAATTAACAGAGTGAGTCTTTCAAGGAAAACAACTGTCAGTATTTATTGCCAATGATAAAACTTGAGCTTTCAGGCAAAAATTAGACATTTGGAAAACTCGTATCTACCACTGTGAGTTTGATGTTGTTGTTAGGTGCCATCAAGTAGGTTCTGAGTCCTAGTGACCCTATGTACAACAGAACGAAACGCTGCCCAGCCCTACACCATCCTCACAGTCATTGCTGTTTGAGCCTATTGTTGCAGCCACTGTGTCAGTCCATCTCGTCGAAGGTCTTCCTCTTCTTCACCGACCCTCTACTTTACCAGGCATGACGTCCTTCTCTAGGGACTGGTCTCTTCTGATAACAAGTCCAAAGTATGTGAGATGTAGTCTTGCCATCCTCACTTCTAAGGAGCGTTCTGGCTGTACTTCTTCCAAGACAGGTTTGTTCGTTCTTTTGGCAGTCCATGGGAATTTAATATCTTCCCAGTATTTGAAACAATTTTGATAAGATTGATGGTGATATTAGCAAGTGTGTGTGTGTGTGTGTGTGTGTGTGTGTGTGTGTGTGTGTGTGTGTGTCTGTGTGTGTGTCTGTGTGTGTGTTTTGTTTTTTATCGTAGAATGAAATACATCAATGTTAGGAAGATTTGTATAACTCAGTGAGCCAATCTTTTCCAATATCAGAATGTTGGAATATCCAGTGTCACAGAATCTTTCAGGGGTAAAAGCCATTCAAAGTGCAAGATAGACCAGTAGGTTTTAATGTACCAGAGTATGAAAAGTGCATAGAGAGGGTTTTGGATTCCAGATTGCAACTAACCTTTGAGAAACTCCACTTGTCAGGTTTTAGTGTAGTATCCAAGAAGAATATCCTCAATGATCTGAAAAGGCTATTCAAATACTCCTCCCTTTTCCAACTACATGTCTGTATGAGGCTGGATTTTATTTATATACTTTAACCAAAACAGTATATCTTAATAGATTGCATGCGGTAACAGATATTAGAATATACCTATCTTCTGTTATTCCAGACACTAAAGAGATTTGTACAATTGTAAAACAATGTCACTCTTCTCACTAATTCTTTTTGCTTTAGAAAATGTAGTGATTTTTAATAAAAATATACTATGTTAATATGCAGTGAGTTTATTGTTATATCTAAATGAATTAATAAATAAGTTTTTAAATTTCTGTTTTATTTTCTAACCAAAAACCAACCAAACAAACAAAAAACCAAACCCATTGCCGTGGAGCTGATTTAAACTCATAGTGACCCTATAGGACAGAGTAGAACTGCCCTCTAGGGTTTCCAAGGAGCGGCTGGTGAATTCGAACTACTGACCTTTTGGTTAGCAGCCGAGCTCTTAAATGTAAACAGAAACTCCTTGGGCCCAATAATTTTTGAGACTATAAAAGGACCTTGATGCTCAATGGTTAGAGAGCCAGTGTACTAGAGAAAAGTCATTCATTGAGCAGGAGAGGATGGGATCCAGAATCTTGTTAGAGAGAAGTAAAGGGGATGGTTTTCATGGAAGGGAAGTAAAGAAAGATCTGTGAAGTGTGTGAAGTAGACAGATTGCTGTGATAGGTAATGAAAAGTCGCACTGGCCTGGGTGGATTAGCTTGCCTAGTTCTTTTTTGTCTGTGGCCTCTTGCCAGGTCAACATTTGCAAGAATTCCGTAACTTAAACCCAGGCTTCTGCCCAGCTTCCATGTGATAGAAGAGAGCTGCTAGCAGTTGATTGGTGTATTCTGAGCCTGGTTCAGCCCAGTAATTTAATTAGAATGGGAAAGTATGTGGTAAAGCAGAATCTCAGCTTTCTAGTGTGTACAGATTTTTACCATCTGCTTCATTTCCCGCAACTCACTCCCATTTCAGATTCAGAAAAAAATTCTGCCTGACTCTACCCTATGCAGCAGTGTACAGCATCATATTGAAGTTTAAATGTATGTTTGTCTCCTTTTTAAAAATGCGTTTTGTATTATAGAGCAGGAAAGGCCCATTTACTCAGCTTTTTTTTTTTTTTTTTTTTAATTTCAAAACAGTTTCTACATGTTTTCTTCAATACCTGGTTACCAAGTTTGCTTCTTTTCTGTCCATAGTAAGGAACTTTGTGGTCTGTGTAGTGATGTGAAACCACCAATAAACATAGGCTAGATTGTTCTCAGGGGTTGCACATGGCTTATTGTTCTGATGGGAAGTAGATTTGCCCTAAGGCTAATGATACCTACACTTCAGCGCCCCTCATTTGCATGGATCCCTTTGGTATTTGTAAATTTGAATTCTTTTTCTTTTTTAACCCTTCACACTCATGGGTCCCTCTAGGGACCAAGTATTTTTTCTGCCTCTGAAGGTTTATTGGGAAGCTGCTGCCCCACTGATAGTGCATGCTGCCGCAAGACAGGGGCCTTTATGACTGTTTGAAACTGAAAGAAATGGACGTGTGCTGCAAGTTATTGTTTTTACTGGGTATTGTATGAGGTGTCTGAATTTTTGGTAGGAAAAATGGAAATTTGGAAATTTTTATTTGTTATACATATGTACCAATAGACTCTGGTGGGGACTCTGGGATAAAATTAGTACTACTTTATGTGTACTGCTAGACACTTAACATAGGCTTGTGAGAGGGGGTAAGAAAAAGAAATCCATACTAACTACCAATAATTCAGACACACTCAATGATTCAGCATGCTTATATTAATGAAATCACATCGTATCAACAAAAAATTCAAAGCAGAAAATAATTGATTCACAAAAGGATTAAAGAAGGCCCTCAAAATTGTATAAGCCTCAGGCTTCAAGAAACTTGGCTTTGAAGGGTGCTTTGTGAGGGTCTTCGGGATCTAGGAGTTATGCTCTAAAAATAGCGTTGGACAAGTAGGGCAGGTATAAGGAAGGGAACATAGCCATGGTACTTGAAAAAGTTTGCAGCATTGCTTTCAGGGGATTTATTCAGACGCGTATTACTACTTCAATATATATAGTAGTACTTATTCAAATTTAAAAGAATTTAGAAAACAAATTTTTTTTTCTGTCTACCATGCAGTATATATTCCTATCACTAATCAAGAGCTTTACTTTTTCTGTATAATAAGCTAAAAAGTCATTCTCACTGAGTCTTGGTATCTTTTTTGGTTCTAGTTTATCACTGAAGCATTTGAGGAGGAGTCAGCAGTATTTGTACTTTTTTGACCCTCAGGCTCTAAGGGAACTTGAATACTAATTAAAGCCTCAGCCCACGAAAATAGTTAACCAACTTCTAGACCTCTTTCTTTCTGAACCTTTCAGCTCTTTTCTCCCAAAAGACTTCTACTGTTTTCTCACCCAATAATTATCATGTAATACTAATAACAGCAACAGTAACAGGAGCAGCACAGCACTATGCTAACTGTTCTACGTATGTTATCTCTCTGAGGGTAGATAGTATTAGTATCCTTATTTTACAGGTGAGGAAACATAGGCTGAGAGAAGTTAAATAATTTGCTGAATGTCACACAGCATAGAAAGTGGTGGAGAAGGGACTCAAACTTTGGTGTATTTGATACCAACACCTTTACTTGTTTCATCAGCCTGCTGTTAGCCAGATACCTTGGAGTGAGAATCTGAGAAGGTCCCCAAACAAAATACTAGTGTCCTAGGGCCTAGCAGCTCTTTAGTGCTTGGTAAAAGATTTGCTAGCCCAGCCATTTTCAGAACTCCCCACAAACATTGGGAATTCTTTTAGATATCTAATTTCATTGGCCTTTAGGCAAGCAAACCAGCTGTTGCCTCATATACATCAGTAAATATGGTCAATATTGTTTCATTCCTGCATTGGGACATGAGTTCCCATATGCCTGGCCCATGCTGGCTCTTAGTAAAGACTCACGAACAAGTAGATTAAGTGGTGGGGCCTTTCATGGGCCTAGCTGAATAATGCTGATTTCTTTTTGCTCGGCTTAGGTATTTGGCGCGAGTAGGGGATCTGGAAGCTACTGACACTGAAGATCCAAATCTGAATTATGGACTTGTTGTGGACTGTGGCAGCAGTGGCTCCCGGATTTTTGTTTATTTCTGGCCAAGACATAATGGGAACCCCCATGACTTGCTGGACATCAAACAGATGAGAGACCGCAACAGCCAACCAGTGGTTAAAAAAATCAAGCCAGGTATTAATCAGATTCTTGTTGATCTCTTTTATCTGCTAAAGGTATGAGAGAGGAAAGAAAAGAAGAGGAGGAAAGAAATCTACCCTTTTCTTCTTGAGATTCTGGGTAATGGGAGGGATATGTCATTTCTTGCTGCCCCCCTCCTCTCAAGTAAATAAGTGTTTAGGACCTTGAGCAGAACCTTACAGGGTATGAGTCTTCTTAGTCTATGTGATCTGCTTTTTAAAGAAAGTATTTTATTTTACTTAAGGAATCTCTGCAATGGCAGACACTCCAGAACATGCTAGTGATTACCTTCGTCCTCTCCTGAGCTTTGCTGCTGCTCATGTGCCTGTGAAGAAGCACAAAGAGACCCCCCTTTACATCCTATGTACAGCAGGCATGAGACTTCTGCCCGAGAGGTGAGATATGCAGAGTCAGAGAAACACATGAAAAAGGATGGTGCAGGAGTTGAAAGGCCAATTCACTGCATCTTCCTTTGTGGTTTCCTGATCTGAAGCTGGGAGTGGGTCTACCACACGGTGTTGATAGGTCGCACCAAAAGACTCCTAGATCAAAAATAGAGCAGAGCTATTCCTGTACCCAAGCATTACACCAGTCAGTCCTTCACACCGTCATGCCATTAGCTTCTTTGGGGTCAGCGTCTGAGATGGCTGTAGTGATTCTTAATTTTTATCGAGGGTTGGGATCAGTGATGATGGTGATAAATTTGGTTCTAGAGGGGAAGCATAATTACAGGAGGTTTGCCTGAAGGATTGGGTACGTAGGGACTAGTAGGAGGGCTCTGGTAGAAACATTGCTTTCTTTGTAACTTTGCCTGGGTGCCTGGTGATAGTTGGTGAGTTCCTCTCCTTTGCTGCTGTTTGGAAGGCTACTGCAAAGCTCGGTCTCCATTGCTTTAGACCAGTTTTCTCAGCTCCAGCCAGTTAAGTCTTTTTTATTTGGCCTTGGCAGTTCAGCCTGGCATCTTGCCTCCTGATCCTTCTTCCTCCACTGGAAGAGGAGGAGGAGGAGGAGGCTGTACTTAGGTTAGACCTCTCCTTGTTTGTGATTTCTCCCGTTTGATACTTCGTCAACCCCTCTGCACTTATTATGGGCATAGGATAGGTGGGCTCACTTAACTCTAGGGTTCATCCCCCTGAAATATTGGTAGACTCTAAACACCAATAACACAGCAGGTATTTTTTATTAGCGTCAGTATTTTTCCTTGGTAAATAACAGTTATCTTTTCCATGGTTTAACTTTGTATACTTGGCCTTCCTGTCCTGAAAACAACAAAAACTTCAGCCATACATGTAGGCCTCCATGCTTCTTGCAAAAAGTCAGACAACGTATGTCAGTGCTTTAAATGGACTTCTTTCACTCTGTTTAGACACACAGTTACTGGGTTCTGTCTGGTTTACTGTTGAGAAGCAGATTATTTTATATAGCCATTTGTCAACATGAGAGCCTTCTAGCCCCTTGTTTACATTCCCATACATGTTGGTGTTTTTCAAAATTTTGTTTTGTTTTTGCTTATTTTTAGAACGAAACTTTAAAAGGGTATAATAGCAACTTTACATCATTAAAGGAAATCTTATAAAACAAACAAGGAAAAAACCCACTATACTCCTACTGTCCTATCAAAACTGTTTTCATTTTGTCACATTCCCTTCTCTGTGTACATCTATATGCAATTTCTACAGATTGTAGAAATTATAATCATGCAATCTAGCATTTTTTGTTTTTGACATAAGTAATATTCACAAATTTCTAGAAACACTAGGAAGAGTAAAGGTAACACAGGTGGTGCCACATCACAAAGTCTGTGAATGGCCTGAGTCTTACAACCAAGGAAGACGAAGAGGTCGATAGAAAAAGCTGACTTGGAGGTCAAAAAGGCAGAGCCAACCATCAGGGCTGGGTGGAGAACCTGGTTGATGGTCTGGCCACATTTTGTCTGTCTGGAGCCAAGGAGAAGATTGCCTCATATCCTGGCACTGCTCAGCATTGCCTCTGTTTGTCAAAGAAATTTCCATCCAAACAAAACCCACTATGTGTCTCCACTCCATTTTTCTAAGATGTTTGCTGTCGGAGTGGAAGCTCTGAATTTAAATATTTACTTAAAATTTTAAGAAACTTGCCTTTTCTTCTCTTTTGTTTTCTGATTACCCTCCATGGATCTGTTCTAGGTTTATGAAATCATTGCTACCTCTAAGGCCAACCTAATTGTTGTCATAAGTATGACTAGTACTGCAGGAACCTGTTTTGTATGATTAATGCTCTTTACTAATTTATTAGCATTTGTGAACAATATTCAAACTAGGTTGGAATCAGTACTAGGTCTTATTTCTTTGCCAAAGACTTAGACTAACAGAATTTGTACTACCTCCCTTTTATTTTGTAATGGAAAAACCCTTAAAAATATTACAAAGGTAATACAAGGTGGTATTTAAAAAAAAAAAAAATTTGTTATTATGGGAAATTTCAGATGTATGTAAAAGAGACAACAGTGTAATGAATTCCCATTTACCCATCACCCAGCTTCAACAGTTATCAGCATTTTGCCATTATTGTAATGGCAGTTATTTTTTTTTATTGTGGTGAGTATATATGTAATAAAACATTTACCATTTCAACATTTTTTACATGTATAATTTAGTGACATTAATTACATTCATCATGTTGTGCAACCATCACCACCATCTGTTTTCAAATTTTTTCATCACCCTAACAGAATGTTTTTTAAATGAAGAAACAGTATTGAATTTTAGAAACTAACAGTTCTATCTTATCCCTGTGCAGTACATGAAAAGTTTTTTTAAAATAAATATGTATTGTTTTGTAACCTATTAAAACTCAACAAAGGATATTGGATATCTTTCCATGCCAGTACATGTACATATAAACTCACTTCATTTCTTTTAACATCTGCATAATATTACGTTGTATGGATGTACCATAAATTATTTAACGAAGCCCTACTGATGTACACTTAAGTTATTTCCAGTTTTTCATTGTTATAAATCATACCGCAGTATTCTTCCTCTTTTGTATTCTGGTCTGATGATTTCCTTGGAATAAATTTCTAAAAGTGTAATAGCTGGGTCAAAGGTTAAATATATGTAATACTTGGATCCGTAGTACCTGATTGTCCTTTAGAAAGGTATACCAGTAATTTAGATTCCAAACAACAATGTATTTTGGTGCCTGTTCCTCCCTACACCGTTGCCAAAACCAGCAAGCCTTCCTCTGTAGGTAGTTTAGAAGCACGTTCCGCAGGGAGTGAAGAACAGCCCCTCTCATTCCCCATGTAAAATTCTTGCCACAAGAGTTTAATATGTATAACAAGGAACTTTTTAGAAACTACACCTAACATTCTACTGGAAGATTATCACAGCTGGCCTTCCGTATCCATGGGTTCCACATCTGCGGATTCAAAATATTGGAAGGAAAAAAAAAGTTCCAAAAAGCAAAGCTTGAATTTGCTGAGTGCCCAAGCACTATGCTGAATCTACTTGAATGAAGTGATGTGCAGGCATACCCTGCTCTAGCCTCCTGCCATTTCACAGATCCTTGCTCTCTCCAGCACTTCTTGTTTGAGCTTGCAAAGACTGAGAAAGTGTTGTTAAGTGTAAGCATTAACAACTATATAGCATTTACCTTGTATAAGGTATTATAAGTAATCTAGAGATGATTTAAGGTATACAGGAGGATGTGCATAGGTTTTATGTATGTACTATGCCATTTTATATAAGGGACTTGAGCATCCTAGGATTTTGGTATCCATGGTGAGGGGGTGGTCCTGGAAACAATCCCTCGCAGATACTGAGGGACAGTTACTTTGGAGGCAGTTTAAACCTTTGAAATCAAAGGAGTTTGCAAAAAGAAACAGATGTGGCAAGTGGACGAGACAGGTGAACAGTGAAGTCATAACAAGACTAAGTAGGAGGACAAGTTGAGGCTGCTTGTGAGAAGAGAGTTTAATGATTAACTTTTGGATTTTTGGTTCTTTCTTGCAGGAAGCAGTTGGCCATCTTGGCTGACCTAGTGAAAGATTTACCTCTGGAATTTGACTTCCTCTTTTCACAGTCTCAGGCAGAAGTGATCTCTGGGAAGCAGGAAGGTACTGGTCCTGGTGGGAGGGTGCGCTGGTTCACCTCTCAGACAACCACGGCATAGCCTCTCTAATGGATGCTTAAGAGTATTTATATATCTGATTTTTATTTTTCTATAAATAATTTTCTTGATTCTGCTGTATAGTTTTATTATTTGCATATTCTACATTGTTATCTGTTTTAGAATGCTGCTTTCCGAAGTCATAAATTTAAATCTGTTTTTACCTTAGTGCTAAACACTATGTTTGTAAGAATGTGTTAGTGTTTAATGATGATTCCAAATGTATCTTCAGCTTGCTAACTGTACTTTTTTTTGATATATATATATATATATATTTTTTTTTTTTTTATATTTTATTGTGGTAAAATATACATAACATAAAATTTGCCATTTTAACCATTTTTAAGTGTACAATTTGGTGACATTAATTACATTCACAATATTGTGTAACCAGCAACACTATCTGGTCCCAAAACTTTTTCATCACTCCAAACAAAAACTCACTAACTGTACTTTTGAAGTTATACGTAGTTCTAGAAGTTGCACTGAGTTTGCTAAATCCAAATGTAAAGCAAATTATTAGTTTATAGTAAGGGAAAACTTTAATTTCAGGTAATGATCAGGATGAGTTACTTTTGTTTTGTTATGGACTCTCCCTTTATTGCACTCACTATGCAGTGCTGATACTTCCCTAAAAGCTCATACTAGTGGTTTGTATTTTTTGGGTGGAGTTGAATGTGTGGTCTCATATGGCCCAAATGTGTACAGCGAGTTATATTTAAATTTCTTAGAAAAGAGAAGGAGAGCCTATGTATCTTTGTAGTTGCAGTCTTCATAAGGGAAAAAAGACTTAACATTTTTAAATTTCAGAATTACATTTTTCAGTCCTAAAATTTCCATTTGGTTTGTTCATCTTTATATTCTATTTCTTTGCTGAGACTTTCTATTTTTCCATTTATCATAAGAGTGTTTGCTCGTATTTCTTGGTTATAATAGCTACTTTAATATCTTTGATAATTCCAACATTGTGCCATCTTGGAGTTGGCATCTGCTGACTGTTTTTTCCCCTTTGAATTCAGATTTCCTAGTTCTTCATATGCCAAGTAGTTTTATATTGCATCCTGAACATTTTGGATATTACATTATGAGGCTTTGGGTCTTGTTTAAATCATAAGCAGAATGATGATTTATATTTGTTTGTTTTAGCAGGCTGTTGGCCTGGTTAGACTCAGGCCTCAAGTTCTGACTCGCCTTTGGTGGGGTGATTCTAATATTAGTTGTTTTCAAAGTCTTGGCAGTGCTGTTTGGATTTGTCCCACGTGTGTGCTACCCAGTGACCAAACTGGGACCTGGGCAGTGGTCTAGCCTGTGGTTCAGTCTTAAAGCCTGTGGTATTCTTCTTAGGGCCAGATCCGTGCATGGGTAAGCCCAGGAGTTCACACACGACTTTATGGGTTAGCTCTCTTGAGCTCTTTCTTCTCCATGATCTCCCCAACACTTTCTGGTTCCCTGGGGCTCACTTTCATGGTGTTCTTGTGAGAAAGCTGGGGCTGAAGTTTGCCCACTCTGCCACGCACTTCCCGCGATTGCATCTGTACCCAGGGCCACGTGGTGGGAGGACACAAGGAAAAAAATAAGCAATAGGGATTTGCCGCATGCTCTTGGGACTGCAGCTCCTCTGGTCAGAGAGCATTCACAACCCTCAGAGTTCTGGGCACCTTCTGTGGGATTGCCTAGGGGTTAGGGTGGGAGAGAACAACATAAAGAAGCAAGAAATTTTCTCCGCTATCTTTGAATCTTCAGAGTTTCCTTTTTTGCTCCTTGGACCAGAAAGCAAGGACTTGAAGCTGTTTCTGTCCATACCCAGTGCGCACTTTCGTGTTTGAAGCTGCCTTGAGCGTAGGCCCGGCAATATCTGAGGGGAAAAAAGGGGAACTCACTACGGTTTTGGTGTTATTTGACATTCTGATCTCCTTCCCGTTGTGCCCACTGTGATTTACTTTTCAGAGTCCTCAGAAAGCTCTGTGCATTCTGTCCAGAGTTTATATTTGCCTTCAGTGGAGAGACAGGGTGGAGTGTGCTTATCCATATTGCCTGGAACCAAACCTCAAGATTTTCATTTTTTAACATTTGTTTTTACATACTAATTCCTATTCATTGCAGGAATTTTAAAAAATGCAAATAATTTTAAAAAGGAAAAAAAATCACAGGATAGAAGATTTGAAGTCCATATGCTGAGAGTATGATTACTTTTTCTAAGGAGAGGAAAAGAGCAGCGTTGGAGATAGGTGTATATATCGTATTAGCTGTAGAGAATTAAGCAAGGACTTTTATATTCTTACTTAGGGGTTTATGCGTGGATTGGAATCAACTTTGTTTTGGGAAGATTTGACCATGAAGATGGTGAGTAGTATTTTCTTAATATAACATTTCTTTAAATAAGAGGTGAAGGTTTAAGTCATGACCTATCAGTAGCATATAAGTGCTAATTTTGAGTTGTTTTCCTTTTTTTAAAACTGAAGGTGCTTCATTTTCCAGTCCTAATTTGCTTCCTTTTTAACTTTTCATTATGTTGTTATTGAGAATATACTCAGTAGAACATACACCATTTCAACAATTTCTACATGTACAATTCAGGGACACTGATTACATTCTTCAAATGTGCAACCATTCTCACCCTCCTTTTCTGAATTTTTCCTCCCCCTTTAACATAAACTCACTGCTCCCTAAGCTTCCTTTCTAATCTTTCGAACTGCTGTTGTCAATTTGATCCCATTTAGTTCTTTAAAAGAGCACAATGCTCAAGGCAGACATTCTTTACTAATTAAGCTAAACTATTGTTTGATTTAAAGGACACTACAGGGGATATTTTTGGTTTAAGGATTAAGGCTTAAAGATTATTTCAGGGCGATTGTTTTGGGTGTTCATCCAACCTCCAGAAAGTGGCTCCAGAAAGTCTGGATTCCATGAGAATTTGAAATTCTGTTCTGCATTGCCCCCTCTTTTGATCAGGTTTCTTCTATAGAATCTTTGATCAAAACTTTCAGTAATGATAGCTACCACCATCCAGTTCTGGTCTTATGGCAAGGAAGGCAGTTGTTCATGGAGATCCCAGTAGTCTTTTATAGTTCCCTAGCTTTCTGGTACAACAAGTTAGTCCATGCTCATCTTACATGCTTTCTACCCTAGACCTGACATTTTCCAATGAGTCCTGGTTTTTTAGTGCAAAATGTTATTTGGAGAGCATGGTCTAGGTGACAGGGTGCTCATTGCTTCTAAATTGTCATTGCTTCTTGACCTTTCCATGGACAGAGGTAGGAAATATGTATTTTTTAGAAAGAGGAAAATAAATAATGAGTTCATAGCGGTATTTCCAACTCATATTTAAGATGACAAGGCTTTTGTTTAATTTCTTTGATTTTATACTTCTATCCTTTTTCTCTTATGCTGAATCTTTGTTCATAAAGATATAAACATTTATTTTCTTTAATCCACAATGTATGTTTAATAAAAATACCAATAATATTATTAGCAATGAGACTGTTGGAATGCTGTTTAAGGTATTTGTTTGTTTTGTCCTTAGGCTGTATCCCACTAGAAATATACAGTCAAAATACCATGTTTTTTTTTAAATTGTTATAAAAATATATATAACACGGCATTTGCCAATTCAATGCAAAATACCATGTTTTAAGTCACTTGAAATAGTTCTCCTTTGTGTAATATACAGTTGATACAGTTAGATTAATTTGTTTCAGTTGCTTTCAATCTTTTAAGGGATTGCTGTGTGTGTGTTTACTGCTTTTCAGAGCTCCTTTCTACTTTTATTTTATTTTTTTATAGTACATTAGATGAAGGTGTACAGAACAAACTAGCTTCTCATTAAACAGTTAGTGCACATAGGGATTGCTGTGTTTTTGTTTTTCTTTTTGGCTTAATTTTGGTTTTTAATTACTAGGACCCTTCTGTTCCTTTATTTATTTCAGAATCAGATGCTGAGGCTCCCCAGGAATTGGCAACAGGACGCAAAAGGACAGTAGGGATACTGGATATGGGAGGAGCCTCTCTCCAAATTGCTTATGAAGTTCCCACCTCAACCTCTGGCCTATCTCCAAAACAGGTATTTCACCTTTCAGGAAAGTTCAAATGTCTAGGAATGCCAATGTTTGAGAAGAAAGAGTACTGTCTTTGGACTTAGACCTGCCTGCCTGGGTCCAAATATTTATTTAGACACTTTTTGGCTTGTATGATCTTGGACGGATTAATTATCTGAGACTCAGTTTCTTCATGTAAAAAGGTGGGTAATGATAGTATCTACTGCACAAGATTGTGAGGATGAAATAACACCATGGGTATAAAGCGATTAGCAGACTACCCAGCATGTGCTAAGTGTTCAATAAATGTTAGCAATTATGATTATACCACCTATCTCACAGGAGTGCCGGAGGATTAAATACGTAATACACATAAATCATGGAGCAATGTGTTTGATACTTACCTATTGTTCAATAAATGTTATTTCCTTTCCCCTTACTAATGATTCCATTCCTGTGCTTCTAATATTTCTCACCTGCCTAGAATATAAAGAATGTATTTTGAAGAAGAAATTTCATCATAGAGAGGAAAATGCAGACACTTTTTGAGCACGTATTATGTGCAAGGAGTAGGACATGTTAGACTGCTCCCTAAAAGCTCATAATCTGTCAGTGAAGACAGCCTGTGATATCAGGCAGACCATGACAGTGCTGTAATTTAGCCTAAACCAGGGATTCGCAGCCTCAGCACTATTGATGTTGTGGGCAGGATAATATTTTGCTGTGGGAGGCTGTCCTGTGCATTGCAGGATGTTTAGCAGCATCCCTCAATTCCCTACATGTCACTAACACTCCCTACCCCCTGAGTCGTGACAATCAAAAATGTTTCCAGACATTGCCAGATATCCCCTGGGTGGCAAAATCACCCCTGGCTGAGAACAAGGACTGGCAGGGGTCAACTCTACTTGCTAAGTCTAACGAATTAGATGTACAAATAGTAATAGGATGGGCCTTAAAGATAGATCTTAGTGCTTAGTAAAAAAAGAAAGAATGAGACATAACACAATAGCTTTTTTTAAATTTAAATAATTCTAAATACCTAATGTATTTTTTTGTACAATTCAATGGTTTTTGATACATTCACAAAGTTGTGCAATTACAAAACATTTTTATCAACCCCAAAAGAAACCTCATAGCCATTATTAGTCACTCGCCATCTCCCTCTCTCCCCAACCCCTAGCAACCACAAATCTACTTTCTGTCTCTATGAATTTGCCTATCCTGGGCATTTCATATAAATGGAATCGTTCGATAGTGGCCTTTTGCGTCTGACTTCTTTCACTTAGCAAAACGTTTCGAAGATTCATTTTTGTAGCATGTATCTACACTTCACTCCTTTTTATGGCTAAATAACATTGTATGGCTATATCACATTTTGTTTATTCGTTTATCAGTTGATGGATGTTTGGGTTGTTTCCACTTTTTGGCTATCATGGATAGTTCTGCTGTGAACATTTGTGTACATATTTTTTATGTAGATACAGATTTTCAGTTCTATTGGTTATGTACCGAGGAGTGGAACTGCTGGCCACAGTAGCATTTTCACAAATTAAAAATAAATACGTTCAAAACAATAATACACATTTTACAACAGCACATATACACAAAAATTGCACATCAAGCACACTAGACTTGCGGCTGGTGGGGATGGGAATGGGAGTGGAGTATAATGATAAAAGGGAATAAACAGATAAAACGAAAGAGGGCCCTTTCCATGATAATGTGCCATAAGCCGAGGAAGATGATTAATTCAACCTCTGCACCTAAACTCTAAAAAAAGAAAAAAATAGAGCACCTTTTCATTGAAGGTACAATAAATTTGGACTTTCCCAATCCCCAAACCTGTCGCAAGGAATACTAGATCCTCTTGAATAGTTTCAGGAAAGGTCATAGAGTAGATCTCATGATGATACCAGAAATTCCTTAAATTCATTTTTACTAAAGGATTTTTTTTTTTTCTGATTATAAAAATAATGCATTCCCGTTGTGGAAAATTGGAAAATACAAAAAAGTACGTGCAAGAAAATGACATCCTCCATAATAGTTCTACCTTCTATGTAACTACAGATAGTATTTTACTTTCTCATTTGGTATTTAGTCTCTAATTTAGTCTCTAGTTTGTACTTCTTTGTGAAATCTTCTCAATTTCTGTCCTTGCTGAAAATAATGCTATGAGGATGAAAGAATGCTACAGATATTTTAAAGAGTAGTCATAGCAAATGAAGCCTGGTATCTTAACAATGTTATCGCTTTCTAGAAGTCAGTCAAAACTAAAATTCCTTTTTTTCTCTATACATTATATTAGGAAGAAGCTGCCAAGATCCTGCTGGCTGAATTCAACCTGGGCTGTGATGTACAACACACCGAACATGTGTACAGGGTTTATGTCACGACTTTTCTGGGTTTTGGCGGCAACTTTGCCCGGCAGCGCTATGAAGACCTTGTGCTGAATGAAACTCTTAACAAAAACAGGTACATTTGACTGAGGACCGGAGTTCCTAAAATAGAATGTGCCCAGGCTGCCGATATTATTAGGAAGAAATAGTCACATCCTAAGATAGAGGAGCCCTGGTGGTGCAGTGATTAAGATAGATAATGGTTAAGATAGAAGGCGCAAACGGTTTGTACTCCACTTCTAACCTAAAGGTTGGCGGTTCAGACTTACCCAGTGGGTCTGTGGAAGAAAGTCACTGTGATCTGCTTCCGTGAAGATTATAGCCAAGAAAACCATACAGAACAGCCTTCCTCTGTAACACATGAGATTGCCAGGAGTTGGAATCTGCTCAGTGGCAATGGGTTTGGTTTTCTGGGTTTTTACTAAGATAGATGAGCCCTTGCTTCTTCCTCCTTTCTGACCACCCCTGCTGATGGGGTAGCAATCTGTTAGAGACCCTCTGTTAGCAATCCCACTGTATCTGGCTGAGGGTGCATTCTGATCTTTGTTGTTAGAACTCATAAAAAAAGTACAGCAGCTTATTGTGGTAATCTCTTGCAGTATCCCGCATTCAGACATGACATCATGAGAATTGAAATTAATTAATTTGCTTATTTAAAATGTGAAGTATAATGTAGCTCCTAGCAGTTCCTCGTACATGGAAGTGCTCAAGACATGTTCGTTGAATTACAGTGAAGTTGCGTCTTATGTGGGAGTAAGATTCCATAGTGCACATAAAAGATAAAAAGCATGTGTAGTCAAAATTAAGGAGTCCTGGTGGTGCAGTGGTTAAGCACTCAGGTGCTAACTGAAAGGTCAGCAGTTCAAACCCACCCGCTGCTCTGTGGGAGAAAGATGTGTCAGTCTGCTTCTGTAAAGGTTATAGCCTTGGAAACCCTATGGGACAGTTCTACTCTGCCCTATAGGGTCACTATGAGTTGGATGTGACGGCAATGGGTAGTCAAAATTAACCTTTAAAATAGTCTCTCATTAGTCCAGCATAGCCAGTTTTTATCCAGCACTGGACAGACAGATCACTGATTCTTCATTTGAGTACCAGATGAAGTATTTAGATCATGATGTACAAAGAGTGGGTTTTTTTTTAACTTAAAATTATTTATTTTATCATTATGCAATCAAAGGAAAGCATAATAGATAGCAGAGTTCTTTTCCACCATAAAATTATTTGCAGCCATTAACCAGAAACACTAGCTTGAAGAGGTACTGCTATATTCCATTTGTAATCATTTCTCTGTAGCATTCAGCTGTCTTACATCCGATATTTGGAGCATGTTGAAGAAAATATTCTTTCATAAGTCTTTTTTATTTTTTTTAAGTATCCAGCCACTAAGAGTTCAAGGTACTTTGAGAGAATCCTGGTGTCCTGGATGAACTGACGAATGTATTAAAATCAAGCAGTGTGTTTGGATTCTGAAAATACTCTTAAATCCATACGAACATTGCTTGGGTTCTTTTGCTCAAATTTCTCCTACTGGCACTATGATATTTGAAGAAGTTCCACACCAGTTTTGTTTCATTCCTTCTTCATTAGCTGCTATGCTTCTTTTTCCATTGTTTTCTGCTGCTCTCTTTATCTCTGCTGCCTCAGAACTTCTGCCTGCCAGGCTACATCTTCTTCTCCCCATGCATTGGTATTTTTTGCCAGGTATCCAAGTCACCTAATTTAGGAGCTCAATGAATAAAAGGCATACATCTTTTATAGTTGCTAATTTGCTAGAGGGTGGTGTGACAGTTAGGAGCTCGGC
Organism: Trichechus manatus latirostris; assembly: GCF_000243295.1. NCBI lineage: Eukaryota > Metazoa > Chordata > Mammalia > Sirenia > Trichechidae > Trichechus > Trichechus manatus. Next base: position 26,407,689 of record NW_004443943.1, read on the forward strand.
TGCTAACCAAAAGGTTGGCAGTTCAAATCCACCAGCTGCTCCTTGCAAACCCTATGGGGCAGTTCTACTCTGTCCTATAGGGTCGCTGTGAGTCAGAATCGACTCGATGGCAATGGGTTACAAGTTAATCTAGAGAAACCTGTGCTACCATCTAGAAAGCAAACATTTAATGGCTCTCATCATAGTAAAGATTTTCTGAGTTTTCCTTATAGTTGGCATCATATCCTTAAAATAGTTCTGGTTGTTTTAAAGCATTTTATTGTGTTGCCACATTCCCTCCTTCAGTCTTTACGTTTGTGAATGCATCTTCATCCCAGGAAGTCCGTTCTTCAGCATCTGTCTGCTTGGAAACTGATGAGTATTCAACTATAGTTGACAGAGTTACTTGGTCTCCACTTAATTCCCTTCCTCTGCCAGATCTGCAGATTAATCTCTTTAGGAATGGGAATACTGTTGCTAGGCAGGTAAATAACCAGAACTGTGTGATGACGATGGTGGGAATCAAAACTTGCTTGCCCCTCCCTGCTTGCTTGCCCAGCAGAGGCTCAAGTTCAGTTCCAGGACTGCTTGTTCTCGTTCAAAGCCAGGCTCTCTGTCGCCACAGTTGAGAAGCCCCTCCTTGGGAAGCCCTCCGCCTTCACCTCCTCCCAGTTATTTTTTCAACACTAGAACCACATTCAGCATGGTCCTTGCCCTTTTCAAAGGCCTGTGGGAATGAATACCAGTAGATTCATGTCTCCAGTTTCACTATCACACTGGGAAGTGTATTCATTGACTAAAAGATAGAGCAAAATTCATCATTGCCATATTTCTCTTTCGTTTTTTGCTAAGTTGAATTTGTTTAAGTGAAATGTGCTTGAGATGGAGTGCACTATAATACTCCACCCTTGCTTCTAGGGACATCATGGAAAACAATAACAAGGTAGCTGTGAACCACATTGTGTTTCTTAGACTGGGTTGAGTACAGTGAGGACATGTTTGTGTCATTGTGACAGGTTGCTGGGCCAGAAGACAGGTCTGAGTCCTGAAAATCCATTTCTGGATCCGTGCCTGCCCGTAGGACTTACAGATGTGGTGGAGAGGAACAGCCAGGTCCTGCATGTTCGAGGAAAAGGAGACTGGACAACTTGTGGGGCCATGGTGAGCCCCCTGTTGGCTCGCTCCAACACTAGCCAAGCCTCGCTGAACGGCATCTACCAGTCGCCCATTGACTTCAACAACAGCGAGTTCTATGGTTTCTCTGAATTTTTTTACTGTACAGAGGATGTGTTGCGCATCGGTGGCCGCTACCATGGGCCAACATTTGCCAAGGCTGCTCAGGTAAGTTATTAATAATAAAGATGGCTCATGATAGCCATTTATTGGGTGCCTAACTTTGTGGGAGCCCTGGAGGCGCAGTCGTTAAGCTCTCGGCTGCTAACCGAAAGGTTGGCAGTTCAAAGCCATGAGCCGCTCCTTGGAAACCCTATGGGCAGTTCTGCTCTGTCCAATAGGGTCGCTGTGAGTCAGAACCGACTGGACAGCACCTAACAACAATAACGACTTTGTGCTGTGCAAAGGGCTTCACATGATTTCACTTAATTCTACACAGGACCCTTGTGAGCCCTCATTTTTACAAATGATGGAGTGAACTTGGAGAAGTTTGGGAACCTACTGTGCAGTACTGCTCTCTAATTAATTAAGCTTAGGTTTCCATGGGTGTCATATCAGTCAAATTGTCACCCACGTCTAAAATTGCTGTGCAGCTAAATGGTTTTTCCTTTGCCTTTCCAATGGTCTTGTTTAATGTTTGTGGTAAAAAAAATATGCTCTCCAGTCATGTTTTCCCTGGTGCATTTCCAGTTGGAGTGTGTTTTTGGAGATGATGCTACCCAGGTGGGCCAGTCCAGGCCAGAGTCGTGTGGAGTCACTTGGAGTGTTGGAAGGATGTTGTGAAAAGTAATGATGGTGGAAGGATTGTTCAAATTCAAAATATAGAAGGATTAAAAATTTACTTTGAGCATATCCAGGGCTTAAGCATCTTCTAGGCTTACATTAGCTATCTAGACACGTCAGAGTATAGTCAGCTTTCTGTAGTTCCCTGCTTTAATTTGCATTCATGTCTTTGAATGTTTGTGTATCTCCCTGATCTAGGCCTTCCATCAAAGAAAATTGTGCGAAGAATCTGTCCTCTTTGTATTTAAATTCTTTCCTTTCTACTTTCTTACAATTCTCTAGGGCTCTCTTGGTGTAAGACTGCCTATAGAGTAGGATCTACAGTGTCTCTATTACTCTGTTCCCAAAAGGCAGTCCCTAACAAATATTGTGGAATGCATAGTTTGTATTTGCTCTTTCCCTTCCAGCCTCTAGGAATCTCCTCATATTTCCTTTCCTTTACAGCATCCAGGGCTCCTTCCAAGGCTTGAATATTTCCCTCATCTCAAAACTTCTGCTTCAAATTCTATTCCCTTGAGTACCAAAGGATTCAAGTTATTGCTTGTTAAATTTGCTAGTGGCTTAATATGTTACCGTTCCCTGATAAGAGAGATTTATTTTTTAACTTAAACTTTATGGAGACAATACTTTACTTTCACCAGGCCCTGGGCTTCTTCTCTTTCCTGTCTATATTCCCTTGGTGATCTCATCTAGCCAAATTAAATGCCATCTGTATGCTAATGGTTCCTAAATTTATATTTCTAGCCTAGGCCTTTCCCCCAAACTTCAGACTTATGTATCCAGTGGCTGATTCAACAATTCTTCTTGGAGGTCTAATAGGTATCTCAAACTTAATACCCAAAACTGAGCTCCTGATCTGTGCCCACTTCTTCCCCACCACCCCAAACTGCTCCTCCCTTAGTCTTCCCCTATCTCAATAAATGGTAATTCCATTCTTTTAATTGTTCAGGCCACAAACCTAGGTGCTGTCCTTGACTCTGCACTAGCTCTCTGTCAAACATAACTCCATCTTACAATAGCCTCCTAACTGGTCTATCTGCTTTTGCCCTTGCCCTCCTTCAGTCTGTCCTCAATATAGCAGCTAGAGTGATCTTTTAAAAAATAAGGAGTATCAAGTGTCCAAAACCCTCACATGTTCCTATCTCACTCAGAAAAAAACCAAAGTCCTTATAGTGGCTCACTAGACTCCATGTGATCTGGCCCTGTTACTTCTCAATCTCATTTTCCATTCCTCTGCCCTTTATTCCCTCTACTCTAGCCACACTGGCCTCCTTGCTGATCATCAAACAGGACAAGGTCATTCCTACCTCAGGACCTTTGCACTTGTGGCTCTTTCTACGTAGTATGCTGTTTCCTCAGATATCCTCATGGTTGCATTCCCTCACTTTACTTTACTTTGACTCAAATGCCATCTTCTCAGTGATGCCTTCCCTGACCACCCTATCCAAAATTGGCAACCCTCCCCAATATTTCCTATTTCCCTTCCTGCTTTATTTTTTCTAAACATTTATGTCCTCTGTCATATGCTATGCGCTATATAGGTAGGGGTGTGTGTGTGTGTGTGTGTGTGTGTGTGTGTGTGTGTGTGTGTGTATGCATGCATGCAGTATGTATGTAGGTATATTTATTGTCTGTCTTCCACCACTAGAATGTAAGCTTCACGAGGACAGGAATTTTTGTCTGTTTTAGTCACTGCTGGATCGTTGGCACCTAGAATGGCACCTGAAACATTCAGTAAATATTAGTTGAATGAATGAACAAACCAAAAAGAATGATTCCTTGATGAGAATTACAACATGAAGGCAGACCAGTAATAGGTTTTGCTTTGATTTTTTATAATTTATTGTATTTTTGTTGTTGTTGAGAATATGCACAGCAGAAGATAGACTGATGCAACAATTCCTACATGTACAATTCAGATACCTTGACTGCATTCTTTGAATTGTACAGCCATTCTCACCCTCCCCTTCTGAGTTGTTCCTCCCCCATTAACATAAACTCACTGTCCCCCAAGTTTCCTGTCTAATCCTTTGAGTTGCTGTTGTCAATATGATCTCAGATCAATAGATCTTAAAAGCACAGTAATGAGTTTTTGACCACTCTGTTCCATCCATTCTACCTGCTCGTGTCAGGCCTACATAGAGTAGAATGAAACTCTCTTAGGCTTCTGATGTTGCTATTCCTAGGCCTAACCCTACCCCTCTCTGAAACCTAAGAAGCTCAGGAGCCACAGGAAGCTGCTTTGTACTGAATTGGAGGTGGTGGGAATTAAAAGGGGTGTTCTCAGGCCGCTCAAGTCACTCAGTGGCCTGAGTTCTGGGACTTGCCTTGCGTAGAAACTGGCACAGCGTCCAGCGAGTGCATATGCCATATCTCTTTTCCTTTGTCAGCTAGTAGCCCACAGGTAACTTTAGAAATGGGACAGCTGTGATTGTGGGAGATTTTCAGTTTGCCTCTGATTTCATGTTGCACCATTTCTGTGACTGTTCCAGGATTACTGTGGCATGGCTTGGTCAGTACTAACTCAGAGATTCAAGAATGGCCTGTTTTCATCACATGCAGATGAGCATCGACTCAAGTAGGTAACTTCCTTTCCTCCCTTAGGTGTGGCCTTAAAATGTAAACAGCAGATTATAATGAAGAAGAGCAAGCAAGCGAGCATTAGTACAGGTGGGATTTTATGTTGAAAGAGAGTTTGATTATTTCACATTGTGATTTTCTGAGGGATACTAGGGACCAAAATAGTGAGCCCATTTTAGTGAAGATGAGGGAAACCAGTGGTTTCCAAAAGTAGTTACCAAAGAGAGTTCTCTTCAAGCTTTGAAATAAAAAGTGATAGCTTTTTTTTTTTTTTTTTTTAACAAAGAAACTCTTTATTAAAATATCAAGCACAGAGAAAAGTAGAAAGAATAGTAACACAAGCCTGCATACCCATCACCCAGCTTCAACAGGTGTCAGCATTTTGCCAATTTGCTTCATCGGTCCTCCCATTTTAAATGTTTTCATTAGAAATTTTAAAAACATAAATAAAAATAGAACAGTGTAATGAATTCCTGTGTACCTATCACCCAGCTTCTCTACAACTCATAATCAATCCTTCTTTTTTAAAATTTATTCTATATTTTGTTGTTGAGAATATACACAGCAGAACATATACCAATCAGCAATTCCTACATGTACAATTCAGTGACACTGATTACATTCTTAGAGTTGTGCATTCTCACCCTCCTTTTCCAAATTGTTCCTCCCCGACTGACATAAACTCACTGCCTGCTAAGATTCCTGTCTAATCTTTTGAGTTACTCTTGTCACTTTGATTTCATATAGGTAGTTCTTAAAAGAGCAACAATGTTCAAGGCAGACATTCTTTACTAATTAAGGTAAACTATTGTTTGGTTTAAAGAAGATTTCAGGGGATATTTTTGGTTTAAGGTTTAACGATTATCTTAGGGCAATAGTTTTAGGGGTTCATTCAGCCTCAATGGCTCCACAAAGTCTAGATGGCATGGCCAATCTCATCTATTTTCCCACCCACTATCCCTCTCGGCAATCCTGGTGGTGTAGTGGTTAAGAGTTCAGCTGCTAACCAAAAGGTTGGCAGTTTGAATCCACCAGGCGCTCCTTGGAAACTCTATGGGGCAGTTCTACTCTATCCTCTAGGGTTGCTATGAGTCTGAATTGACTCGACAGCAATGGATTTGGTTTTTTGGTTTTTTATCCCTCCCTTACTACAACTGGATTATTTTGAAGCAAATCCCAGACATCATTTATAGATTTTTCAGCCTAGTCCCTGAAGTTAAAAAAAAATGAAGGAAAGAAAAACACAGCCACAATATTATTATATATAAAAGTATTCTTCACTTTTGTGGTAAAGGTAAGATAAAGAAGGCTCTCAGATTTGGCTCCACCTAGAGGTGAGGAAGGTGAAAGGCAGTTATTTTTTTGATTTATGCAGTGGAGATATGGGAGTCCCTGGATGGTGTAAATGGTTAATGCACTTGGCTGCGAACAGAAATGTTGGAGGTTCAAGTCCACCCCAGGTGCCTTGGAAGAAAGGCCTCAATCTACTTCCGAAAAATCAGCCTTGAAACCCCTTTGGAGCACAGTTCTACTCTGACATGGGGTCGCCATGAGTCAGAATTGACTCAACGGCAACTGTTTTTTTTTTTTTTTTTTTTAAGTGAGGGTATAGAGTGACTTATTGCAAAGGAAAACATTAGAATTCTTTTTTAAATTTTTATTTTATTTTTTGTTGTTTTTGTGCAGATATCAGTGTTTTAAATCAGCCTGGATGTACCAAGTCCTTCATGAAGGGTTCCACTTTCCCTACAACTACCCAAACCTACGGACAGCCCAGCTGGTATATGACCGAGAAGTTCAGTGGACGCTGGGAGCCATTCTGTATAAAACACGATTCTTACCGCTCAGGTAAAGTGAAACTGACCAAGCCGGCTGGTATCCTGAGTTCAAGGATGTTAGTTGGTGCCTCATAATAGATTTCTTAAATGACCCATCCTCTCCCAAAAAAAGAAAAAAAAAAATCTTCCCTTTAACACTGCCGTGTGAGCCACTATTACTAATTAGGAATGTTGAAACAGAAAGAAGGTTGAGAATCATTGGTCTAGAGTCTGTTCCTCAGCTTTGCAGTTCCAGAAACTCACTTTTTATTTGTTCACACACAACAAATCCATACTTAGGATTGATCTCTTACTAACTACTTCCGGGATACTGATTGATAAACTAAGATGTCATTTTCTTAATTTACCCTGGAAAACACATCTGACTAGAGAACGGGGGTAAGCCGTCTGTATAGAGCAATCTTTCTTGATGGGTAGCGTCACTCCAGAGATCATGTCATCGACCTGGAAGGTTTTTTGGTGGGGCACAGTTAGAATAAAGGGTGTGAGATGTTTTCAGTGGGGGATATTTTCATCAAGCTATGGTAGCCTGATGCCTTGCCCTTATGCACTGTAAGATATCTGGGACAATTGTCATGTACTCCCTCTCCTGGACTTTTTCAGATAAATTAAAATGAATTCTTAATCTTTGGCTCCTAGTCCTCCAAACCTACTACTGTCAGGAGCCAGGCAGGTGATATAAGTGAGGGAAGTGGGCTGGGTAGGGGGTGTGGGGAATTGAAGAGAGTGTGCCCCAACTAAAAGGCTGATTAACGTCACACAAAAGTGCTTCCCCACCATTGCCAATTCTCATTCGTCACGAGAAGCCAGAAATCCATATTTTATGTGAAGTTTTTCAATTTGGAGATTCACATTTTAAAAACACTGCAGACCAAACCAAAAAAAAAGCATCTAGTATCTAGACCCCGAATAGTGGCATCTGTTATATAGACAGGCAGACCACTGCACTTTGGTTTCTGTATCTCTTTATTTTTTTCCCAGAATACAATACAATTGATCAGGTAACAGTTTTCCTTAGACATTCTAAACCCTAAGGACCATGGAAAACTTTTTAAGATTTTGACATACTCTGATTTCTTGATTGGATTCAGAGGACACCCCAGTGGCATCACTAGGGGAGTGTGGGGGATGTGGAGTGCACCCCCTCACACTGTCAGAGAGGTTGACATCAAAATGACCCCAGGGTCCCCAGCGGCGGGTCAGCACTGCTAAGGGAGGGGCTGCCAAGGCAGTGGCATCACTAGGATTGGTGTCATCCGTCACCCAGTGTGGTAGCTTGTCACCACCCCCCCCGTCACCCACCAGTGGCTAAGGTTGGTGTCACCCAGGCAGTAACTTGTCATACCCCCCTATCCCCCCACCTTAGCCTACCAGTCAAGGTGTGGGCAGCTGGGTTGCAGCACCCACTGCTGGGGAGAGAGGAGGGTCTCTGCCTTGGCCAATGGAAAGGGGGAGGAGCTGTGGGGGGCAGGGCCTGGATGGGTGGGGCTGGGAGGGGGCGGAGCCACAAGGCACAGGGTTTGGCCCTGCACTGGGGCAGGAGGGAGCTGTGCTGCTCTGCGGGGGGTGTTGGGGGGGTTGCTGCCCTTCCCTGCCCACAGGGGTGGGGGGAAGGTTGCCACTGTGAGTTACTGTACTGGGTGACACCAACCCTAGTGACGCCACCCTATTATCATTAGTACCATATTTACAAAGTGTATTTCACGACTTTTAATGTTACAGATGACCAATCTTGTCTATCAGTTTTTTTTTACTTCAGTTTAAAAGACCTTCTGATTTTGTCCCTAGATTCTGGAAGGTGTAGGCCTGTGAGGCTCCCTCTGTAGGTCGTGGAAGGAATCACATGGCAGCCCTGAGGCTTGGGACATTTGTCAGATTTGCTTGTTGTATGGAGCTGATATCAGTGGAGTAAATGAGAACACCATTAGGCCTTTCAAATCAGAGTAAATGTTTCTCTCTGGAACTAACGTTTCTTTCCACCTTCAAACTCTTCCCTAGGGATCTACGACAGGAGGGTGTCCGACAAGTCCACAGTAGCTGGTTCCGTCTTTCCTTTGTCTACAACCACTATCTCTTCTTTGCCTGCATTCTGGTGGTGCTACTGGCCATCATTCTGTACCTTCTGCGGCTACGCCGAATTCACCACCGACAAGCTCGAGCCTCAGCTCCACTGGACATGCTGTGGATCGAAGAGGTGGTACCCATGATTGGAGTACAAGTGGAGCCGTGAGGCTGGACCAAGACTAAAGAAGCTTGACTAGTCCAGAGTTGCTGCTCATTGAATTCCACCATTTTCTTGTACTGGCTTCAGATGCTGCTTTGCCTGATCTTGTGGATATTTGGCCTTGGAATTTCTACTTTAATTACTTCTAAATACCCCAGGTCCTCTTCTCTGAGAGAAGCTGTACTTTGGTCTGTGAAAAACCAAATAACTGAGAGATTGGTGCTAACAAAGGGGACCAACCTTAGCTCAATTGAGGCACGTTCTGCTCCTTTATCTGAGAGGTCTGGTGTGTTCCTGGGATCTAGCCTATACTCCCCTTGCTAATGCATAAAGTTTGGCATTGGGCACACCAGAAGCCTGATTAAAACTAAACTTGGAGCATCTGATCCCAAGCCAGAGACACCTTAGGAAGTGCAGCAGCCCCTTCTTTCTCTGTAACAGAGATATAATTTATGTGGAGATCCATAGCCTTTAATAGGGTTCCAAGAGCTTTGCAGTTCAGTGGACCAGATAGGAATTTCCAAGCAACCAAAATAGCATAGTTTCTTTGCTTCCTTGACAAAGAAGCCATTGTCCGTGTGGTCCAAGATCCCTGACATAGTATTGCTGATGTTGCTATGTGATTTAAAAAGACTAGAATCCTTTCTAAATGAATGGTCCATTGAAGATTTTTACAATATTTGATGCCTGGTATGACTAGGATAGAAATTTTTTCCATGTCTATGTGCCTCACAGGCTGTTTGGGCATTAATTTTTCTTTTTTGAACCTTAATTGTGCTTGTAGGATGGAAAAGCTGTGATGGGGGCTGGGGACCTGAGTTTGTCTGGTTTCGGGTCACTGTCCCCTAGAACTATTTTTATGAGCCCCTACAGGGGGCTCAAAAAGAGTTCCTTTATTTCACTGCTAAGATCAGTATGTAGTTTGGGAAGGGATGTATTTGGAATGTTTTTAAAGAAAGGAAGAGCAATATCGGGAGAGTGGGCAAAGGCAATAAAATTAAAGTCCCTATTTATTTATTTATTTATTTTTGAGAAATAGAAATTTTCTCAATATCTGACTCTTGGAATATCTGAAGGGAACAAGCTCTACATTTTGGAATAAATAGATAAATCTGTTAATAAGCCACCTAGAAACTTTCAGAACCTCTGTTAAGAGATTGCTCAGTCACAAACAGCACTTCCATTAATGAGGAGAGAGGAAAAGCCATAATAATTACATTTTCATCCATTCCCCTTCAGAAGCTTTGCTCCTTCTCCACATTTAGCCTTTAAATTGCATGAGGATTCTTCTTTCATCAGGTCTTGCCTCCCGCCCTTGAGTCTTCTTTATACTTTACCTGTTCCCACATGTGGCCTTGCATGTCCTGCCCATGGCTGCTCCCAGAGTTGAAGTAGCTTTCTTTTCTTTTGGTAGCCTTTGATTTTAGGGTTAAGTGAGTAGGAAAAAGGGTTCCTGACTTTAAGGGGAAAAATAATGGAATTCTTCAAAAATAAATTCCATACTAGCAATAGAAAGGAATGAAATGCTTCACAAAACAGAGAAAAATAAATTAAGATCCTCCTGGAAACAAACTGAGATGAAGACAAGTGTATTGACTCTTGGTTGGTGGGCAAGAGAGCAACAAGTCTTGTTTTCACATTAGATAAAAGCGGATTTAGCGTAGAACATTATGGTTTCCTTCGGACATATTTTTTTTCAGTTTCATTAGGGATTATGTCACAGCTATTTCCTTTAATTTTGAAGACTTCTAAATTGCCTTGATATTCTTTTATTTCTCATTATCTTTGTGTCACTCTGACGGAGCCCTCACCCAAATGAATGCTGCTTATAAATAATGTCAAAATATGTTTTTGCTCACCATTGCCTACTCAGGTAACTTTCTTTTTCCCTCACCTTGGTTTCCAAATACTATTTTTGTTTTTTTGTGAGGGAATGATCCAGTCAAAAGTTACCTGATTGGCTAACAATGATCACATTCTTGTGCTCAGAATGAAGGGGGAGGAGGTGGTGATTAGTCCACTTGAAAGCTCTTATTAGGAAAGTTGTAATAGGAATGGCTACCATTTGTTAAGCACTTCTTCTATACCAGACACTCTGTTAAGAATTTTGTGTATTATTTAATCATTGCAACAACCTTTCAGATTGATATTACTGTCTTCTTTTTATAGTCGAGAAACTCAGGATACCCACATTTATTAATTTTTTCAATATAAATATTTCTTATTCTTAATTTATTTTAATTCGTGTTTGAGTTTTTGTTTAGTTCATTATTTAAATAATACTGTCTATTCACTATTTTAATATTATGAGGTCTAGGCTTGTCATTATTACCACGAGTAAGATGTTACAGAGTTCCATCGTATAAAAATAAGAAAGAAAAATTTTATACCTCTCAGCAGAACTGAATCTTTGCTGTTGGTATTGGTTCTGTGCCTCTTCCATTGCTCCCAATTAACAGATTTAAATGAAATGTCATTAGATAGAAACATAAGCCATTTATTCCTTGCTGAGGGCCAATTAAGTTTGCTTTCTCATAATGAAAGTCTTATTTATAGGTTTGCAGACTATATTGCCATACCTTTAACCGTCAGTTTTTTCTGATTTCTATTCTATTTGCATTTTTGCATTTTGAATGGTCTTTTGTGAAGATAATTATGGTTTCATAAAATTCACATTACACTGGTTCCTTTGAATTCTTGGTTCTTGATAACATTAACAGTGGAACTGAACTTTCTTGGTTCTTGATAACATTAACAGTGGAACTGAACTTTATTACTTTTGTTATTACTGAGACAGGTCACAAATGTCAAAATGGAGTCAGTGGCCTATAGTAATGATGCTGTATTAGTCTTATGATGGCACAGTCTATCCTATAACTCAGTCCATGTAGTGAGTTCTAGTCACCAACATAATGAAAATATGCAAAACACCCAATTATGTGGCAGAACATTCACTTAAATTGCAGTTATTGCTAAGCCAAATTATACTATCTTTCTCTCTGAACTTTTGCTCCTTGAATTGAATTTCCTTGGTCTAGGAAATTTTAATCACTTTCCACCAACCTTGTATTTATTCTTCAAATGTCATCCAGAGTATTCTGTCCCTCCCTTCCTCAGCCTAAGAGCTTCCTTTAACTTCAAAGGCCTTGGGCAGTAATTACTGAATTGTGGTTGACTGAAAGTCTGCCATGTACTTGCTGAACTAGTCTTTTTAAGCATTAACATTTATTTTCACATCCATATTTACAGTTTCTTTCTGACTTTATCTAAACAGATGCCGTCCCACTAGCTTCATTCTTGTAGTTTTGTGTTTTGCTTTTTGTCAGGGGTGAAAGACAAGTAAGTGTTATGATTTAGTGGAAGGAACAGTGGGCTTAACGAACGCCAGACTTGGATTCTAGTCTTGGCTTTGTCATTAACTAGCTCTGATACCCCAGAGAGCAAGCCGTTTGCCCTCAGGTTCGTTCCTGATCTATAAAACAAGGTAGCTAGACAGAACATTGGACTAAGGAACTAGCGGCAAAACAGAAGGTAGAAAAGTGATACGGTTTCTGGAAGAGAATTCTGGCCTTTGGTTTAGAAGATCAGGCTCTCCACAACAGCCAGTGGTCCTCCTATTTTATCCATAGCGCCTGACAGTAAGGTTGATGGTGGGAATGGATTTTCTAACAGGAATCATTATAGATAAATTTCAGAAGAGGTTTTTAAAGCTGGGATTTGGGAGTCCTTCTAGTCAAATTGTAATTTGTGCAAAGTCACAGTGACTGGCCTCCTGGATTCCAAGTTTCTCTGTTCTGTGTATCACACACACCACTTTGGCAGCTACAGTGAAATGAGTATTGACAGAATCTTCCTCCAATAGTGTATTTCAACAGAATCTATTCTTTATAATACAGCTGGCCGCAACTAACCACTTTATTCATGCCCAATCTTTATAACTGTTTCTGATTTTCATTTGTGATTGGTTTGCTTACCCTTAGAAATTAAATTTGAAAGTAATATTGTTAGAAATAGTTCCCAGTTCTTCACTAGATTTATTCTAACTTCTGTATTTCTTTTAATACTTGAAGATTTTTAGATATCTGTTTTTAAAAACTTGCTTCATTTTGTACAATTTTCTTAACCACAGCATCTAAGCAGTTCATGTGATGGTTACAATCTAAATTGTTTAAGGAATAAATGTCTACTAGATCTACCTCATTAAGAAATTTCGTTGTAATTCTTGGGCAGTTTCCAGACTTCCTTACAGAAAGTGTTGTTTCTTTTCGCTGTCCTTAAAATTCTTTTAAAACCAATTCAAAATTAGTATCTAATTTTCCTTTTTGCCTGTGGTATGTTGTGTAGCTTCGTTTCAATTAGGATTAAGAATTCTCTCAAATTATTCTCTTACGTTACGCTAGCTTCAGAGTCCTGTCACTGCAGCCAAATGCTTCTGTCAAACCTGTGAGGATTTTGTTGGTGTTACAAAAAATATTGTTAAAAAGAGGACCTGAAAATCAAAAGTTTTGACCCTTTCGATTAATATATAGCAAACATTTTTGCGAAGAGAGTGAATATACCTGAAGCCAAGTACTTTTAAGTATTGTTCTGTATTCTTTATGGCTCCCTTCTTGCCTTTCTTTATCATAACCTGGATTTGACCTAAGTTCAAAAGCTGTAGTGCCTGGTCTGGGTGTCCTATCTTCTGGTTTCTGTTTCTGCGTGTGGTTCTCTTACAGGTGACTTGTTGAAGCTTCATTTTAAGCTGCTTTGTCTACTTCCTCTCTCTTTCATATCCTTGTAGATGTCCCTCCTGTTAGTACACAAGTGTCTCCCTTTTGCCTATTATCTCTTTATTTCCCAGTTTGCCAGAACCATTAGATGGACATGAGTTAACCAGTTAACCATTTTGTTTCTCTGGAAGTTTGAGCTATTAGATCCTTTTGTTTGTAAAACTGAATCATTACTGACTCTATAAGGGCTTTCTACTTTTAAAATGTATTCAGTAAGTGCTTGCCAGTTTTATAAAAACCAAAGTTGAAAAAACAGTCTGAATCACAGTATGTTTGTGACTTCGGGCAAGCCTGAAGACATTTCTGTTCGTGAGCCTCTTTTTTAAGTAGGGCAGCCATCATACACCCCCTGGTTGCCTACCACGCCTCTGCACTCTGTGATGGCCCTGGTACTTTCCTGAGTGGCTTCTACAGAGCACCTACCAGAGTTTGGCCTGTATAAGGCTGCCGGCAGTGAAAAGCTCTGCCTCTTATTAGCTTAAAGTCTTTTCTCTTGAAGTAGAGCTCCCAGACAAATATTTTTATTTCTGTTATTTCTTATATTGTGTTTGAAATTCCACTGTTCCCCTTTAGTTGAAGCCCAGAAGTATATGCCATATCTCCTTCACTGCTTCTGCTTTGAGCAATGGCCTTTGCAGAGTAAGCTGAAAGGCATGTTTTTATTATGATCTAAAACTAGAGGCTCCCTTCTTGCTTTGAAAAACCAAAGGCTGCCTGTATTGCATGACTGTATTGCATGACTTCTTGAGGCTGCTAATATTGTATGTGTTTCTTTAATGCTTCACATTAAACAATTTTACTGAACACAATTCTTAAAACTCTCAGTGATAAACACTGTTAAATCAGTGTTGAGCAAAATGTGCAATGCATGTTAGAGAGACCATGCATTATCCCTTATGCAAGGGTGTGGGTGTTTGTCTTAAACCTGCCGATATGTAACCTGTCCCAGTGCCAGAAGGATAGTTGCAGATGAATTGGTTATCCCAATATCATGATTGTCAGTTTTGGTCTTTGCAACCAGTTATCACTTCAGGCAGAGTTAGAGGTAGTTAATCATTACCCCTGCCACAATGGGCAGCATTATTTGTTAGTGTAAATTAAAGACAAAAAAATTTGGGTTGATAGGTTAAGGAAACCATATATTTTAATATCCTTTGATATTTTAAAAAGGTTTAGATTTGACAGACTTGCTAGACGTTTGAAAATATTATGGGAAATACATTTAATACTATAGGTACATGATGACTTTTTTTGAAAGAGGTGCTTGGGACATCAATCTGTTAATCATCCATTTTCCATTCATTCGTGCGTTCATTCAATATTTGGTTTGTGTCTGGCAGTGCCAGGAATATGACAAATACAAAGGTAATTAAGTTAATCCCTATTCACCAGGAGCTCAACGACAGGCATACAGTTACATAGCTAAATGCAACCACATCTGTTTTCCCAAGCTTATTCTATCATACTTAATAAAATGAAGTAAAACACCTGAAACTTGAACTTATTTTGTTCATAAGTTGTTACTTTATTGGAGGGAACTGTAGAAATATTAGCATATGGTTCTTTGGGTTGAGTCATGCTGCCCTCTGCTGACTCAGTTATTAACTAAAGAAAATCTGGATGAGATGATGATGTGGGAATCTGTCCCAGTGATGGCAATTTCCTTTCTTTAAAGAATTCTACTATTTAGAAGAGGTGATATCCTGTTAACACACTAACATAGAAGATTAAATGAGATAGGATGGGGTGGAAATTCTGAGTGAATAGGAACAAGCTAGTCAGAATTTTCTAAGGAGACTAGGCTATTAGGCCAACCCAAGCCAAACTCATTGCTATCGAGTTGATTCTGACTCATAGTGATCCTGTAGGACAGAGCAGAACTGCCCCATACGGTTTCCAAGGCTGTAATCTTCATGGAAGCAGATTGCCATATCTCTCTCCTGAGAAGCAGCTGGTGGGTTTCAAACTGTTGACCTTTTGGTTAGCAGCCGAGCACTTAACCACTGTGCCATCAGGGCTCCTTGGCTATTAGGCCAGAGGTTACCAAACTTGTCTGCACATCAGAATCACCTGGGGAACTTTCATTATGCCGGTTCCTGTTCCCAGATATTGTAATTTATTTGGGGTGAAGCTTGGGCTTTGGAATTTTTAAAAGATTCTGTCTAATGTGAGAGAAGCTGGGAACCACTCTAGGGAGAGCAGGTTTTCAAATAGTGACTCAATATGACAACTCTAAAACGCTAGGCAGTAGTATGAACCCACCAGGGTCTGAGATCCTTGAAAAATCAAAGACAAACTGTCTATTGGTTTGCTAAGACCCACCTGAGAATGGTTCCCTCAGACACACACTACAGGACTCACTGAAACTCACAGAATACTAGGATAGAAAGGGGACTGAGATCATCTAGTCCAGGGACTGCAAATGAGCAAACCTTGGGTCATTTATGGCCGCCAGATGAGTTCTTTGGCCTGCATTAACACTTAAAAAAATAGTTGCCAACACTTAAATTCACAGCTTTCACATAAACATGTTTGCTTTCTTTAAAAACTAGCAACTCTGGCAACCCTGGGCCTCCAGAGCAGCAACAGGCCAGAGCTCACAGTGGCTTAGCTGCCTAACTGGGGCACCTGCTCTCCAGTTCACCACTGTCTCCATCAGCCTGACCCCAGTGGACAGCTGATCTGGTCCAACCTACTGTTGCCTTCTATAGGACTAAAAACTACTTTGCTGCAATGTTCACTCATTACTCCCAGCTTTGCAGCAAAGAAAAGCTCATTCTCTGTCTGCATTAAGGCCTTAATTTCTCAGACAGGAATCTTGCTCTCTCCCTAACGTTTTTTGTTCTCCAGCTAATTACCCCAGTTCCTTCCACCATTCCCTGTGGGATATGGGTTCTGGACTCCTCACCATCCTGGTCTCTCCTCTGCATATACATTTAGTGGTCAATGTCCTCCTTTAAATTTGGTATCCAGAGTGAAATACAATACCTGGAAGGTATTCTATACCAGGTGTGATATGGTTGTGACACTCCTACTGATAAAATCTGAAACACCACTAATTTTTATCAGTATCATCACTTTGTTGGTTCATGTTGAGCCTGTGACCAACTGAAATCCCCAAGTCATCTTTACATGAAATGCTATAAAGCCAGGATTCTCCACCCCAAACTTATATAACCTATTTAATTTAAATGAGAACTTTATAATCTATTTAACTTCATCTTGATGGTGTCACTCTGGGACTGTTTTGAGTTGTGACTGCCATCTATTATGTTAGCAATGTTCATTTGCTCCATCCTCAAATCTAATGTTTATGATGCCTTCAAAAAAGTTGAATATTAAGAAAAAAATGTTGAACAATACAGAACCCTGTAAAATATCAACAGAGACCAAAATCATACCAATTCATTAATCAACAACTTGTTTAAACATCCATACAGACTTTCATGTACAGGTAGTCCCCAGCTTACGAGGGGGTTCCGTTTTGACGACTCCATCATAAATTGGTTCTGACGTTAAGTCGAAAACCTCGTTTTTTTTTTGTTTTCATTATTATTGCCTTTTATTATCTCTATAAATCCAATCTTTGTCTTTGGGAGTGGCATGAGAATGATAACATCAGCAAATTACGTGCTGCAACATTGTATGTAGTACATACTACTAATGATAAAATTTACAAAAAAAAAAAAAAAAAAAGACGGTCTTAAGTGCTGTTCGTCCTAACTCAATACGTCATAAATCGGGGACTGCCTGTACTACCATCAAGGCCATATTTCCTTCACTGTCTTTCAGGAATGAATTTATACCGTTTATTCCATTCCTCTGACCTAGCAATGGCCTCCTTTTCCGAGTTCTTATAAACCACCTTGCCGTACAATCATGCATTGCTGAACGTCCACTATACGTTCTGTTAAATAGGGCGTTATGCAATTTGGATGTCATGCGAACACCGTATTATATTCGGGCAGTCTCTGGGTTACGCGCCCAGCCCCGCACGCTGTTCTGCCGGCCTGAGGATCAGGAGCAGCCTGGCCAGCAGCCCCTGCTGCCACCCGCTCACCGGACAAAGCCCAAGAGCTGTATCCACTGTATACAGGAGGCCAGCCTTGGCAGGGGTGCAGATGCGGGCCTGGTGATGTCTGCACCAGCAGCCAGATCTGGACTTTGAGAACTTCCAAGCGCAGGGCAGGTGGCACACGGGGGTGCACGAAGATGGCCAGGGGGACTGAGAAGGAAGCATGTGTGCCGTGTGCCAGGAGTGCAGCTGGTGGTGGTGGCCCTGGCTGCCACCACCCTGTTGATGCAGCCCAACCGCTTCCTGATCATGTGCAGCAGCTGCTGCTGCTGTTGCTGCCGCTGCCCAGAGCTGGGAGCCCACGAGCACCCTGGCCTGGCCAGTGCCTGAGGCAGAAGAGGAGCCACAGCGGGTGCTGCACTGCACCAGGAGTGAACGGAGGTGCTTGGGGCATTGGGGTGCACCCTGGAGCTCCACTGCTCGTTCACTCCGGGGGTTTGGGGTCTTTAAAACCATTGGGGAAATAATAAAAAAAGGACAGCTGCTTTCCCTTAAAAAAAAAAAAAACCTTATGGGACCAGGGACATATATGCGGTTGTATGTGGCCCGAATAGACGTTATGTGGCGCATGCCTGTATACAGACACTGACTTGTCAAAATCTATCATTTCTTCATTTTCAAAATTAAGGATACTAGAAGACACTAACTATTTCTTGCTGAAGGTTATCTGGCTGTTTTAGGGTGTGCTAATCCTTCCCTTTGAATCTTCACCTGATGGCAGTGAAGATCATAAAGAATTTCACTTAAGTAGAATTCAGGACTCAGGCAACCAAGGAGACAAAGATCATACATGTAGAATCAGGAGCTTGCCAACATTAAGTAACCTGAGACAGAGCTTATTAAGAAGCAGAAAATGACAGACATTTCCTTCTCTACATTAAACTTCATTTTTGATACCAAAAGTAACAGATGAAAAAAGAAATCTTTAGTGTAAACAATACATAATGACATACTTGATCCAGTGACTTTGTCTCAAAAGCTGGCAAAAAGTTTTAAATAACTTGGAAGCTACTTGGTATGCCAAGGTCATCCTCTTGTTCTTGTGCTCTCTGATGAGCTCTCAAAGGTACCGTTTCAGTCCTAGGAAGCTGATCCTCCGAGAATCATTTTGGGACTCGTCGGAGTTCGTTCATGAGCCAAAGGGAAACACTGAGCAGCGCCAAGGAGCCTGACTGGTGACTGGCAGCCAAAGCGGTTGGAACGTACATCAGGAGAGTGCTAATGCCCAAGCCCACCTGTTACAAAGGAAGGAAAGCAATAAGAAAAGCAGTAACCACAAATTCAGAACTGAAAATGATTGGGCAAGGAATGCCAGATACACGAAGCTCTACGTTTTCTCATCAAAACATTCAAAAAATATATTTTTCATTTCTCAGACAAATATACTTACAATGAGGGAAATTCAAACAAAATAGATAAAGTTTCCCTTAATTATCCCTGATCCCATCCCAGTTTCCCTCCCGAAAGGCTGCCACTGTTAGCACTTTCTACGCACCTGCACTTTTGTATAAATGTTTATAGAGGAAATACACAGTTTTGTGCTTTAAAATATATACATTTTCTACAACTTGCTTTTTTTCACTTAACAATAACTCTTGAGATCTTATAAACTGCTGTATAGTATTCTACACAGTATGCACATACCATACTTGTTTATTTAACCATTTAGGCTGTTTCTAAGTTTTCACTATTACAACAATGCTACTATGAATTTCCTTGTATGTAGCTCTTTGTGCATTAGAACAGCCCTAGGGTAGACACTAATAAGTCATTTTATTAGGACAAAGGATTATACCTTTACCAATTTAAAAGATATTGTCAAATTGCCCTCTGGGGGGAAAAAACACCAACTCATGCTCTCACCAAGAATATATGAACGTATCCATTTTCCTATACCTGTATCAATACCTGATTATTATTCTTTTTCATTTTTTCCCAGTCTGACAGGCACAAAATGGCATTCCTTGTTTTAATTTGCCTTCCCTGATCATGAGTGAGGTTAAACAGCTTTTCATGTTTATTGGCCATTTATCATTCCTCTTCTGAGAACTGTGTTTTGATATCCTTTACTTATTTTCTGGCTATTAATCTTTCAGTCTACCATAAATTGAACATATTTTCTCCCAGTCTGTCATCTTTCTTTTTTAACTTTTAGGGACACCCTCACATGAAAAAAGAAGAAGTGGTTCACACCTGTGTATATGCCAAAGCCAGCAGAGTCACTGCTGCCATCCTGGTCCTCCGAGGAAGGGGAATTCTCCGGGAAAGGAAGTAAAGCACTGTAATGGCAGTGACGGAACTGATGCCCTGTAGGGAGGAAAGACTCTCTCATCACAAGTGCCAGTAAAAAATTTTCCACCTTCCTGGTGTCCACCCACTTTTATTTTCTCCAGGACCACTGAGCAACTGCTAAGCACTTAGCTATACCAGTCACAGTCACCCACCCTGAGTTCCATCTCTGATTACTACCCCCTAGTCTCTTCTACCAGTCTTCTTCTGCTTCCCACTTTAATGCTGGTATTGCCAACGGCCCCACCAAAACTTTCTGCATATATCACTTTATACACATTCATTCTCTCTCAGTCATCTTATCTACTTTCAAATTTGGATGTCTTCTGGGCACAGCCCTCGCTTTTTAAATCATTCTTTGCATCCTTATCCCTAGTTTTATCTTTTCTCTAATCCTTTTTTTTTTAAAAGGCAGGGCTGGCCCCAGGACACAGCACATGTGTTATTATTTTCCTCAGCTGCAAGTGGAGGAAGTGGTGGTGCTTCCAGCTGGTGCTAAAAAAGACCTAAAGTCTCATTTTCATTCCCACGGCTTCAGAACAAGGGCCTGGGACTGGCAACAAGGCTCCCTTCCCACTTCTGTGATGACAGGAAGAATATTTTTCTATTCTATTTCTACATCTATGTCACTTCTTCTCCTTTTCAGAGCTGCCCATGACAGTTTCAACAAGACTTTACTTATTCCAAAATACCGCATGGAGGTGGGGACCGAGCCCACACAAAGTAACTTCTCCAAGCCCCCGCATTCCCTTCAGATATCTGAGTCCTCCGGACTTCTCTCTTGGGATGTACTTGCATCACCTCACACTCAACATGCCTCAATTTGATGACATCCTTCTATCTTTAGCTCAACACTCATTCCAATAGTACCATTTCTGTGGATCTTTCTCTTTTTTAAAAACTTTTTAGTTGAGGTTTAACTTATATACAACACAGTGAAAGAATCTGAAGTGTACAGCTCCATATATTTTTACATATGAATTCTCCAACTAAAACCACCCAGACCACATTGGTTGTGTTTGAAGCATGCCACAGAAAGAAGTTTGGATCTCCACTGACCTTTCTTTGCTTTTATTCCTAACAGCCAATCTTATTAACCCTTTACTCCTTGAAAACCTCTCTGCCTCACCATTCTTCTCAAGTCCCACTCCCACCATGTAGCCTTGGCCCCCACCACTGCACCTGCATTACCACTATTGCTTCTCACCAGTCTCCTCGCTGCTGAGCTTTTCCTGCTCCAGTCTATCATGCCCAATCAATCCAATCTTTCCCTGCCAAGCCAATCTTAACATGGCCCTAACAGGCCCTTAATAAATATTAGCTGAAAAGAAATGAAATGTATGATGCTCCTGGCTCCTTGGGATTCTGGTTCACTTCTGACAGCTATGTGCTTAGCAACCACTGTCTTTGCACTCTCTTTGTACCTAAGTTCTGCTGAAAAGATTCTCCTGTGTGTATACAGGATTGAGGGTGGTTATCACTTGCCAGGGTGGTAAAAGGCATACTAGAACTTAGGAAGCTGGCAGTATCCTGAAAGCCAGATTTCGGCTGGAGGGGATGTGAGTAATTAGGACAAAAACATCAGGTCAGAGAACTGTTACTAGGATTTCCTCCAAGAAGAAAAGGGAATATAGTTCCCACTCTACCTTCTCTCTCTCTGCCAGTGGTGCTTCACTGACACTCCAAAGCCTGTGGAAGCCCCCTGCCCCCTACTTAGTAAAGTAACCACCAGCCAGACTTACCAGAACACGGTGATCAAACTGCACCATGGTGGGATTCTCAAAAACATTCCTCAGGATGGGGGAGAAGGTAAAGACATCCTCTGGGATCCAGGACTCTCCCATTTTGGGAAAGGAGTTGTAAACAAGTCCAGCATCCAGCCCTGCTACAAAAGCTCCTATATTCCAAGATAAATGGTATTTACTAAAATAAGAGAGAGAAGAGACCACGTACTAGTTTTGACAGAAAAAGCTGATTATCCTAGAGTTAGACAAAAGGAATAGTCGTGGGATAATAGAAAGATCTATGGCCGGGATTCTCAAATAGGGAATTTATAGCACAGTCATTATGGGAACTTAAAAAAACAACAAAGTTTGCATCCACACTTACCCCACCCCAAGACTCTGGCATGCCTCCTTTAGAGGAGTGGATGAGCTCTGGAGGGACGGACGTATTAGTTTGGAAAAACTCCCTTAGTGACTCTGATGCCTCTCTCACACCCTACTAAGAACTACTGATATATTCCAGAAATACTGTTTCTCCAAATAATCTGCACAATCTACTCCTTCACTTCCTTAGGTCTCCATTCAAATGTCACCTTTTCATACAGATCATCCCAGATGATCCTACGTAAAACAGTACTCCAAGACACTACAATGTTGGAATGTTCTCTCTCTCTGCTGCCTAATACGGTGGCCACTAACCACATGTAGCTATTGAGCACCATAAATGTGGTTAGTGTGACTGAGGAACTAAATTTTAAATTTTATTTAATTTAAATAGCCACATGAGGCTAGTGGTTACATGAGGCTAGAGATGGCACAGTTCTAAAGTAAGAGAGGTCGAGGTTGAGGTGTGGTTTAAAGAATAAGAAAGACCTATGCTGGTCTTTCTGTCCTGCAGAACTCTCCACCTTAGACCACCTTTGAGGGCAGGTCTTTCATCTGACACATTTGGGTGTAATGTAACAACAATAATGTTTCATAACAATAACAGCTAACACTTAGTTTTTGCTACATGCCAGGTACTGTTTTAAGCACTTCACATATATTACTCATACTATTACCATCATCTCCATTTTACAGATAAGGTCATCAAGGCCCAGAGCAGTTATACAGATTGTATAGTTCCTAGGCGGTGAACCCAAGATATGAACCAAGATAGTCTGGATCCAGGTAGATGTTCAATATTTTTGTTCATTGACTGGAAATTAGAATTTTTAGAAGGGAGGAAGGAATAGAGAACAGAGGGCGAAGATGGCGAGTATGAGAGAGGCAGGTGTGACATGAAAACGCAGGATGCAGGAGGAAGGGGCAATCCATCAGACAAGAAACTTAGGATGGAATGAGAAACAGGCCATCTCTGATGAGAAGAGTCCTACCTGAGAGCGCTGTAAGGAACACTAAGCCTGCTGTTCCGTGAGCAAATCGTCTCAACCGTAAGAGCTGACGAGTTTCAGGCAACTAAATAAGAAAGACAATCACTTAGATGAACTGGACTGCAGGAACTACAAGAGGCAGCAAAGATTCTCCTTTACTCAGCGTACAGAAAAAATACTTGTAGACAAGATCATGCAGGTTCACTATGATGAGAACATCCAGGGGAATCCTGAAGGGGGGAAAGAAATGCCCAAAAAGATTTCCCGAAGAGTATGCATTTTGTGTACGTCTATATATTTAGAGGTCCCCATCTAAAGAAAAAGTAAAACATGGCTCTTGTATACTTTCTTGCCTCCTATTCACCTTCCCTTTTGAGAGTCAGAATTAAAGCGGTTGTTGGGACTCCTTCACATTTTTTTCCTTAAATCTGTGCCTTCACCTTCCTTAACAGACAATGCTGACAAAACATTCAGCTCCTATATTAATTCTTTGAATGAGCTGCCCCAGCTCAATAGGATAATTGCACATTTTTCTTTGCATTCCCAACTTATCCAGAAAACCAAAGTTCAGTATTTCTCTAAACTTTGGTTATGACTAGTTTCTGTAAATTGACAGATGCTACTTAAGAGAATCCCTGCGATTTGACTTATACCTTCCCATTACAACCAGAATTTCCATTTCCTTGATGCCATCAGCAGCTCTGCAGCCACGGTAACAATACACAGGCTGACTTTTACCTTGTGCTGAGGGAGCAGCAGTGAGAGCGAGGTCCACAAGCTGGCGCAATAAAGAACAAGGGCTGATCCCAGGTGTGCAGCCAGGCGGTACTGACTGACTCGAGGGATGTCATAAGAGTCTGGTTTTTCTTCCAATCCGCTTTTCACCATATACCATCCCAACAGACCCTAGAACCGAAAAGAAAAGAGGCAAATAAAAGAAGGTTGAAATTGTCTGCTCAACTTTACACTCTGGGGAAGCAAGTTATTAGTAGTAACTCCCTACCCAACCCCTCCTTTCCATACCCTCCTATATCCCCAGTATTCCTATCCACATTTCTACACGTAGATTAGCTTTTTACTGAAGTATAATCCAAATATAGAAAAGTGCACAAAATATATACTCTTCAGGAAATCTTTTTGGGCATTTCTTCCCCCTTTCAACATTACCCTGGATGTTCTAAACGTCTTGATTTCATCCACACAGAACACTGAAAGGTGAAGGAATATGCCATGTGATTCATCAGCCCCAGCATTTTTCCTTCTGTAGCCCTATCTGCCATTTTCAATTTCTGCCTCTCTGGGAGTCTGTCTTTAGTGGTTTGTTTTTTATTTTATTCTAAAATAAACCTTCATTTTATTCCACCTACCCTCCCCTAGTTACTATTAACCAGTTGTCATCAAGTGGATTCCAATTCACAGTGACCCCAAGTGTTTCAGAGAAGAACCGTGCTCCATAGGGTTTTCATGGCTGTGACCTTTCAGAAGCAGATCACCAGCCTTTTCTTCCAAGGTGCCTCTGGGTGGGTTTAAACTGTCAACCTTTTGTTTAGTAGCTGAGCACTTAACCGTTTGTGCCACCTAGGGACTCCTTTAGTTACTATCAGGCTTTTATTAACATCTAACTCTTTGCTATCTGTTTCTATTGCTTCCATTTCTTTTCTTCCATCTTCCTCCTTAGTCCCTTTTAACTGGCTCATATTCTGAGTTAAATTAACCAATTAGCTTCCTCCTGATCAAATTTTGATGATGTTTCTTTGATGTCTTATACTTTGCAGCCTTACGCTAGGACCTCTACCCCTTGACCCAAATGCTTCTATGTGTCTTCTTTCATATTCCTTTTCTTGGCTCTGCCTCACCTAACCCATTAAATGTGGGAGTCTTTCAAAGCCCTTTTCCTTAAGAGGAGTTCAACTTATGAGTTTAATCATCACTGATACCTGAATATGTCTTAACTACATCTGTGTTCTAAGCTCCTTCATTCCACAAAATGTTCCTGTTTTGAAATTTTCCTGTTTGCTTCTGTAGCCATTCTAGCATAGGGACCCACTTCCCTATACAGCAGGCAAGTCAGAAAAAGGGAGGAGATGAGAGCTCAGCAGGAGAGCACGATGGGAAAGATAATCTAGTTCTTGTGGCACATGAAAATATATTTATTGAGTGCTGACTAGATTCCAGGCACTAAACTAAGTGCTTTATATGCACTATCTTGTTTAATATTCACAGACCCTAAATGGTAGGCACTATTATTACCCCCATTTACAGGTAAAGAAATTATAGCTTACAAATTAAGTGGCAGAGCTGGCCTCGAAGCCAGGCCTGTGACAGTAAAATCCATACTCTTCCCCCACTCTATTATGCAGCCTCAAAGATTAATTCCTTAAAAACAAGGCCAACCACGAAGCTACACAGAGTACCTCTGGGTTCCCAACACTGGGTAATTCTCACCTGGAAGCAGACTAAGCCACAGAGAGCAAGAACACGTCCTTTCATGCCACGGCTGAGCCAGCCCTTTCTCCAAAAGTAAGCAGCAGGCAAGATGTACGCCAGGCCTACAAGGCGCCCCCACATTCGGTGTGAGTATTCCATGTACCAGATGAACTTGAATTCTGCCAATGTCATATCATGATTCAAGCTGGGTGAAAAGGGGAGTCAAAAAAGAAGAAAGAGGAAACATCTATTTAATTTTTATTTCCCTATGGGATGCAGGAACATTCTTGGTCATACAGTTTGGTAAATTTGCTCTGTTCCTCATCAGTGACCTCAGTATCACTTTGGAATTGGGGTTTAGAGTGGGGAGCTCACTAAACATAACCAAACCAAATGTTAAGGAATAAAGGAATCTGTCTTAGTTATCTAGTGCTGCTATAACAGAAATACCACAAGTGGATGGCTTTAACAAAGATAAATTTATTCTCTCACAATCTAGTAGGCTACTAGTCTAAATTCAGGGCACCAGCTCCAGGAGAAGGCTTTCTCTCTATATATGCTCTGGGGGAAGGTCCTTGTCATCAATCTTCCCTTGGTCAAGGAGCTTCTCCATGTAGGAACCCCAGGCCCAAGGACGTGCTCTGCTCCTGGCGCTGCTTTCTTGTTGGTCTGAGGTCCCCCTGTCCCTCTGCTTGCCTCTCTCCCCCATATCTCAAAAGAGATTCGCCCAAGACACAACTTAATCTTGTAGATTGAGTCCTGCCTTATCAACATAACTGTGGCTAATTCCCTCTCAATAATATTATAGAGACAGGATTTACAACACATAGGAAAATCATATCAGAGCACAAAATGGTAGACGATCACATAATACTGGGAATCATGGCCTAGCCAGGTTGACAGATATTGTTGGGGGACACAATTCAATCCACGACACTAACCACCAACCATTCTGGAATATTTAAACCGTAAAAGACTGAGCTGGTCTGATGGGATGTTTACCTAATTTCCTCTAATACTCACATTTTAAATTCTGGAAATTGCTGGTATTTTTGGAATTCTGCTTCCCATTCCTCTTGGCTTGTAGGAGGCTTCATCTCCTTTATTAAATGCCAATCTACCATCGAGAGGCCAGACTCTGTCAACCTTAGGATGGGAAAGAAATTTTGGAGTGTGTATGTATGATACTGGTTAACTAACAAATGGTTTACAGTGATAACCGGATCTGAACTTAACCCCCGCAAAGGCAAATACATCGTTTCATTGTTTCTTCTTTTGACACTATGCTCTCTTCTTACTGCTGAGAATTTTGTCAAAACAGCTGCCATCACGTCCAAATTTCTTTACTCTCTTATTATCGCAATCCTGTCCTTACACTCTCCCCACTTCCTTCTCTCACTAACATTCCCTGACAGGTATAATCAACCTTTAGACCAAAGGAATGTTTCCTAAATGCATAACCAACATTCTTCACACAAGGAAAAAAGATTTGTTACAAACATAAAAAAGTTTAGGTTCTTGAGTGAATTTAAAAACAATAAAACTCAAATTTGTTACATTTTTCCGTAACAGTCTACAAAACACACAAAAAGATATTTTGAAAGAACCTTAAAGAAATAAGCGGTACAGGAACTGGGGAGAGAATCTGAGGAACATGTACTGTATTAAAACCAAAAGTATTTTCACCAAAAAGAGCTAGGGCTCCTAAAATAAAAGGCTCATTTTAGGCCCGAGCAAGAAATGTATAAAATGAGCCTGAGACCCCTTACTGTACCAGAAAGCAAGGAAGCTATCAAAGGTTACCGGGGTCCTATCAAAAAGACTCAGAAGCCAACTTGAAAAGGCTCCCACTGACTAAAAATGAAACAATTTGAGCAAATCATCATCATCATCATCATCACCACCATCACTGCAATGATTTAAACACATCAAATATGTTTAAATCAGATTGTTGCTAGTTGCTGTCAAGTTGGCAACCCTATGTACAACGGAATGAGATCCATAGGGTTTTCACTGATTGATTTTCAGAAATAGATCACCAAGCCTTTCTTCTTGGTCCATCTTATTCTGGAAGCTCTGCTGAAACCAGTTCAGCATCACAGCAACAAGCAAGCCCCCAACAGACAGTGCTGACTGCACATGAGGTGTACTGGCCAAGAACTGAACCCGGTTTCCCACATGGAAGGCGAATAATGATATTTAAAAACACAAACACCTTAAAGGTCACCTTTTAGGGGCCCAGATTGGAGGGAATTAATTTATTATTTTGAAAACTGGTAAATAATGGAAAAGAATCAAGTATTTTATTCTGCCTTTCCTATACAAACTGTACCAAATAGTTTTGATATGGGGAAACTTTCTCTTTAGAGTTGAGCTAATAAAATTTAAATATTACAATTTTGAAACTCTAATGAAATAATCTACCACCCATTTGTCAGTCTGTCACACTGTGGTAGGTTGTATGTTGCTATGATGCTGGAAGCTATGCCACTGGTGTTTCAAGTAACAGTAGGGTCACCCATGGTGGACAGGTTTCAGTGGAGTTTCCAAACCGAGAGAGACTAGGAAGAAAGATCTGACAATCTACTTCCAAAAATCAGTCAATGAAAACCCTATGGATCACAACAGAATACTGTATGCTATAGTGCTGGAAGATAAGCCCCTTAGGGGTAAAGGAAGGCATTCAAAATACACAGTGGCCACAACAACGGAATCAGCATATCAATGATCATGAAGATGGTGCAGCACTGGGCGGTTTCATTCTGTTGTACATGGGGTCACCACGAGCTGGAGCCAACTCGACAGCAACTAACAATAAAATGAAATAATGGGCCTAGGCGATGGTCATCAATGGCTGTTGAAATCTCTAATATACATTCACTAGACATTATGAATGTTCTAATGTTCTAAACACCATCACCTATGAAGTATTTTTACCCTCCTCCCCCAATCTGAATTTGATCAAGCAACTACCAGTTTACAAGGAATACAGGGGTAAACGGGACATGTTAAACACTACCACAGGTATAAAAACCAAAAAAAAAAAAAAAAGCCAAGCACACTGCTGTCGAGTCGATTCCAACTCATAGCGACCCTATAGGACAGAGTAGAACTGCCCCATAGTTTCCAAGGAGTGCCTGGTGGATCTGAGCTGCCGACCTTTTGGTTAGCGGACGCAGCACTTAACCACTATGCCATCAGGATTTCCATGAGTTTCCCCATCTATAAAATGTGGGAGCTAGAGTAGATGATCTCTAAGGTCCCGTCTCCCTCGGGATCCTATGATTCTACTCATGATGCAAACAGCAACTTCCTGGTGATTACTCACCTAGTGACTCCACCAAGAATAACTGCTCCAGCCACTGTTCCACTGCAGATCAGAAGCCATCGGCCCACCACCCGCTCAGCAGCCTTTGATGGAAGGGACACCTTACCCTTCCCAGACTGCAAAGCTACTTCAGAGATGCTGCTGTATTGGCCTGGCCTCAAAGGGCGCCTGATCCCCCAGCTGCAACCACACTAAGGATCAAGACAGACACATTACAACTGGAGAAGGGGAAGGCCTCACTCTGTTGCTACCCCCACTTACCCACTCTGTCTGGAGTACCCTGTCTGGCCACATCTCCCCCACTATCTCCCTGGTAAAACATCATCTCTTATCAGGATTACTGTATGCACCTCCCAACTGGTTTCCCTGCTTCTGTCTTGCCTCACTTCAATCCATTCCCACACTAGACAGTGAACCTTCCAGTCTCTGCATATTTACCCCAGATTTTACACTCAAAATATGGGTTTTCTTTCTTCTCTAGGTCTTTAAACATGGTGTCTCTGACTGGAACACTCCTTGTCCCTTGACTGAGAATTCTACTGTAGATCTCAGCTTATATGTCACCTCCTCTGGGAAGTGCTCCCAGATGCTCCCAAGTCTGCACTGGGTGCCGTCAATGCCCTCCCATAGCACACTATACATTATCTATAAGAGTCCTTAACACATTGTGATATACCTTCAGGTTCACCTGTCTCTATTTCCCACTAAGCTATCAGCTCTGAGATGGGAGGGTCTGGTCAGTCTGGCTCTTTTCCTCCTGCAATCTTTGTTTCTAGCCCAGTGCCCTCAACCTAACAAGCCTTTATTAAAGACTTGACAAATGAATTAATAAATGAATGAACTGTGATCTTCTCCATGAGAGGAAGCTTGTTGTATTTATCTTTCTGTTCCCAGTTCCTAACCCATAATAATCACTCAATAATTAGTAGTTGAATGAATACACACCGTTTTGGCTCTATTCGAGTCCACAGACCCTGTTCTGTTTCCTGTTCTGCTTCTAATTAACCGAGTAACTTTAGACGTCAGTTAAATTAAGCCTCAATTTACTTCTCTGTAGCATGGGGGTTACAGTCCCTACCCTGACTACCTGGGGGGCTTTTAGCAAAAATCAACTTATACAGGTAAAAATCATTGAGCTCTTTCTTTGTGCTAAGCGCTGGATGTGTATGTGTCTTTCTATATTAAATTATTTAATCCTCTCAACAACTTCATGAAGTAGGTATTGTTATTTCCATTATACAGATGAGGAAACTGAGGCGCAGAAAAGTAACTTGGCCAAGATCACATAGATAGAGTTAGGGTCAGATCCGAACCAAGGGCTCTGGACACAAGAAAATCTTTATAAACTGTAAGAAGCCACAGAAATATGATATGGGACTATCTATTATCTTTTTCCTGACCCTTTCACCCCATCCCCACTTGCGCGACTCTGAGTCCCCAGCAGTGCGGTACCTGTGCTCCAGGCGCCGCCCTAAGAACCAGGAACCGAAGACATGGGCTCCCTGTCAAGGCCTTCAAGGGCGGCAAGAGCAACCGCTGCATGCTGAGGGCAGTGTACGGACGCCACCTCCACACCCTAGCGCTCTGTGGTCTCCCTTCCCCGCCACCGAAGGTAGAAGCACTTCCAGGTCACGCAGAGCTAGGGATCACTGCCCCTTCCCCCGTCCTCTAGAGGCCGCGACCGGTAGGAGCAGTGACTGCGCCTGCGCGGGGACTCAGCATTCGCGGGGACTGCTGGGGCGTGGGAGTCGGGGACGTGCAGGGTCGCGCGCAGCCTTTGAGGACGCGCTTCGTGGGTCGCGCGCACCGAAGCTCAGCCTAAGTGGAAATTAACGACAGACAAGGAAGCAGCGCGTCGGCATGAAGAGGCAGAGGGCGTCCTCGCAGCGGAAACCCGCGCGGATACCGTCCGGGAAGGCCGGTGCGGAAAGTGGCGGGGGAGGGGGCGGTCGGCGGACTCAGCTCGCTGAGGTGGGCTGGCTAGGGTCTTGGCCTGTGGATTTCCCGCAGTTTCCTCAGCTGCGTTCCAGCTCCAAACGAAGGAAACGAAGGCCCTGAGAAGGGGCGTGTAGCGGCAGTGGCCTGCCGCTCTAGAGCCAGATGTTGTGGGTTCGAATCCTGACGCCACCACGTATTGTAGTGCGACTCGTTCCCATTGCTTAACTTCTCTCAGCCTCACTTTCTCGTCGCCACTTGATACCAGTGCACGCCTTACTGCCGCATCGTTGTGATAGTTAAATGTTAAGCGCTGAGCGCAGTGCCTAACCCATGGTGATCGCTTCTGCGACGGGGGTGGGAGTTGTCCCCAGAGCCACATAGCTACCAAGTGGCGGAGCTTGTGGTTACTCCAAGCCCCGAGTTCTACCTGCCGTGCCAGAATAGGATGGCAGTTGAGAGGGAATTTGACAAATCCCTCTTCCTCCTTGGTGAACTTTTGGTTCCTCCAAACTAGCGATTCCCAAACTCTTTGATCTCAGAACTACTTTAACCTCCTAAAATTTATTGAGGACCTCAAATCTTTTATTTATATGGGTTATATCTATTGTATTAGAAATTAAAACTCAGGAATCTAAAAAATATTAATTCATTAGAAAATAACACGGTAAACCCCATATAAATAAAATAAATAAATATATTTTCCAAAACAAAATTTAAAAAGTGAGAAGAGAGAGTGGCAATGGTTTCTGCAAATGTCTTTAATATCTAGCTTAGTGGAAGACAGCCGGATTCTCATATTTGTTTCTACGTTCAATCTGACACGTCAGGTAGCCTCCTGAAATTGCCACTCTACACTTGTGAGAAAATGGGGGTGAAAAAGGCAAACAAAGTCTTAGTATTATTATGAAGGCCCCTGGGTGGCACAAGTGGTTTGCACTCAGCTGCTAGTCTAAAGGTTGGCTATTTGAAGGCCTAGCTCCTGGTCATCTGCTTTGGTGAAGATGACAGCCAAGAAAATCTCATGGAGCAGTTCTGCTCAGTAACACGTGGGGTTACCATGAGTCGGAATTGACTGTACAGCAATGGGTTTGGTTTATTATTATGAAAATAATCTCGACTCCACAGATGTTCTGAAACGGTCTTGGAGACCCCAAAAAGCTAATTGGACTACCACATCTTGAGAACTGCTTCAAACAAATGTCTTCTCCAAGTTTGACGTCTAAAGTAACTTTGCTTTTCTTGGGACAACTGGCTTCCTCTGCCTTCTGTCTTAGCCTTTTGTGTACATCTCCACCATTTCCTGGCCAGGGTCCTTTCTTGTGAGGCAAATGGTGCCCCTGCAGCATTGTCCAGTTAGATTGACCTGACAGCTGGGGTGGGTATCAGGAAATTCATGCAGTCATGCAGTGCTGTTGGTTAAGACCATAGAGTGGCACTTAAATCTTTCACAGTTTTGGGGACTGATTGTCTTTTAAATAAATGAGTTGCAGTCTGACACTAGTGGATGGTAAGTTTTTGTTTTGTTTTTCAAATTAAAAATTTTTTTTTTATTATAAAAATACTGGGTAGAAAAATTCAAGCTACACAGAAAAATATAAAAAAGAAGTAAAAGAACTTCCAAATCCCACCACTCAGTAATAACCACTATTAGTACATGCTGAACATCCTTTCAGGTATATTGCGTGCAAGTATGTGTTCAGTATTCTTAATTTTTAAAAAACCATGTGCTTAACTTATGAAAAATTCAAAACTCCATTTACAGCACACTTTTTAGTGTAAATATGTGACTTTTTAAAAATGAATTTGTAATTATTTAGCCATTAGTAAATATTTGAATGACTGTTGTATACCTTGGTAGACACTGTGCTTGCTGTAGATAATGATACAGATTTCTCATATAAAAAGTTTAGGAACTTTAGGTCAAGTATAAGTGATCAGACAGCTATCTACATAAACGATAATAAAAGGTAGAAAGTAATTTATGTATTAAAGAGGAACAATTAGTGTTTTAAAGAGGAACATTTAATTCATAAAGAGTTATATGAGTTCAAAAGAGGGAGATGTAATTTCTTACTTCGGGGGAGAGGGAAAATCATGGGAATGTGATTTGAAGTGAGCCTTGGAAGATTTTAACATTCAAAGATGGAGCTGGAAGGACTTTGTGGGCTGAGGAAGTAGCATTAACAAGAGCAGGGGTGGCAGTTGGGGGAAACTGGAAGCGTATACAGGAAATAATGTGTTGTTTATTAGTGATAACGACTAATACTTTTTGAATACTTAGTAGGTGCTATGTACTTCATATGAATTATCTCATGTAATTCTCACTACTTTGAGGAAGGTATAAAAACCTACCTTATTTTATAGAAAACTGAGGCTTAGGTTAATTAACTTGTCTAGGTTCACACGATAAATAAGTGGTAGGGTCTGGCTTTGAACTCAGTCCCTGCTCTTAAACACATTCCTTACAAAGAAATTTAAACATATTTGGCAGGCATTGAGAAGCATTGAAGGAATCTGAGCTAGAATGTGATGAGGAGGCCTCAGTTTAGGAAGATTGAGTTAGCATTCAGTGTATATTTTCCTCAATATTTTTTATCTATATGTCTATACCTATTTAAAACAGTCATGAGTTTAAAATTGAACATGGTATTTCATTGCATTTATGGGTTCTAGTGTGCTTACCTGCTTTCCTGCTATTGGACATTTGGATTTTGGCAGCAAAATGTAAACTATGTTAAATTGTTCTGGATGGATAGTGCCTTCATGAATTTATGCTGTTCTCTATTTTAGGAGCAGAAAGTGGATTTCTTATGGAAGTGTGTGTTGATTCAGTGGAGTCAGCTGTGAATGCAGAAAGAGGAGGTAAGAGAAATTAGAGAATGAGTGACAATTGGCAACCCTTTTTAGGAGTCTTAAAATGAATCCTTTGAAGTGACCTTGAGAGCCTTTGTGATCGCCACAGATCTTAGGAACCCTTTCAAAACCAAACAGGCAACTAGAAAACGTACTGGAAAATAATGATCTACTAGTCTTACCCCCAAGTGGATTACATTTTGAGTCAAGTGTCCACAATAGTGATCTTAATCACTAATTTCATTTTTTATTGAACTTAGCAAAGATTCAATTTTCAAACCATTGATATAAAGATTTCAGAGATTTGTTGCATTTTCATCAGCCCTTTTACATTATATATATGTATTTTTAAACATTATTCTTTTATTAATCTTTGTTTCTTTTGCCCTCTGTATTAGTTGCCTAGTGCTGCTGTAATAGAAATACCACAAATGGTAGCTTTAACAACAGAAATTTATTTTCTTACAGTTTGGAAGGCTAGAAGTTCAAATTCAGGGTGCTGGGTCTAGAAGAAGGCTTTCTGTCTGTGTTGGCTCTGGAGGAAGGTCGTTGTCTTTTTTAGCTTCTGCTCGTGGGTGATCTTCATGTGGCTTGACATCTCTTTCCTGATCTCTGCTTCCTAGTTTACTTGATTTAAGACACACCCTACATTAATCCTGTCTAATTAACATAACAAAGATAGCTCGTTCCTAAATGGGATTATAAGCACAGGCATAGAGGTTAGGATTTACAACACGTATTTTGGGGGGACACAATTCAGTCCATAATACACTCTGAACTTGCTTTGATAGGAAGCATGGAAATTTCCTTATCTCAGGATCAGGATTTTTTTTTTTTAGCTTTTTATTGTTAAAATTTTCAAGTATATAAAAATGTAGAGAGAATAGTACAATGAACCCCCATATACTTACCACTTAGCTTCAGTCATTTTCAACATATGGCCAATCTTGATTCTTCTATATCAGGGATCATCAAACTTTCTGTAAAGAGCCAGATAGTATATATTTTCGGTTTTGCTGTCCACATATGGTCTTTGTTGTCTTTTTTTTTTTTAAAAATCCTTTAAAAAAATGTAAAAACCATTCTTAATTTGGCAATAAAAAGGAATGAAGTACTGATAACATGCTACAGCATGAATGAACCTGAAAACATTATGCTAAGTCAAATAGATCCGTCACAGAATACTGAATATTGTATGATTCCATTTATATGAAATGTGAAGACTAGGCAAATTTATGGCAACAGAAAGTACGTTAGTGATTGCCTAGGTGTGAGGGGCATGGGGAAAAGGGGAGGTCACTGCTAAAGGGTGCAGGGTTTCTTTTTGAGTTGATGAAAATTGTCTAAAATTGATGGCATAATCAGTTGTGGTGGTGTTGGTTGCACAACTCTGTTGATATAATAAAAACCATTAAATTGTACACTTTGAGTGAATTATATGGTACGTGAATTATATCTCAATAAAGCTGTTAATAAAAAAAAAAATTCTTAGGTTTCAGGCCACAGTGAAAACAAGGTGTGGGTAGGCCTTTGGCCTCCTGGCCAGTTTGCTGACCCCTGATCTATATTCCTACTTTTACTGCCCTCAACCCCAGATTATTTTGAAGCAAATAGCATATTTGATGCAAAGACATATTTCATGTGTTTTAATCCATTGTAGTTATTCTTTTTATTGATGCTCACATGTTTCATCTTTGGCCAGTAGAAGCCTCTTCAAGTTGGTTCCTAAAAACTTTTGACATGACCCAAGTAGTCTGATAGTTATTTTGCTCCTAGTATTTTCTTATTCTTGTAATGGTCTTGATTGAAGCTACACAAAAGTAACTTGCATGGTGCCTGGGATCTTAAAAGCTTGCAAGTGGCCATCCAAGGCACAACAATTGGTCTCTGTTCACCTTGTGCAAACAGTGGAAGAAGGAGAGTCAGGAATAGAAGGATATGGAATGTGTGGCTAATTGCCTCCATAAACAACTGCCTACTTTGCCATGAAACCAGAAGAACTGGATGGTGCCTGGCTACCATTACTGAACATTTTGATCAAAGATTCCATAGAAGAATCCTAATCAGGAGGGAGAATATGCAGAACAGAATTTCAAATTCTCATAGACTGCAGACTTCCTGGAGCCGTGAAGGTTGGTGAACCCCTGAAACTGTTGCACTGAGATAATCTTTAAACCTTAAGCCAAAAATATCCCTTGAATTCTTAAAACCAAACTGTAGTTTAGCTTAACAAGTAAAAAAATGTCTGCCTTGAGCATTGTGTTCTTTTAAGAACTGTCTATAGGTGATCAAACTGCTAACAGCAACTCAAAAGATTAGATGGGAACCTTAGGGGGCAGTGAATTTATGTTAATGGGGAGGAACAAGTCAGAAAAGGAGGGTGAGAATCGTTGCACAACTCAAAGAATGTAATCAGTGTTACTAAATGATACATGTAGAAGCTATTGAATTGGTGTATATTTTGTTATCAACAATAACTAAATAAAATTTTTTAAAAAAGTAACTTGCCTTTTTCTTAAAACTTAGAATAATAAAGACTCCCTGGGGACGGATTATGTATTTTCTTATCAACAAAGAGTCAGAGATCCACTATGGTCAATCCTGAAACTTCTCTTTTATTCTAAGTTGCGTCTCTATGGATGGAGAGGCAAATTTTAAGGGGCTTACCAGAATGCTTCTTAGAAGCAAGGATGGTGAGACTATGTCTCACATACTTTAGACGTGTTATTAGGAGGGATCAGTCTCTGGAGGAGGACATCATGCTTGGTAAAGTAGAGGGTCAGTGAAAAAGAGGAAGACCCTCGATGACATGGATTGACACAGTTTCTGCAACAATGGGCTCAAGCATAACAATGACTGTGAGGATGGCACAGACCAGGCACTGTTTCATTCTGTTGTACGTAAGATTGGGACCGACTCGACAGCACCTAACAATAGCAACAACACCGGTGGCACAGTGGTTAAAGTGCTCAGCTGCTAACCAAAAGGTTGGCTGTTCGAATCCACCAGCTGCTTCATGGCAGAAAGATTTGGCAATCTGCTCCCATAAAGATTTCCAGCCGTGGAAACCCTATGGGGCAGTTCTGCCTGTCCTGTAGGGTCGATATGACTCGGAATCAACTAGGTGGCAGTGAGTTTGGTTTGGTTTTGGTTTAGCTTAGCTTGAATTAACTCTTTAATAAGCCTGGCTCTCAGTAACAATGTGGATTGCAGAGTATAGTTGGGTTAATTTTGTAATTTTATTTCAGACAATTTCTAAGACTGTTTGTTCTGTATTTGGGAAAAAAATGTAAAGAGTTTGCTATTTAATAAGAGCTTATTTTGGACAAATAATTTTTGAGCAATGCTTTTATCACAGGTGCTGGTCGAATTGAATTATGTTCTGGTCTGTTGGAGGGAGGAACCACACCCAGCATGGGTAAGTGTCCGTTTTTCACAGCATTCTCCTAAGAATTTGTTCAGAGGTAGGTAGTTGCTGTTAACATCGGTTCATCTGCTCTGGGTTAATATCAAAGACCCAGGCTTTTTTTTGTTTTTTTTTAATCTTTCCATTCTGGCATCCTTGGTATGTTGACTTTTGTCTTTATTTCTCCCCTCCTTGTCTTTGTGCTATTGTTGTCATACATTTCACTTCTACATGTGTTATAAACCCCACAGTACTTTGTTATTTTTATTTAAAGAGTGAATTATCTCTTAATGTGACTTAAACTATAAGAAAACATATAAAAAGCCAAAACTGAACCTGTTGTGGTCAGGTCAGTTCAGACTCATAGCGACCCTATAGGACAGAGTAGAACTGCCCCATATGGTTTCCAAGGAGCAGCTAGTGGATTCGAACTGCTGACCTTTTGGTTAGCAGCCAAGCTCTTCACCACTGTGCCACCAGGGCTCCAGGAAAACATACACACTGTGCCACCAGGGCTCCAGGAAAACATATATACACACACACACACAGACACACACGCACACACACACACACACACACACACACCCCCATGTAGTGACTCTTTGTGATGCTCTTCATTCCTTCTTGTAGATGCATATGTCTATCTGGTTTTATCTTCTGGGCTGGAAGTACTTCCTTTAGCATTTTTTGTAGTCCAGGTGTGCTGGTGATGAATTCTTTCAACTGTTGTATGTCTGAAAACATCTGTATTTCTCCTTCATTTTTTTAAAGATATTTTTGCTGACTAGGTTGACAGTTTTTTTTCTTTTCATATTTTAAAGATGTTTTTCCATTATCTTCTTGCTTACATTGTTTTCAAAAAGAAATATGCTATTATCCATGCCTTTCTTCTTAACGTAATGTATCTCTTTTCTCTGGTCACTTTTAAGATTTTGTTTTTATTCCTGGTTTTGAGCAATGTGATTTTTTTTTTAAACAGACTTTATTTTTTAGAGCAGTTTTATGTTTACAGAAATATTGTGAAGAAAATAGAGTTCCCATTTATGCCCTCCTCCTTGCACATTGTTTCTCTTATTAACATCTTGCGTTCCTGTGGTACATTTGTTACAGTTGATGAACCAATATTGATACATTATTGTTAACTAAAGTCCATAGTTTACCTTGGGGTTCACTCTTTGGGTATTGACAAATGATTAATGTCGTATGTTCACCATTACAGTGTCACACAGTAGTTTCACTGCCCAAAAATTGCCCTGTGCTCTACCTAATCATCCCTTCCCTGGCCCCCTGGCAACCACTGATCTTTTCACTCTCTATAGTTTTGCCTTTTCCAGAATGTCATATGGCTGTAATCATATAGTATGAAGCTTTTTCTGACTGGCTTCCTTCATTTAGCAGTATGCATTTAAGGTTCCTCCATGTCTTTTCTGGCTTGATAGCTCATTTCTTCCTTTTACTGAATAATACTCCATTGTATGGATGTATGGAAACCCTAGTGGCGTAGTGGGTAAGCACTACAACTGCTAACCAAAAGGTTGGCAGTTTGAATCCACGAGGTGCTCCTTCGAAGCCCTATGGGGCAGTTCTGCTCTGTCCTGTAGGGTTGCTATGAGTCGGAATCGACTCGATGGCAACGGGTTTGGTTTTTTTGGGTTTTGGTATGGATGTATCACAGTTTGTTTGCTCATTTTATCCGTTCACCTATTGAAGGACATCTTGGTTTCTTCCAATTTTTGGCAATTATGAATAAAGCTGCGTTCGTATACTGGTGTTTATGTAAACATATGTTTTAATCTCATTTGCATAAATACCTAGGAGTGCAATTGGTGGATCGAATCGTAAGTCTGTGTTTAGCTTTGTAAGAAACTGCCAGACTGTCTTCCAAAGTGGCTGTACCATTTCACATCCCTGTCAGAAATGAATGAGAGTTCCTGTGAGCAATGTGATTTTGGTGTACCTGGATGTGGTTTTCCTAATATTTTTTGGATGTGTGCATTTATTTTCATCAAATTTGGAAGATTTTCAACATTCAAATATTTCTTCTGTCTCCTCCTCCCTCCCTCAGTGACTTCAGCTTCATTTATATTAGGCTGTTTGACGTTTCACAACTTACTGATGAGCTGCTCCCCCCTATCCCCTGCCAGTGCCTTTTCTCTGTGTTTATTTTGGACAGTCTCTATTACTGTGTTTTTCAAGTTTACTAATCTTTTATTCTGCAATGTCTAACCTGCTGTTAATGACATCTAGTATTTTTTCATCTCACACATTGTAGTTTTCATCTCTAGAAGTTTGATTTGTCTTTTTTTTTAAAAAAAATATATAGCTCCCATGTCTCTTCTTAACTTTTTAACATATGGAATAAAGTTATAATAGCTGTTTTAATGATCTTGTCTGCTAATTCTAATATCTGTATCAATTCTGGGTTGGTTTTCTTGATTGATTTATTGCCTCATGATACATCATATTTTCCTGACTGGTAATTTTTTGATGCCAGGCATTGTGACTTTTACTTTGTTGGCTACTAGATTTTTTTGTCTCCCTATAAATATTCTTGAGCTATATTCGGGGATACAGTTAGGTTAGTTGGAAACATTCAGTCCTTTTGGGTCTTTTAAGATTTGTTAGGGAAGTCTGAAACAGTGCTCAGTCTAGAGCTAATTGTTCCCTGCCGCTGAGGCAAGACACTTCTATTTACTCTACCTGATGTCCCATGAATCTTGAGATTTTTCTGTCTGACTTGTGGGAACAGGCATTATTCCCATCCCGTTGTGGATGTCAGACACTGTTACGTCTAATCCTGTTCAGTAGTTGTTTCCCTGGCCCGTGTAGTTACCTTGCATGCATGCACTCATCAGTACTTAGCTGAATATTCAAGGGAGGCTCTTTGCAGATCTTTAGAGTTCTCTTTCTCTCCTTCATGGTACTCTGTCCTGTAAACTCTAGCCACCTTGGTCTGCCTGGAATCTCAGCTCTATCTCCTCAACCCAGAGATTTCTCTGTGCCCCATCTGGGTTCCACCTCCCTGCACTGTGACCTGGAAACTCTCAAGGCTGTTACCTGAGTCAGCCATAGGGTTCACCTCATTTGTTTTCCATCTTTCAAGAATCACTGTCCTTGGTTGCATGATGTCCAGTGTCTTCCAAATCATTGTTTCATACATATTGCCCATTTTGGGTTCTTATAGGCAGGAGGGTAAATCTGATCTCTGTTAGTCTGTCTTGGCCAAAAGCAGAAATCCCTCTCTGAATTTTTGATTCCTAAGATATGCTACTCTGAGATTGATGATAACATTATTTGGTATAAAGGTTTATGTATACAGCAGCCTTTTGGAATCTTCTCACTAAAGGAGGACATTCCATGGCCATTCTAAAATCTCTAAAAGATATCAGTAAATAGTGCAGTTTGTTTTTTGCAACAGCAATCATGATTCATTGCTTTGTGCTGGGATTACTGCTACCCCATGCAATATTTGGGTTCGTTTACCAACAAAGAAGAAATTCACGTTGGGTAAACAGCTAATAGTGCTTGCCACAGATCTTAAATTATCGAAAGTTTCTGAGCTAGCCACAAATTGTGTCATATTTAGGTACTTTTATTGATAGATTCCTGTATAAAATCACAAATAAGTAGAACTTTGCTTCCTTTTACATATCTTTCAAAAAAAAGTCTATGCTAAATTTCTTTGTCCACTTAAGGGTCATACTTTGAAACATTTTAACCATCTCTGTAAAACTGAAACAAACCCGTTTCCACTGAGTCGATTCTTACTCATGGCAACCCCATGTTTTACAGAGTAGAACCGCTCCACAGGGTTTTCTTGGCTGTGATCTTTACGGAAGTAGATCTCCAGACCTTTCTTCTGCAGAGTGGCTGGGTGGGTTCAAATTGCCAGCCGTTAGGTTAGCACCCAATCACACACCGCTGGCACTACTTAGGCACCAACCATCTCTATACAAAAGAAAAAACCCCAAACCTGTTGCCATTGAGTCGATTCCGACTCATAGCGACCCTATAAGACAGAGTAGAACTGTCCCATAGGGTTTCGGGGAGCATTTGGTAGATTCGAACTGCTGGCTTTTTGTTTAGCAGCTGTAGCACGTAACCACTGTGCCACCAGGGCCCCATAGTAGGTTTGAAATAGAGCTACAATCAATTACAAAGCAGAAACTGGATCTTAGGGAATGCACTGGCGGAAGATTGAGCCTGAGAGTTATTACACTTTCAGATATCACATGCTAGTCAAAGAATTTGGAGTCATACGGTTTTTATTGAGTCAACTAACAAGTGCTTTTAAAGTGCAGTATCTCCCTTCTGTTTTCCAAGTTGCTGTTTTTCACCTGTGGCTTCCTTATTAACTTTCACCATGTACACATTTTTCTTCTCAGTGCCCTCCTTCCTTTAGACCCATGTTTCTTGTGATTTCTTCAGTCATTTCTTCCATTTCTTTTGGAAGTGATACACAAGAGCAAATCTAAAAGACCAATAATATTTTATTGACTTCTTTGAATTTTTAGCTCACATTTGAATTTTAATTAGTCTGCTCTCTGTTCTTGTAGGTGTCCTTCAAGTAGTGAAGCAGTGTGTCCAGATCCCAGTTTTTGTGATGATTCGGCCCCGAGGAGGTGATTTCTTATATTCGGATCGTGAAATTGAGGTGATGAAGACTGACATTCGTCTTGCCAAGCTGTATGGTGCTGATGGTTTGGTATTCGGAGCATTGACTGAAGATGGACACATTGACAAAGAGCTGTGCATGTCCCTTGTGGGTAAGAATTTTGTATCTGAGACCAGAGTCTCTAATAATGACTGAATTTATATACCCAATGTGGAAAAACGTGATCACAAAACTGACTTTTCAGTTACACCTGTAGGCACTTAAACTAGCCTAACCACTTTAAACAGTAGTGATTTAGGTGTTTGGGCTGGAGGGTATATGTGGCATAGCCCTCCGAACTCTCCTCAGTTTCTGTAGTTCAGGTTCTGCTATGTTCCTGTAGGGTCTAATGGAGGTTTATCTTGATTCCTTTAACCACTACACGAAAAACTTCAAAAGGTATTATAGTTGGTGAGGGTAAGGAGATGGGGAGAAGACAAGCAAACTACCTGTATTAGTAGGCCAAAATCTTTCTTGAAGATTCTCAGGGAGTAAGTAATAGATTTAATGCTGTACTTGTAGTTGTCAGATCATATGCTTTTTATATTGTGCCCCTAAGGTGTGGATAACCAGTTTTTTATATGGAAATCAGAGATTAGTGGAAAGATAGAACTTTTGACTTTGTAAGAATGCCATTTTATTATTATTTTAGTTCACTGTCTTCACTTCTTAGGAGAGGAAACTATTAAAAAAGAAAGTCCTACCTAGCATGGAGAATTCTGTATATAAAAAAAAGACAAACCCATTGCCCCTCAAGTCTATTCTGACTTGTAGTGGCCCCATAGGATTTTTTTCAAGGCTGTAAATCTCTACAGAAACAGACTGCCACATATTCCTCCCACGATCTGTGTATAATAGTCAGTGATAATCTCTTCATGTTGTTCTCTGACTTTCTTTTAATAGCTATTTGCCGTCCTCTGCCAGTCACTTTCCACCGCGGTGAGTCATTTCCATTTTAGAAGTTCTGTTGTACAGTGTCAGTTTTCTAATTTCTCAAAATGCTACAAACTTTTATGGAACAAAGTTCTGTAGATTTACAGTGTTACTAGTTAGTTTCTTTATATTGATCTTGGGACAAAAAATTGTGAATTTAGGGATGTACAATTTCTAGAAATTTTGAAGCCTTAGTTATGAAAAGTTGTTGAAAGTAGATATTGCGGGGTATGATATAATAGGGAGAGAGTAAGCAAGTCTCCAAGTGCACATACCTGTCACAGCTTTCCAAGCAAGAATCCTGAGATTCATTTTAAGTAGATTGCCTTAGGCTATGTGCAACCCCAAAAGAAATAAGCCAGTGGAATGGAATGTGCTGACTGGCTTAAGCCAGACAAAGTCATTCCTGGAGCTAGGAGTAAGGTCAACTTTCCCAGATGAATATGGACTTCCTGAGGGTGCCTGAAATACCTGAAAAAAATTGGATACTACTAGGAAGGGGGAAAGAAGAGATACATGCTGGATAGATAATAAACAGATGTCCACTATAATGCACATAACTCCTTTTTGTTATTGATAGCTACTCTGCCTCAAAGTGATTTCTAAAAAATATCTGATAGTTTCACATAAAAAAGATGCTTCCTATCTGCAAATCAGGTAAATTCCCATCTACTTAGACCAAGTTTTGGTAAAATAGAGGAACAAGATTCAGTTTTGCCTTCAGAAGGCATTGCCATTGCACATGAAAAGAAAGAAATGTTTAGTGAATTTATCTTTTTAGCTTCATGATATGCTTGAGAAGGTACTGAATGTTCTTCTGTCCTTTTGAATAAACATTCAAAGATTAGGATAAGAGTGGTCACCAGCATTTCCATTCATTTATATATGTTAGAGATAAAGCATATTTGTTTCTCTTGTTTCTTTATATAATAAATGACATTACCAGAAAACTGTTTCCTTTGACTTACTGTTTAAACTAGCAATAAATAAAATACGTTAGATTGCTTAAAAGCCAGCACCTTGAGGTGCTAGTCCATCCCTCAAAAGTTTTTAAACATGGAAGTAATTTAAATTAGTAAGCATTTGTCTAAAAAATACATAGTTTAAAATTTGGCACACTAATTATTCAAAAAGTAAACTAGTTCTGTCGTACATAGGTCGCTATGAGTCGGAACTGACTCGACGACACCTAACAACAGTCATACAGAATATATTTTTCTGTTCTTAAACTAAGAACAGAAACTAAGTTCTTTTCTTTTTCTTCCAGTAAGTTTAACAAAAATATTTTAATGTTTCCAAAATGTATAGCAGTTTTACATTGTCCTGGGTTCCACTTTGTTTTTTTTTTTTTGCTCATATGTTAAATGAGAGAGCCGGATAGTATAATGATTGATAAGAAGGTGCTGCCATCCAATAAGGAAAATCCTCTGAAGTAGATTTGGCCGCCTGGATGCACTGAAGGGTGAAAGGAAAGGGTCTATCCCAGAGGACCACTAGCACCTATCCAGTCTAACCATGGATTAGAACTTCCATGTCACGTAGAAGTGCTGAGAACCAAACCAAAGTAGAAGTAGTTTTTCTGCTTTGGGGTTCCTGGTGCTGCCGTCCTCTCTGATGTTTCTGAGGAGGGGAAAGGTCTCTTAGAAAGGAGGATGGAATTGAAACCTCGTATAGTCTGTTGTAAACAATTGTCCTTATACTATGAGCCTTGAGTATATAGAGTAAATGGATTAGTATAA
The DNA here is from genome assembly GCF_000243295.1 of Trichechus manatus latirostris. NCBI lineage: Eukaryota > Metazoa > Chordata > Mammalia > Sirenia > Trichechidae > Trichechus > Trichechus manatus. The sequence continues at coordinate 26,451,777 of NW_004443943.1, forward strand.
AATATTAGTCTATAATGAGAATGGAAACCAAGGCCTTTTCTAGAACTAATAAATGTTACGTTTCATTCTACTTAATCTAGTTGCCTGAAGCCTTAGAGCAAATTTCCCAAATCTGAGTCATTTACATATCACATGTACAATTTTACCATACATGAGTGGTACCTATGTGAGTTAATTTTCTTTAAATAAAATTGTAAGTAAATTTATTTTAAAGAGAAGCTTATAAATACTGAAAATTGGAAAATTTTTATTTCTAATATGCGTGTAAATAAATTACATCTGTTAAAATGTGTACCATCTAAAATGATCACGTGTATGATGGTATGCAGACTGTGGTGTGCTAGTAAGATGGCTCTTGGAAAAAAAGAACCTGGATTTGTGGCATTTGCTGATTTCTGTGGTATAAATACTCCACCTTGACTGATTTCAAGCTACCAATAGATTAACAGCTGGCTTGCAAAGTTTCTGAATATTTAACAATATAACCCAGGTCTAGCGCACCACTGTATGTGTACTACATTTTAGAGAACACTGCATTACAGGATATTTGTTCAAAATTCAAATTAATTTTATTTCTTTCAGCCTTTGACATGGTTCATGATCCAGTGGCAGCTCTGGAGACACTCTTAACTTTGGGATTCGAACGAGTATTGACCAGTGGATGTGACAGTTCGGCACTAGAGGGGCTACCCCTAATAAAGCGACTCATAGATCAGGTACACACTACTTCCTAAGACTCTGTTGTAGTTACTCCTGACATTCTGTTGTTCAGCTAGGTTGTGAAAATAATTACTGACTTTATGATTACTCTATAGGAAAAAGCAAGCAGTAATACAGTTATATAATCCTTACTTCTTTCACATGAGTGCTTTTTAGTAACCAAGGCTCTTCAGATTATACCTTCTTCTCACTTACCAACTGTCTCTTTATCTGACATATCGCATTTACGACAATAGTAAAAAATCTATTATCTGACTGTTTTACACGTTAACAATGTATGTCTGGCAGTAACGAATGCAGAAGTGTGAGGCGGGAGTAATGCTGGCTGTGATGGTTAAGGTCATGTGTAAACCTGACTGGGCCATGATTCTCTGTGGTTTGGCAGTTATATAATGATGTAATTTGGTAGTTATGTAATAATTTAGTCATCCTCCGTTTTCACATAACACTGATTTCATGTAACGACCTGGTCTTTGGAACCTAACAGGTTGATAAGTAAGGAGAGTGTGTATAGATAGTGCCTAAGGATCTGACCTAACTTAGTAACCACAGCAAATTTTACCTTTTCTCTGCTATTTAGTATGCATAGTTTTAAGCCACGTCTTCACACTTCAGCCTATGTACAATCAGGATCCCATAAAAAATTTGAGATAATTATTATTTGGAGGTACATTCCAAAACTAAAATTGTATTCTTCTCCTTTTATCTCTCTTTATCTATCAAATAGAAGGAAATATATTTTTCTCTTGTCCCCTAGTAAGTTAGTACCATTTGTAGAGCAGTCAGAGGTTGGCTTAGTATGTCTGTGTTTCTTTGACACCAGTGCAGAGGCATTCTAAATTATGATCTACAGTATGGGCTTTAAGATTATAGAGTTCTGGGTTTGAGACTCAGATTTAACACTTACTTGCTGTATGATATTGAGTAGGTTACTTAACCTTTAAGCCTGTTTCTTCATGTGTGAAATTGAGAAAATTTTAATAACTCCTTTATGCATTTGCTCTAAGGGTTGGTAGACATAAGATATGTAAAAGACAATAGCACCAGTGCTTGGCATGTAGATCTTAATACACATCAGTTTATATTATTATTGTTGCTATTATTAATAATATTATTTATTCTATGTAGACATCTCATTATCTGAAAATCATTTTAATTATCTGAAAATCATTTTATTTCCACGTCTCTATAGCCATGAAAATAATTTTCAGAAAGTTTGCTTAAGGATCTGATGTGGCTTTGCTAGTTTGGGATTCACTAATTTTATAAATATTTATTAAGTGCATATATTATGTACAGGGCATTTGTACTATGGTGGTGACCAAGGGTGGGTGGGTGGGTGGGTGGGTGTGTGTGTGTGTGTGTCTGTGTGTGTGTCTGTGTGTGTGTGTGTGTGTGAAGAATGATATCCAGAGCCTTGAAAACCTTGTTAAACAGTTTGTATTTTATCCTCAGTGGGGAAGCCTGAAGGGTTTTAAAATAGAAAAGCTGATGAATCAGTCTTCCATTTTAAAAAGGGTGCTCACTACAGAGTAGAGAATAGGTTAGATATAATTGCCATAGTATTGTATTACATTTCATAATATGCAAGTGAGTGATTTGTAGGTTAATCGTTGGTTGGCAGGAAGAGCTTGGTTCAATATTCTCATACATTAACATTACTTCTTGAAGTAATTACTTACCAGTATAATATACTGGTTAAAATCACAGGCTTTGGGATTAGGCCTGGTTTAAATCCTGGCTTTACCATTTATTACCAGAAATGTAGGGCAGAGTACCTAACCATCTTAAACCTCAGTTTCTTCATCTACAAAGTCAGGATAATAATAGCACCTAACTACTATAATTAGTTCTGATAATAGCACAATGTCTGACACTCATTAAGTGCTTTATATTGATTGCTTTGATAGCCTTAGCTAAGCATGTAGTTCTAAATAATCTTTTATGGAAGGCCAAAAAAAGTGATAGAATTTATCTAATAAAAAATATCATTTGTCCATGTTTTGGAAAGCTTTCATTTGGTAAGAAACAGGTAAATGTGACACTTCTTCTAAAATCATTTCAGCTTTCTAGATAGTGAATATTTTTTTAAATTGATGCTTTGTTTTAGTACATTTGAGACTACTAAGTTTAGCCTTGTTCCATTTCTCTAACAATTATTAAATTATCTGAAATTGCCTCTTCTCCCTTTCACTCTCTATTTCATTACCTTACTTTATTTTTTCTTCATTGTACTTACTGCTACTTGAAATTTTATTATATAAATATACTTGTCTGTTGTCTTTTTTGTTTGAATGTGTAAGCTCCATGAGAGTGGGAACTTTTGTCTTATTCACTACAATATTCCCCATACCTATAACTGTCTGGTACATGGTAGGTACTCAGTAAAGGGCATTTGATAAACACTTTCATGATAAATGAGTTTGGTGAGGGTTAAAAAATTGTTCAGAAGAGGGTTCTCTGAAATATCTACAAAATGATAGTCTACAGATTTTTTCACAGAATATATATATTCTTTTTTGGGTAACTTTGGAGCTGCCATTCCAAAATGACATATAACTCAGCTTACATGAAAAATAGTATGTCTTTTCAGTGACGAATGTGCAGAAGTTGTCATTTGAGGTCACTTTTGATCATTTTATTAAGTCCCTGTTACTTAATTACTAGTCTGGCGTGGGGGGGGTTCTAATTTTGCTCAGTGGAGAATGTGATTGTGTTGTTGACTTATACTCTACAAAAAGATTTTTTTACACCTTGATATAGTATGCAACTAAACCAATAGCAATCCATCAATTTCTGTATGACTACTCTTTTTGAGTCATTTATTGATCTCTGTTTCCCTTTTGCATCAGCATATTATTATTTCTTATCCTTTTTTTTTAACTAAAAAAGAATCCTTTTTTGCAGGATGGCTTCTCCAATTATCTATCTTTTTTGTAGCTATGATAGAGTTCATGGCCAGGGGACCTGGTGATGCAGTGGTTAAGACCTCGGCAGCTAACTAAAAGGTCAACAGTTCAGATCCACCAGCTGCTCCTCAGAAACCCTATGGGGCCGTTCTACTCTGTCCTTTTGGGTCGCTATGAGTCGAAATTGACTTGATGGCAACCAGTTTTATAGAGTTTGTTGCTATTACGTAAAGATCCTCAACAAAGAATCATATTGAATGCTCACCTTAACTTTACAGTAATAGTTACTTAGAGCACATTAAAGTATCTATAACTTATTTTAACAGTAGAGGGGAGAGCTGTTTCTTCCTCTGCTCATGACCTTTCCTTGCCTACTGTTGCCACCTTCCCTTTTCACTGCTTTTTTTCTGTCATTGCTTTTAAGACTTTCTACTTCTCTTCCCTTCTTTGCGTTTGTTATTTCTGATGTTAGCTAGTTTTTGCTTTATTCCCGTCTTTCTGTTTCTGTTCCCTTCTACCTTCTTCCATCCTTTCTTCTTTTCCTCTCTTCCCACCTTGTATACTGTACCTCTCTTTTTTCCCCCATTTTCTCCTCCCCACACTAAGCCAATCTTTCCATTTTTTCATTTATCCTAACTGGACATGATGTAGAACTAAGTATCTTTTTCAGCGTTTATTGTATTTACTGAATACATTAATTGAATGTTTCATTTTTTTATGGAAAAAGAAACTAAGCTGTGTGTGATTCTTGATCTGATTTTTGCTGTACTTCAATAGCGCTCAAGTAAGAAAGATTCTGTATGCAACCCTGAATACATACACAGGCTGAACAGTTGAGGCAAACAACTTGGAATTGTGATGAGTGGCAGGATTGGCTGATCCAGCATTAAAAATTCATTTCAGGGAAAGCATATGTGAAAAAATTCAATTTATGTATAACTTGATTGATTTTATTCTACAAATTAGTGAGCTTCACATAATATGTAGTTTTTATTCTGTCATTGTTACCTACTTGCTTTCTGTTAGTTCCACCAAGTATCTATTTTATAATGGGATGATTTCCTTTTGACTTTCAGTGATACTGAGTATAGTACCAAAAATTACTTAAGAAATGAAATTTTGAATTAAAATTTTAATAGAAGAAATTACAGTATTTATCTTCCAGAATTATCAGAAATTAAATAACTTTATATAGTCTAGTTTTATTACTTAAAAACCAGTTAAATGGACCTATGGCTTTGTTTACTTGGTATGATGACATAGGGGAAATACAGTTGAGCATACAGGATTTGAGTGGATTTTTTTTTCAGTCACCTGTTTATTTAGAATTAGGCTTATGCTCTTTCTTTTCAGGGAAATCCTTATTTAAATTGAACTACTTCCATTCTATTCCATACCAAGAACTCAGAATTTAATTAGTGTCATATTTCAGTAATGACTTTTCTGAAGGTGGTGTGATTATCTAGCATTTATATTGGATTCTTCTGTTTGCGTTATAACAATACAGGTCTTTAAAGTAATATAATAAACTTTCTAGATAGAAAGAGCTACTATATTGTATATCTTGCTTGCTCAAGATTCCAAAGAAATAGAAATCTATTGAAAATTAGACATTAGTAGTAATTTTTTAAATTTAATATACTTTGACTCATGTTTCTGTTCTCACTGCCTTATTATCCCATTTAAGAGAAGGATATTAAAATTTACTTTTTTTTTTTTTTCCAGGCAAAAGACAGGATTGTGGTAATGCCAGGTATTTATTTATATATCCATTCACTAGCTATAACACTGAACTGTAGTAGAGGTAGAGCAAAGGAGGCAGGATAATATGGGAGAAAGTATTAGTACATGGTGTTTGGAGAGAACATTGATTAAAATGTTTAAGATTCGGGGATCTGTGCTGGAATCAAAGTTCCTGGGTGGTGCAGACGATTAACGCGCTCAGCTGCTAACCAAAAGATTGGAGGTTCGAGATCATCCAGAGGTACCTTGGAAGAAAGGCATAGTGATTTACTTCCAAAAAATTAGCCATTGAAAACCCTGTGGCACATAGTTCTACTCTGACACGTGTGGTCACCATGAGTTGGAATCAACTCAGCAGCAGCTAGTGGTGGTGGTGGTGGTGTGCTGGAATTAGAAACTTTAGAGAAGGGGATTTTAGAAGAAAGAGAACATTCTAGCAGGTATTAGCTCAGAGAAGATCAAATAAAGAAGGAGATTGGGATTGGGGTTTCTCCATGTTTGCTCTCCCATGGTATAGAGTTTTGTGAATGTGATAGCCATCTCTAGTGAGGCACACATGTTTGATGCTGCCTCAGCGTGTTAGGGCCAAATGTTCTTAGTTGTTAACCAGCATTTAGGTTTAGTTGTTAAGCTAGCATTTAGGTCACATCCCTGGATAAATATAATACTCTCTCAGTTTCTGAAAATCTCTGATTTCTGAATTCTTTCTTGTAGCCAGAATTATTTTTCTTTTACTTTTTTTAAAAAAATTTTTTATTGTTGTAGTTTAAATGAAGTTTCAATTTCAAGTTAGTCTCCCATACGAAAATTTATACATACGTTGTTCTGTGACCCTAATTGCTCTCCCCATACTGTGACAGCACACTCCTCCTTTCCACCCCTGATTCCGCATATCCATTCAACCAGCTCCTAACCCTCTCTGCCTTCCTGTCTCACCTCTAGAAAGAAGCTGCCCATTTAGTGTCTTGTATCTACTTGAGCTAAGAGACACACTTCTCATGAGTATCACTTTATGTCCCACAATCCAGTCCAATCCCTGTCGGAAGAGTTGGCCTTGGAAACTGTTTTATTTCTGGGCTGATAGAGAATCCAGGGGCCATGCTTTCTGGGGTTCCTCCAGTCTCAGT